>NW_024962287.1:3766857-3982818 GCF_019238085.1 Lagopus leucura
AGGGATGGGGCATCCACAGCCTCCTTGGGCAACCTGTGCCAGTGCCTTACCACGCTGTAGATTGGACAGAGGGGGCTGTAAGTAAATTTAGGGGTCAAATAAAGATAGAAGGGGGATTGAAGATCTTCTCCAGCCATGCTGGGGCTATGTTCCTTTGCACCAACACCTACACATAGGATTCTGCTCCAGGGAAGGGAGTCCCTGGCTGCATTCGGGTGTCTATCAGCCTGCAGAGGGGACTCAGAGGTGGGCATCTGGGATTAGATGAGCATCAGCCCCTTCGTGGGCATTGCATCTGCTTGCAGTGGGGAAGCCTTGTCCACAAAGCATCTCCCATATAGAATTTAAGCAGCTCCTCTGTCTTTTCTTTTGGGGCAGTGTGCAGAGAGGATGAATCTGATGCGGGTGTTTGTGCTGTGAGGTAGTGCTCAGTGCCAGCACCTCTCACATCCCCTCTCTTGCAATGATTTCACTCTCGAAGCAGCTCTGACCAGAAGGGTTTCACCCATTTCCCTCCTTCCTTGAGGCAAAACCCCCATAAAACAAATGATCTGGCAGCTGCTCCCACTGCCAAAGTCCAGCACGCTCCTTCACGGGATTTGATACAAAATAAGGGTTACCCCATAAGAGCTACACACAACATTTATCCATGCATGGAGCAGACTCACAGCGAGGGTGGGATGGGAAGCAAGCAATACCTGAGTGGGAGTTTGTTTTTCTACCAATTCTGCATTCAGAAAGCACTGTGAGCATATAGAATGCTGAGTGACAGCACGGCCTCCGCTTTCCTTCTGCACCAGGAATTGTTTCCACTAAAAATGGGCTGGTTTGCATCTTTTTAAACGATTTTTTTTTAATATTAATTCTCTCTTTAACAGTGTTATGAAGCCTGGGTACGGTGTGTGATTATTGACATCTGCATGCGGAAAGCCAGGCCAGGCATTGTGCTTTCCTATGCTGGAGGATAAATACTGCATTTTGGATAAATACTTCACTGGAGCCTGAGATCTAACTGGAGTAGGCCTCAGTGATCCTTATGGGTCCCTTCCAACTTGAGATATTCCATGATTTTAAGTTGATCTGCCCAGTGAATCGCTGTGGTTTTGGGAACAAGGTCTGTTGCTGTAGATATTTGTGCTCTGGCACAGTGTGGTGGACTGGATTACTAAGTCCCATTTCCAGTTTGTAGATGCAGGGTCACATAAAATGGGATGTCATATGCTTCCCAAGCGGCTTCATCCCCCTTCAGTGCTGCCTCTTTCTGGCCTGGGTTTGGGGCAGATGTCCACAGACCTTTTCAGTGCTGGAAGTATTCGTGTCTAGCTAGATGCATCCTACTTAAGAGCAGGAAAAGCAAGGACAAGTCCCTTATGGGACATATAGTGGTGTAAAGCTTTACCTCATGAGCTTCTTGGTGAGGCTGACTGGTTCCAGCATCTCCTAGAAGAAGGTCCTCTTGGAAGATGTGGGAGCACGCTGCTGTGATCTGGGCACCTGAGCATGAATGTGACCATTTGGGCAGCCAGCTGTCTTCAAACGTGGATGCCTGAATAGCTTTGAGGACCCGAGCTGAAATTCATATCATGTAGGTGATGGATAAAGCACAGAGAGCACCTTATACAATGTGTTTTGGCTGTTGGCCTGTACGTTGATGGCATCACCAACATCAGCAGAGCTACCTCCATGTACTTTTCCCTACCTCTACTCACTGAAGTCTTTTGCTTCCATATTCCATATTCCATCCTTGTTCAGTGCTCATTGTGTCAGTCTTAAACCTTCATCCTCACTTAAAATAAACCACTTCCCATTGTAGGATGCGTTATCCTTTTCTTTGATACTGTATTTGGAATAGATGCACTCTCTGGAGCTTGTACTCCTCACTGTTACTTCCTTGTGTTCTCACAAGTAATTGTGAAAACCTCCCATTTGCTGATCCTGGCTGTGTTTTGGGCCTCTGGTTCCCTGCAGCCATTCTCCATTTCCATTCACAGAGGCTGTGTAGTCACCAAGCGTGGGACAGAGATCGGGCAACAGCTTCACAGAACTGTAGAATCACAGAATGTTTTGGGTTGGAAAGGACCTCAAAGATCATCTAATTCCAGCCCCCTGCTGTGGGCTGGGTGCCCCCCACCAGATCAGGCTGCCCTGGGCCCATCTATGGCCTTGAATACCTCCAGAGATGGGGCACCCGCAGCTTCTCTGGAAGGTTCCTTGCAGCCTAAGGGAACTTGTAATCCTGCAATACTTAAAAAACCTGCAATCTTGAATTCCATCAAGTGCACTTTTGGAAGGTGTTGCCTCTGCTGGTGAGCATACCTGTACACATGTTTATCAGAGGGAGGGCAGCTTCCAAAGAGCTGCTCAGCCCATCTTGAGGGCACTTCCAGCCACCATCTCTCCTGCTCTCCTGTCCTCCTTCACGTTTGTCTCAAACTGCAAATGGCAACATCCCCAGGCTCCAATGGCCTGTGGTTGTCCCCTGACCTACACGGCATTTGAAAGTAGATCTCCAAAAGCTCTTGAAGTGCTAATTTTGTTCAGACTGCTGTGTTTCTTCGGTGAGCCTTCACATCACACAGGCTTGGGAAGAAAAGCAAGGACAGCCAGATGGTAGAGTGGCTCAAAAGCCTCTTTTGTTTGTTTCTTTTGCCCTTGGAAGGAGAGGTGAAGGCGTGAGAAAGCTCCTTGTGGCATTGGCACATGAAGTTAGGAAATTAATTGCATAACTCACCTTGCCACGCTCCCAAATCCCACCTCCTGTATCACTGTATCCTAGCAAGGACCTGCCATTCCGGAGCATCATTCAGAATTTTTCTAGCTGTCACAGTGTTTTCTGTTGGTGTACTGCAGGAGATGTTCAGGAAACATTTAGATGTTGTACTGAGGGACGTGGTTTAGTGGGAAATGTTGCTGACAGGGAATGGTTGGACTGGATGATCTTGGAGGTCTTCTCCAACCTTGGTGATTCTGTTCTATGGTTCTACTTGCTGTCCAGCAGAGGATGAATTGCAGTGACTTGAAAAATAAGGAGATTGACACTAGAAGTTTTAGGGCAAATCCTGAGGACAGGTCATTGAGGAAGGGATTATCTCATTAGCTTAACCAGAGAGAAGACTTTAATAAGACATTGCATTTTGTGGCTGCTGATAGCAGCCTCAAGTGAAGGGACGCATCACACATTTTAAACCTCCTGTAGAAGAGTTTTGGCTGTGAGGATAATAGTGGCACAAGCAGAACGAAATGCAAGGAGGTACGGTGAGGCAAGTGAACTCCCATGGATAGAATCACAGAATCACAGAATCACAGAATCAATTGTAGGGGTTGGAAGGGACCTCCAGAGATCATCGAGTCCAACCCCCTGCCAAAGCAGGTTCCCTACAGCAGGTGGGCATCCAGGCAGGTCTTGAACATCTCCAGAAGCAGAGAGCATCTCATAGCAGAGAGCAAGGAAAGAAAAAGAAGAGGGTGAAGGGGGAGAAAAGGCAGTGGGATTGGAGCAGAACTGAATCCTGGAAATGCTCCAGGCTTTGGAAATCAGTAGGCTTCTGGTTCTGGATGGAACCCCTATGCAGCTTAACAAAGGCTGGAATACAAAGATATGTTAATACCTTTTCTTTGGGAGTTATTTGCCTGTGCTGTGGGCTAGGGGGCTTTACCCACAAGCTTAAAAATAGGGATAATTAGTGTAATCCCAAAGCAAGGGAGCATGTGCAGATGATAAACCTGTCTTGTCAAACCATATTGCTCACAGGGTGACACGTAAAGAGGGTATTTTTCGAATGCTGACCCCCCTAATCGTCATGCACGATGAAATAACAGAAGGTGATGTGAGCAAGGGCTGGAGGGGACAGAAACTTGTTGCCTTTCGTGAGAGGCACTCTGGGGAAGTCCTGTTGGTTCTAGGAAGCACTCTGAGGGTCAGCAACTTTTTAGACAACAGTTCTCAAAGGAAGGAGGTCAGCTTTCTGCCTAACGTAAGGCATCTTAAACTCTCTGCTGGTGCCTTCTCACTATATATGCAGACATGCAGTCCCCTGTGTGGGATCTGGAATTCCCTCTTTGTTTCACAGAGGAAGGCAGCACAGTTTCTGCAGAAAGGTGTACAACTCAGAGGTGCTCCTCCACCCTGGTCTGAAGGAGGACATCAGCAGCATCCTGGCAGCACAGTGGGCTGCTAAAAGCTACTGGGACAGCCCCAAATCCTGTGTTTGAGCCTTTCACCGTGATGGCAGGAATAGTTTTCTTCTTCGTAAATGTCAGTGGGATGAGAAAGGGGAGCAAGGGCTTTGTGATATAGAAACAAGTGCCTGCAAAGAGCCTTCATCAAGGAAGAGGAGTGCTGCAGGATCCTGCTGCTCAGCAGAACCTGGCTTCCACCGAGGTCTTTGGACACCATCCAGGATGTGTTGGAATCCATTGCAGGATCCAGCAGACAGTATATTATCTCCTTACTGGCTACATCTATACTAGCACTGTTGTCCTTGGCACAGCACCGTGTTTCACATGGGACATGGACCCACAGCCTCGTGTGCATCTACCTTCTCTATTGTGGATGCCAAGGTCGTTGAATTGCACAGACATGCATCAGAGGCTGTAGCAAGGTCTTTGCCTGTAGTTTGCTCCTGGTGCTGCAACCATCTTTACTCATGGACAGCAGGAAGCGTCAAAAAGTAGAAAAACAGAATTCATACAGAGAAGAATCCAGATTGGAAGAGGCAGGATTGGTGGTGGCTGCCTAATTCGTCATGTGTTATATCATGCCCCTACCATGTCCTGGAAGGGGCAGCCACAGTTTGGGAACGTGAAAATGGGCAGCGAATTGATCTGTGCCCAGATTATCCTATAGAAGTTCAGCATTGGCCATGACCAGCCATCAGACAGGAGATTTTAAGGCTCTTCTGGGCTGACTCCTCATCATAGCTGAGTCTTCATTAGGTCTGGGAGATGCTGCTGAAAAATTAATACTGCACTTACAGGTTTTAGTTAAGGAGTCTGCTGTGGGCAGTGACTGAACGTCCCTGCTGACGGGGCCTGAAAACCTGGAGAGCTAAGTGTTGGTTGCTGTTTATTCCTCTTTAGTTAGCATCTATATTTAATGCTTTATCTCTTTCAATGGCTTTGCAAATGTGAATGAATTAATTGCAAAGTTACTGCAGTGCACAGAACGAGTAGAGCCCTGCTGATAAGTCAGGGTGGGGAGTTCGTGTGACTGTTGAGAGGTCTGTCCCAGTGTTCGTGTTTGCTTTCTTCCTTCAAGCCTGATTGCTGCTTTCAGATGCACTTCGCTGCTGGGGGAAACCCAGGATTCAGCAAAACTCTGTTGTGAAGCATTTTTCTTAGAGAGGAAAAGCAGAACCTCTGTGCTCTAGAAAGTGCAGATACGCTGATGCATGAAATTTCCTGATTTAAAATGAGTTAACTTGTCCTTTTTTCTTTCTCTTTCTCTTTTTTGAAGAGTGATCAGACAGCATTAAGAATATACCTGACTGGGAATGTATCTCTAATTAATTGCATTGCAGCAAATGAGACCATTCCGAAAAATCCTCCGTGCACATTTTAGACCTTAATCAAGTGGTAACCTGTTTGACAGTGCATTGCAGTGAGCTAGGTAATTTCACTCTGTTGGAAGTGACTTATTCCATAGCACTGGTTAATGAATTAGGAGTTGCAGATTGTTCAGTTATCACGGTTGCTATGAGGTGTTTCTCTTTTGCAGATGTGTCTTGCTGGAAGGCAGAAGCACAGGGTGTGAGGCACTGGAAAAGAGTGGTGATGCCCTGGCACTGCTGCCAGAGCTGTGGGTGCCCCATCTCTGAAGTGCCCAAGGCCATGGATGGGCCCTGGGCAGCCTAAGCTGGTGGGGGCACCCAGCCCACGGCTGGGGTTGGGTCTGGATGGGCTTTAAGGTCCCATTCTATGATTGATTCTGTGATTGATTCTATGAGCTCCAGTCTTCTGAGTGTCTTCCTCTGTTGGGTAACTTGTTCTTGCCTACCGTACCCATCCAAAGTCTTCCTGTAATATTGGTGAGACTATGGTAGAGCAGGGAATGAATGCATGGGATAATTATTTTGCTTCCATTGGGTTAGGCTGAACTTATGGCTAGGAACATTCTTCCATCATACAAGAAATAGTGGGAGCTGTGCTTCCTTTTATTGCCATAGTGGGCTTCAATTTGCAACCTGTTTCTGCACTGGTCACCAGAGGATGATTTTGTGAGTTAGCCCTGAAGACAAATAGAGATTACCAGGCTGTATCAATTTTGCCTCTCTGAATGGACATTTCTTGCTTTCCCTAGTGACTTTGGTGGGGAACCTTACAGCATCTCCTCACGGGCTCCTTGGAGATGTAGGGCTGAGCTCTTCGTAGCTTTGCCCAGAGCTCCTCCTAGCTTTGTATCTCCATATGTTGTCCATACTCACTCCAGGATGGGTTGAAGTCAGCAGTGTATAAATTAGCATTGACAGTGTCACCTTCAGTATTACTTAATTGCAGGAAGAGTTTCAAAGTCCTCAGTCTCCCCTTGTACTTTCCTTCACTTCTTTAGCATTGCACTCAGTGATCCTTGTAAGTCCCTTCCATCTCAGGATATTCTGTAATTCTGTGTTTCTGTGATGTGGTTTCTCTGCTGCCTTAAAATCGTATGTAACAGCAGGAGTAGGAGGGAGATGCACAGTAGAAGAAATGATCCAAAACAAGAGTAGTCTCAGTGAGAGGAGAAAGAAAGAGGACCTAAATCCCAGTAACTATCAGGGGTGAGGATTAAGTGTTTGGGAAGGGATATTTGCTCATGGTTGGGTGTATTTTGCCAAGATGGGGAAGCATTTCTCCATGCAGACTGTTGGTTATCTCATATCCCATGGCTTTGCTTTTGCCTAGCTGAAAGGCTCTACCAGTTTCCCCTGCAAGCATTTCACACTCGACATACTCACTTTCCCTGATGTTTCTGCATAGCCATAGGTTCAATACACCGCTGGTCCTACTCACTCATGAACCTGCTTATGCATCCACGTGCCTTCCACAAAGATGTAGGTGGGCATGTCTACATCTGCCGCTTTGCCAAGAGAGGAGCCACCAGGCTGCCTAACCTGGGTGTGCTGTTCATGCCCCACGTCCCAGCTGTGACCTCTGAGCCAAGCAGAAACAAATCCCCGGACCCATTCTTCCTCCTGCTTCATCTTGGAATCAATCATAGAACCATTAAGGTTGGAAAGACCATTAAGATCATTTAGACCAACCACCTTCTTACCCTTTCATCCTGGCAGCAAGAATTCCTCTCCAGCTCTGCCCATTTTGCTGTGTAGGGACCACAGCCCTTTGCTGAGTGTTTTCTGTGCTGAGCCTCACGATACTCCTTTCCTGGTCCCTGCTATCCCCCTCCAAGATGCCATTAGCCTCCAGGAGGAGATCACAGAATCACAGAATGGTAGAATGGCCCAGGTTGAAAAGGACCACAATGATCATCTAGTTTCAACCCCCTGCTACGTGCAGGGTCGCCAACCACCATACCAGGCTGCCCAGCAGAGATGCCGAAGGCTTCCCAGCCTCCTGGGAGCACTGTGGCACTGGGTCCATCCCCAGCACTGAAATGCACTGACATGGCCTCACAGAGTCCTGAGAGATGCAGTGCTGGAGGGGAGCGTGGCCCGGCACGCATCAGCTGTTCCGCAGCCGTGCTTGATCCGGCATCAGGCTGGGCTAATCCCCTGTGCCTTTAAACGTGATGCACATCAAAGCCAAACAGCGTGGAGGAATTCCCCCTTCCCTCTCCCTCCTCCCCGCCCTCCCTTCCTCCTTTTTGGTTTAAAATTTTAGGAACTGGAGAGTGGATTGCAGCTGACACAGATTTGTAGTCGTCTCCATGGTGACAAAGCCGGGCTCCTTGTATGTGGAGCGTGTTCATTGTTAAGTTTCTAATTTCAGCGAGGTCGCTGGATGGCTTTTCTCCTTTTTTTTTTCCCTGCAGCTCCCAGATACCCAGGAGAGCCATGAGTGCCGCGGGTGCCCCTGCCTCCCCCTGCCTCCCCCTGCCTCCCCCTGCCTCGCCAGCCACGCTCCCTGGCTGCTTCCCTGCCATCCTTGGAGCAAACGCACTGGGAACTGACCTCCAGTTTTTGCAGCCTCGCTGCTTTTCCCCATCTGCCCGTTCTGCTCGGTATTCGGCTCACGTCCGCTCAGCAATTCCCACCACTCCCTGCATCTCCTCAGTGCTTCCTGAAGTCTCCTGTCCGTTCCATGCCGCCTCTCGCTGCTGCCAGTGGGATGCTGTGCAAAGGTGCAACAGGCTCTGCTGGCTGCTCACACCACAAAGAACCCCCCTGTACACCTGGCCTGGCAAATTCTGGCCAAGGCATGCAGCACAGCACACATCATGCATTGGGCAGAAGTGAGGTGCACTCTGGTTTCATGGGCTTTGTAGCAGCACTGGTGTTTCACAAGTTTTTGACCATTCAGTTTGACCTTCCTTGCGCATCTTGAGTGAACAGCAGCCTGCATGCAGACTTCTAAAAAGCAATGTTTTAAGTTAGGTGGAATTGGATGTTCCTGAATTGCCCCCTCAAGTCGTACTCTGAAGGGTGGCAGGGAGAGAGGTGCTTTCTCTTCTGCTGTTGTTGGGCTCTGAAGGAGTTGAACTCAGCAACTCTTAGAGGCTCCTTCCAGCTCATAGAATCATAGAATCCCAACGTTGGAAAGGACCAACAAGGTCATCTAGTCCAGCCAACCTCCTATCACTGTTACTACAAACCAAGATACTAAACCATGCCTCATAGCTCAAGATATTCTATAACTTTATGATTCTATGAAATACTGCATCTCCAAGGGTACTTAAAAGCAGGCAGGATGGTTGTGCAAGGCTTTGCTGGATGGGTGGAGGCAACCTGCTACAGTTTCTCTGTGTCTTGTACTGGGGATGGTCACTGCCTGGGAATTCTCTGGGTCAATGGGAGTTTCAAACAAAACCATGCCACAAACTTCAGTAACTCTTGGTGATGTGGATCACTGGTTTCCCAAAAGTGAAGCTTGTACCTTGGCTCATGTTTAGTTTGCAGTAGGGGTGCTTATGTGGTCAAGAGGAACTTGGGATAGAAGGTGGCTGAGTGGCACGTTGGCATGCTGGCCATGATTTGCCCAATGTGTCCCTGCTGCATCTATCATAGGATCATAGAATCAAAGAATCATAGAATGGCTTGGGTTGAAAGGGACCTGTAAGATCACCTAGTTCCACAAACAGGGTTGCCAACCATTAGACCAGGTTTCCCAGAGCCCCATCTAGCCTGGCCTTGGACACCTCTAGGTCATTTGTGATCAGAGAGCAGATGTGTCAACCTGTGCTCTTTAGTGGCTCAAGTCAGGGTGTTCTTGTAGCATTGATTTGAGGCATCCTGTTGTATCTCCAGAAAAAAACTCAAAACAAACTGGTCATTTGATATGGAAGAGGTGATGAGCCTTCCTCTGAACACTGCCTTCTTCATCACTTGATATTTGTCCAGCACAAAACCCTCCTTCTTCATAGCAAAATGAAAACCCTTGTTTGACCCATGGGACAAGAAGTCTGCTACAACCTGCAAAGCAGATTGTTCCAAAGAAGCACCATCTCACCTCTTGCTGCCTTTTGTTCCCAGCATAAGACCCTTCCATTGAGTAGTTGATAGGTTTAACTTCATCCCGGTTTCATGAGTGCTTTGCTACACATCTGTGTTTGAATACCTTGAAAGACTGAAGAATAGTGGCCAATATCACTCTGCTTTAAGCCCACAAAACCGAACATGCTGTTTTTGCAACAACAGCCAGAATGTTGGTGTCCTTTTTGGGGTTGCATGGTGGCAAAGGGGAAGATGAGATGGTACATTTGAACTGCTGTGTCCGTGTGCTGCCTTTAAATGCCCTGCATCATCTGGTCAGTCAGTAGCCTGGCTGAAAACCTCATGGGTGTGCTAATTGAATCAAACCCCTCCGTAGAAAGCATTGGGCTGTTAAGGTCAAGCGCAATGAAACACGCAGCCATAATTGAGGTATTCGTTCATTCATGTGCATGCTGGAAGAAAGGCTTGTCTGATTGATGTACCTACTGATGCGCTCCTTGAGGAAGGATTTGCCTGACATTTCAGACCCAACTGAGTTGGTTGGGAAGGTCTTCATGCTTCCCATGCACAAAAATGCAATGGTATTTCTGCGCCGTTCCCTCTCCTCTCGTTGAAGGGCATCTTATTCCTGCTATTGGTTGTTCTTGAGAACCAAATGTGAGCTTTCTCTCACTATGTGACATTAAGGCACAAGGCAGTGCCACCTCCAGCAGCACTCCACTTCAGTTCCTTACTTTAGCACTGTAGGAAAGGATGGGTTTGGAGTTGGACAGGCTGCACTGATCCTCTCTGATTCACCCAAGAAAGCAATTTATCCATCCATTTTCAGTACGTGGCCATTTTCCTGTGATTCTTGGACTTTTGAAATGGATGGAGAGCAGTTCCTTGGGTTTTTCTTAGTGGACAGAATGGGACAGTTGACCACAAGAGAGGCAAGAAGGCTCCCTGCCATTCTTGGAGTTTTACAGGAGGTGAGAGACTTTAGGTGGATCAACCTGTGCAGGAACAGTTATGTATTCTAGCATATTGTGGTTCTTTGGGTGAGAAAACATCGTGTTTCTGAGCTGTGTGAGTGAGTCCAGGAGAGGGAAATAAATGGACTGCAGCCTTGGGGTCTCCTCTGTGAGGGAAAGGAAGAGACCCTCAGAAGTGGGGATTGGAATGGACTGCCCAGGGAGCTGGTGGAGTCACCGAGCCTGGGGGTGTTCAAGGAAAGGCTGGATGTTGTGTTGAGGGACATGGTTTAGTGGGAGCTATTGGGAATAGGTGAACAGTTGGACTGGGTGATCTTTTAGGTCTTTTCCAACCTTGGTGATTCTATGATTCTATGATTCTAAGTGCAGAAAACCTAGCAAGGTGGAAAGGGCTCCTTCTGCTCCTGGAGAGTGAGGAGGGTTTGCTCAACCACCATGAGAAAAACCAGAACTCAGCGGGAACCTGGCCACTGAATCCTGCCTAAGGCATGAGTGGGGTCATCACCTCTGTCAGCAAACATCTGGGAGGGGAGGCAGTAAAACTACAGCAGTGATCGGCCATCCAACACCGCTCGTTGGCCATGTGATTCCCTGCCATCTCCGTGCTCCTTCATGGTGCCGTGCTGGTGAGGAGAAGTGCCAGGCTGGGGTCCTTCTGGGATGGGGTGCAGTGTGAATTCAAGCTCTGTCAGCATGCAGGATTGAGAGGTGGTTATGGGGGATGGGTTGAGATCATGTCAGGGATCTCAGAAGGCTTGAGGTGAGATCCTTCCCTACTCGCAGCACTCAGATGTGAAGCCACCCGAGTGGTGAGAGGCTGTTTTACATCTGTTATTGTTTTGCTTTTGTTTTTGCAGTGCAGCTGGAACTGAGATTGGATAAAAGCCGGCTTTCCACCAGCAGAAAGCCGGAGATCTTGTCCATTTACTGCCAGAGTTTGTCCTTTTCCCAGTACTCATAGGTTACAAAAAGGTCATATTGTAAGGACAAATCCAGTCTCCAGTCTTAGAGGAGGACTGTTATTACTCTGAAGTGAAAACAATAAAATCAAATAATGCCAGGCTTTGCCGTAGTCCCTTCTGCACAGAGAGCTCTGTAGGCTTTGCTCCCTCCTTAGGAAGGAAATTACAGTCTAGGGGTTAGCTCTTCTGCCTCAGTCATTTCTCAGAGTTGATTTTGGCTTTGCTGTGGAAGATCTGCTCACATTTTTTTGTTTGCTTGCTGACATTTTAATGAAAATATTTTATTTCATGCCTATAGTACTTACAAAAATAATTGGGAGGGAAGGTAAGGGGATAGCTTTTCATCAAATATCTCATTTTCCTAAAGAGCCTTGCTCAAAAATATATATATTTTTCTGAGAAATGTCATGATCTTGAGGAGCTAAGAGTGAACACAGCTGCTTCATCAGGACAATGGAGAGAAGTGGAAGCATAAAGGCTTTGCACAACTTCAGTGCCCCCAAAACAAAAAGCTCCAACTCTACTCCTCTGTGGAACCTGAATGTTGCCCATCCCAGGAGGCCTCTTGAGGCCAGGCACTGCCCACAGAACCTGCTGATGCTCTTTGGCATCCTCTTGCACGTGTTGGCACTGCCACCATGACGTGCTGCAAAATGCACTCGTCTTACAAGCTGAAAAGGATGTGCTGGCTAGAGAGGGGGATCCAAGCACAAAGGTTTGATCTGTCACACATTCAGATGGACAAAGTGATTTCTGTTAGCCCTGCAAACAGAATATTGGCCTCCAGATCTGGCTTCAGCACTGCCACGATGTGGAAGTGAATCATAGACTCAGAGAATGGCCTGGGTTGAAAAGGACCACAATGCTCATCCAGTTCCAACCCCCTGCTGTGTGCAGGTCGCCAACCAGCAGACCAGGCTGCCCAGAGCCACATCCAGCCTGGCCTTGAAAGCTGATCCTGTGATAGCAGAAAACAGGACAGCGTGAGGGGGGTTGTCTGTATCACCCTAAATTCATCACGGAGAGGGATAGTGGGAGGGTTGTAAGGAACCAGCTGGAAGCACCCCATCTCCCCATGGGTTTGGAGCACCAGTAAGGAGTGCTCTAAGCCTGGTGGCTGGGGTCTCTCCCTTTTTTTGGACACTGTAAGGAGACCTGGGAGTGGCTGAGATCCCACACTGCACAGACACAACCTGGCTGAAACCACACTGGCACAGCTACCACCTCCAAGCAGCTGAGAGGGGAGGGACTAATTAACCTGCCTTATTAGCAGCGCGCTAATAAATCTGCTAGCATCCCCAAAGGTTTGCAGAATTAATCACACTTGGAGTGACAATGACCAAAGAGTAAACAGAAGGAAAGAGCTGTCCCACACATCATCTTGATGCTCCCCTTCACATGGAGCGGGGTTACAATAGTCCCAAATACCTTTATCCTGGTATTGAAGGTGCTGCCCATCCTTACAAGGCAGTTGCTGCTCTGAAGGAATACTGCAGCCCAACAGAGGAATCATTTTGCATCTTTTCTAGCTTATTGCTTGCAAGAAGAACATGGGAGCAGCCTCAAACTGTGGGGTTTGGCAGAACAAAGCTCATGCACGGTCGGTGTGTGAAAGTGGAGATAGGCTGTCCTGAGATGTTCTGCTCTCAATGTGTGCACCAGGTCTGCATTGAGAGAGGTCCAGCAATTGCTTTGGCTATGCCTGCATGCACTGGAGATTTTCAGCGTTGCTGCTCGTAATTAAGTTAAAGCAATGCTGCAATGGTGATATTGCAATATGTGTGTTCCCAGCTCTGTTAAGCATCCTTTGAAACCACAGCCAGCGAGGTGCTGGTACTGGTGGCTGCAATTTGATTTGGGAGGAGGATGCTGTGCAAGGAAATCCAACCCTTTCCAACCTGAGGATCAGATCAAACACTCTGCTTTCCATTCTGCTAAATGCACTAAGTGCTAATTTTGTATTCTATTTTTTTTTCCTCTGCTCCGTGCACTTAAAATAGTTTGCCTCCTCTGGCTATCCTTGGGAACTCTTCAAGGAGGTTAAAAATACAAACGTGAAAGCTGTAATAATAAATGTCCCCTCAGGATTGATTCGAAGCCTTTCAGATGTGTTGCAGAGCCAAGGCAGAAGACCACAGAACTAAAGCTGTAGCGTGCACACGGCCAAAGCTCTCATTGCAGAACCAGAGGATGTGAATAACGAGTTGCGTGATGAAGCGTGCCGAATAATGCTTTATTTCCTAGGAGCTGTTCTGCTTCTGGCCTTGCGCATGCCTGCACACACGTGTGTGCAGTTATTCAGAAGAAGGGAGGGCAGTGAGCTCTATGCAGATAACATTGGCCTAGGGCAATGGGCACTAACCCTGACTGTTCCAGTCACACCCTGGGGGTTGGCAAGAGCCACGGTGCTCATGCATTGCACAGAGCCAAACCAGTGGTTGAGAGCCCTATGCCTGTGTCTTCTCGCTAACAAACCAAACAGGGCAGGAGCACGATGCTCCATGCTGGCCCACGGTCACCCACAGCACACCACTATCGCATCGTCACAGCCCAACGCATGGTTTTGGCCCAGGCCAACTCCATTTCTCCCAGACGGTATGTGGGCATGCTTCAGGGTTTAGCGTGGATGCCTTGAGGTGGGCACAGAGCCACCCTGTTTGGGAGGATGGGCAAGGTTTGCCATATGGATGTGAGCTGTGCCGTGCTGCTTGCCCTCAGAGAACTGGCAGTGACCCATTTGATTTCCCAGCATGGACGTGGGCTGCGTGTCCTGCAGGTGCTGCGTTTGTGCATTGCATCATCAGGCTGTGAAGGCTAAGCTGCTCTTCGCCACGTTTCCAACTTTGCCTTGAATGCCTGCAGGGATGGGGCATCCACAGCCTCCTTGGGCAACCTGTGCCAGTGCCTCACCGCTCTCTGAGTGAAAAACTTCCTCCTAAGATCCAACCTAAACCTCCCCTGTCTCAGTTTAAAACCATTCCCCCAATATTCAGCATTGTGATTGCTGCGTGACTTCAGAGTCAGAGTGGGAATTCCACATTCCCACCAAGGTGACATGGCCATACGAATGCTGCAGGTAGCCTGGCTCACACCTAGTGTGTTGCAGACCCCACAGCTCCTAAATGACCCCATCTTCCAGCCTTCCCAGCTTTATTTGTCAACCAAAATCACTCATTTAAGTGGGGGACTGTTCCCCAGTGCTGGCCACAGGGGGCCCTTCTGAACGTGCTCAGTGTTCATCTGCATAAGGTGGATGAACAGCCCTGCTGAATTAATAAAGAGCAGAGCTTTGCAGCTCCAAGTGGCATTGATGCTAATGCAAAATGGCATAAAGTGGAGTGGGAAGAGAGCACCGTCTTTGCAGAGAAGCTTCACCTGGTGGGAGCAGAGGCAGGAACTGACCTTGAAGAAAACTCAGCTCAAATACGTGTATCTGTGAGCAACTCGCAATGACTGCACTGGTGTTTGGTATCGGTGTTGGCAGTGCATTCAGTTTGGGCACTGTGATGGAGTGGAAGATACTGCCGATTCTCCAAGCCTTCAGACTCATTAGCATCAGCCTCACGGACCTCACCTCTTGCCCACCCCACTGTGGGCAGCTCCATGTGCCAGATTATGGGGATCACTGATGCAGGGGACATTTTCTTCTTCTGTCCACTCATCGAAGGAGCATTGCCTATTCCCTGTCTCCCCATCAGTCCTAAACTGCTCCTAGCCAGACACTCATTGCTCGAAGCTGTGTTTGATTTAACCAGAGGCAAGTTACCACTGCACTCATCAGTCAGTGCTTGACACCATCAAGGCCTGAGAGATAAAGGAGCGAATTAAAAGGGAAAGGAATAAAAGAGAGAGAAAAAGAGAAAAAAAAAAAGTCCTCTCCCTTAAGATCTGATTTCATGTTTTCTCTTTGGAGTGAGCATCAGCAGCTGATCGGCAGTGTCTGCTCTTTTCACTCCCTTTTAAAGGCCCATTCGCTGATAGCTGACACCAAAAACATCTACTGTTCCTGAAGTATTTCCCTGTGTCAGAAGCATTTCCAACACAGCAAACACATGGCTTCTTGCTTCATGAGGCGGTTGCTGGAGACCTAACTTTGATTGCTGATGGGCACAATCTGAGACATGGCTTTGCCAGAGGTTGCACAGCCCCTTCTTCTCAAAGCAGAGGCAGCCTCAGCTGTGTGTGCAAACCGTGGTTTCCCCAGATGCAGCTACATCCTCCTGCACCTGTTTGCCATGTGGTGATGCAGATGGAAGTAAGGATCAGTCTTTAAAAGTCTGTTGGCACCGTTGGGCATTTATGAGTGATGACCTGACTGTTTAGGGGTCAGGGTGCTTCGTTATCCCTGCTGTGATCAAAAACACCTTGGGAAGGTTGTTGGGGACTTTTTGTTTCATGTTTTGATATAAAAATGGATATGAGATTCCAAACAATGCCATCTGACATTCAGGCTCCTCTGGCCCTTCCACTGAGGGCTGCATTTGGCTCTGCTGCACCTCTGGAGCCACGAAGCAAAACATGAATTATGGAATCATAGAATGGTTTGATTGGGAATGGACCCTTGAAGGCCATCTGTCCCACTCCCTGCACTGAACAGGGACACCCACAGCTCCATCAGTGCTCACAGCCCCATCCAGCCTGACCTTGGCTGTCTGCAGGGATGGGGCATCCACCTCATCTCTGTGCAACCTGTGCCAGTGCTTGTACACAGTGTTCCAGTATTTGTCCACATGTAGGCTGCTAGTGTCATTCATAGTATCTGAACATCCTGGCAGGGGCTGCTGTGCAGGCTGGAGCAGCAGCTAGAGGCCAGGTGGGGCAACCTGGGTCACCAACCCCTCTTCCTTCACTATGGTGAGGGCTTGGGCACACAAATAACATGGAGATAGCTACAACATGAATATAGATTTCTGGATCCACACCCAACCCCTGACTCTGGGGACTGATTCAGTTCACTGGAAAGGATGCAGTGCAGTTTGAGATGGCCCGGGGTTCTCACCTGGCCACAAGGTGTTGCTTCAGAAGGTTACAGCACATGTGAGCATCAGGAATCCTCCAGAACGTCTCCTGCATCTGGAGACAGCTGCTGACAAGAAAGCAAACTTCTAATGGGAACTCTGCAGAGTAGAGCAATGTGCATTTCTTTGGCAATGCTTGGGAAGGGATCCTGCAACAAGGCTGGATTTTCTGCATGATGTGCCCTGCCTGCAACCATGTGAGACCCAGCATGGGGCTGAGCAGCCATCAGACAGCCCAGCCCTGAAGCCACCAGCAGTTGTACAGTGTTATACAGCACCATCAGATCTTCTCTAGGCATATAAGCAGAGGAGAACAGGACCTGATTTGTTGGGCTCCTAATGCTGAGCGTTCTCAGGCTCTGGGCTTCAGAAGTCTTTCTTGCACTTGCTTGGAATTCAATCAAGGCTGCCAGGCTGATAGCATCAGGCATCAGCCCGTATCTTGTGGCAGCAATCACAAAACATCATGAAGATATTAATTTAATAATAGTTCATATGAGCTGTTTGGGTTTCTGTCTCCAAGATAAAACACTTGGACGATACAGATCCTGCTCCTGAGGGATTCTGAGTTCTCAGAGTTGTAAAGTAACATGTAAGCAAGCAAGAACTTTGTATTTTTGAAGAAATAATGCAATCTCAGGACCCAACCACAAGCGTCTCTGTGACAGCAGAGCATTCCTACGCGTGGTCTTTGGTAGAGCTGGAGCTGAGTGTTTATTCATCATTATTCCTCCAGCCATAGCAGCTGGCTCCAGGCTGGGCACTCTTGGCAGCTCCTCGTAGCCACTGCTTTTTCTATCCCAGTATCTCCTTGTTAGAACAGCATTTGGGTTTGTTCCTCCTACCATGCCTTGCACACAGTGCCAGCCCACTACCTGATAAACTCAGCGCGCTGCTGCCAATCCTCTGATACTCCAGAAGCAAGCGCCTCTGTTTCTACTAACACAGGCAACTTGATTTGTAAACAGACACTTAAGTGGGTGTTTTTAGCAGTATAGCAGATGGTCAATACATCTGCCTTGTCTCCCTCCTCTGCATTCAACTCCCCTCCTCTACAATTACAGTTTCTTACCGGTTTTCTCCGTAATGTGCGTTTGTTTGGGGGGGAAAAAAAAAAAAGAAATAAGAAAAAAAAGCAAAAAAGCAAAGCGTTGCAAGAGAGGGGAAAATTGCTCAGTGAATTTCAAGAGAAAGAAAAAAAATTGGATGGCAACCTCAAACGTTACCTTAAAAGCACCGTGAGAGCAACCCACACAGCCTCGCTTCTTTGCTTGACTTTCCCCGCTTGAGTAACCTCTGGATCTCAATGGGGCTGCTTGTGTGGGTAGAGCGCAACGCAGGGACCGGCACTTCTCACGCACAGCAGTTCGTGACTAATGCTACAATACGCGTCGAAAGCATTCATTTTCCTCTCTGCTTGACGTCGTTAGTCACCGCTATTTAGGCAGGTGCTTCCCTGATTTCTGCATCCAGGCGTGGAAATGAGGTGAGGGAATGATGTGGATCACCCTCCAGAGGGGTTGGTCCAGTGGAGCCGGGCTTTTGGTGGGTGTTTCTCTTTTGCTGTTGTCTGTCTGTCTTGTGCTAGAAAGCAGAAGGTGACCGAAATGGAGCTATTGGATTAGGGCTGTCTGGAAAGGATGAGCAGGGAAGTGGTGGAGTCACTGTCCCTGGTGGGGGACAAAAAACATGTAGATGTGACACTGAGGGATGTGGTTTAGTTGGCAGTATTGGCTGTACATGAGTGGTCGGTCTAGGTGATCTTAGAGGTCTTTTCCAACCTTGGTGATTCTATGATTCTGTGGCTGCCAATGGGGTAAGAAGAGCACGGGTCACACGCTGATATCTACATATCCCATAACACAGAGACCCGAGGCTGAGCATGGTGAGGTGTTGGAGCCCCCTGAACACAGCGCGTGGCTCCTGTCCATCACTTGGCCTTGTTTCACTCACAATTTTTGGGAGTGAGCGTAGGACACGGTTTTGTTGATACACATGAGGTGTGATGCCATCAGTGCCAAGTGTTCTACGTCCAGGAATCGATGTAAAATCTGGAGATATGAAGGATGATTGCAGCGTTAATTGTGGTTCCTTTTACATGCCATGTAACTCTTGTTTGCTGGCCAAAGCCTTGTTGCGTAGGGGTGGCCGTGGCTCATGCTGCCTGCCCGTACCTCTGGCCTCCATCCACGGCTATCAGAGGGCCCTGTGCAATAGCCAGAGCTTGTGCTTCTGTTCCCTGGCCCCGAGCCCAGCCGATTTCCCTCCCCGGCCCTCCTTTCCATGAATGAAGTGAAGGGATTTGGCTGTGTGCCCGAACCCTCTGGGCTTTTATCAATGGGATCAACAGTTTTTCAGCTCCTTGTTGATGAGTCATAGCGAGATCCCGTTGCTGTTCGTTAATACCTCGTGGTGCAGGTCAGCCCACCTGGCTGTGATTTTCCTGGCATGGAAGGGCTTTGGGTTTGCATGGAGCCCCATGCACAGCCCCTTTGGTTGTATACATGTGTGTACACACAGCCTTCCAGCCCCTTGCACTCAGGCGTGCAAACAGACTGTTCACACTTGAGCACCAACCTGGCCATGTGTGTGCTCACACCACTGCATGAGCACACGGTGCACACATTTGCAATAAAAACCTTGCATGTACCCAGTCATGCACACTAAGATACATGCATACACACACTTGCATGCTCAAGCTTACCGTGAGCACAAGCATGTGGGACAGCTCGCATGACTGGAATGTTGTCATGGAGGGCTATGTGCTTTTTAGGAAAGATCGGCCGGCAAGGCGGGGTGGGGGAGTTGCTCTTTATGTAAGAGAGCAGCTTGAATGTATTGAACTCCACCTGGGGGAGAGTGGTGTAGCAGTGGAGAGCTTGTGGGTAAGAATCAAGGGGCGGGCTGGTATGGCTGACACCATTGTGGGTGTGTGCTACAGGCCCCCTGATCAGGAGGAGGAGGTTGATGAGGCCTTCCACAAACAGTTGGAAGCAGCGTCACGATCCCAGGCGCTGGTGCTTATGGGGGACTTCAATCATCCAGATATTTGCTGGAAAAGCAATGTGGCCAGGCATGTGCGGTCCAGACGGTTCCTGCAATGTGTTGAAGACAACTTCCTGATGCAGGTGGTTGAGGAATTGACGAGGAGAGGGGTACTGCTGGACCTTATTCTCACTAATAGAGAAGGGCTTGTCAGGGAAGTAAAGGTCGGGGGCAGCTTGGGTTGTAGTGACCACGAGATGGTGGAGTTCAAGATCCTGAGTGGAAGAAGTAAGCAAAAAGTAGGATTGCTCTCCTGGACTTTAGGAGAGCCAACTTTGATCTCTTTCGGGGCCTACTTGGAGCTGTCTCATGGGCTAGGGTGTTGGAAGGCAAGGGGGCCTGTGAGAGCTGGTCGGCATTTAAGCAGCTCTTCTTCCAAGCTCAGGATCGGTGCGTCCCTGTGAGGAAGAAATCGGGAAAGGGTGGCAGGAGAGCTGTGTGGATGAGCAAGGAGCTCGTGCACAAACTCAAAGGAAAGAAGAAGGCCCATGAAATGTGGAAAAAGGGTCTGACTACTTGGGAAGAATACAGGAATGTTGTCAGGGTCTGCAGGGATGCGACAAGGAAGGCTAAAGCCCGCCTGGAATTAAATCTGGCAAAGGGGATAAAGGATAATAAAAAAGGTTTTTTCAAGTACATTAACAGTAAAAGGAAGACTAGGGAGAATGTGGCTCCCCTGCTAAGTGACGGGGGTGTTCTGGTAACGGGGGATGCTGAGAAGGCGGAGATACTGAATGCCTTCTTTGCTTCTGTCTTCAGTGGAAAAGCTCCCCCTCGGGAATCTGAGACCCTGGAGATTAGTGAGAGGATCTGGGGAATGGAAGACCCCCCTTCTGTCAGGGAAGAGGTGGTCCGGGAGCGCCTAGGCAACATCAATGTTCAGAAATCCATGGGACCCGATGGGATTCATCCACGGGTGCTGAAGGAGCTGGCAGAGGTGATTGCTGAACCGCTTTCGGTCATCTTTGAGAAGTCTTGGAAGACGGGGAAGGTGCCTGAAGACTGGAAGATAGCCAACGTCACCCCGGTCTTCAAAAAAGGCAAGAAGGAAGAGCCAGGCAATTATAGGCCAGTCAGCCTCACCTCTGTCCCTGGAAAGGTGATGGAACAGCTTGTACTGGATGTCATCTCCAGACAACTGGAAGAAGAGGAGGTTATCAGGAGTAGTCAGCACGGGTTCACAAGGGGGAGGTCGTGCTTGACCAACCTGGTAGCCTTCTATGATGTTGTCTCTGGCTGGGTGGATAGGGGGAGAGCAGTGGATGTAGTCTACCTTGATTTCAGCAAGGCATTTGATACTGTCCCCCATGACGTCCTTATAACAAAGCTGAGGAAGTGTGGGATAGACGAGTGGACAGTGAGGTGGGTTGAGAACTGGCTGACTGGCAGAGCACAGAGGGTCGTTGTTGGTGGTGCAGAGTCCGGTTGGAGGCCTGTAACTAGCGGTGTTCCTCAGGGGTCTGTGCTGGGTCCGGTCTTGTTCAACATCTTCATCAATGACCTTGATGAGGGGATAATGGCCACCCTCAGCAAGTTTGCCGATGATACGAAGTTGGGAGGATTGGCTGACACGCCTGAAGGCTGTGTTGCCATTCAGCAAGACCTGGATAGGCTGGAGAGCTGGGCAGAAAGAAACTGGATGAGGTTTAACAAAAGCAAGTGTAGAGTCTTGCATCTGGGGAGGAATAATTCCATGCACCAGTACAGGTTGGGGGATGAGCTGCTGGAGAGGAGCTCTGCGGAAAGGGACCTGGGTGTCCTGGTGGACGACAGGTTGGCCATGAGCCAGCAGTGTGCCCTTGTGGCCAAAAAGGCCAATGGCATCCTGGGGTGCATTAAAAAGAGCGTGTCCAGCAGGTCAAAGGAGGTGATCCTCCCCCTCTACTCTGCCCTGGTAAGACCTCATCTGGAGTACTGCGTCCAGTTCTGGGCTCCCCAGTACAAAAAAGACAGGGATCTCTTGGAAAGAGTCCAGCGGAGGGCCACGAAGATGGTGAAGGGCCTGGAGCATCTCCCCTATGAGGAAAGGCTGAGTGAACTGGGTCTGTTCAGCCTTGAGAAAAGGAGACGGAGAGGGGACCTGATCCAGGTCTATAAATATCTAAGGTGTGGGGGGCAGAATGGCGAGGCCGGACTCTTTTCAGTGGTGAGTGGAGACAGGACAAGGGGAAACGGCCAGAAACTGCAGCATAGGAAGTTCCACACAAACATGCGCAAGAACTTCTTTACAGTGAGGTGACGGAGCACTGGAACAGGCTGCCCAGGGAGGTGGTGGAGTCTCCTTCTCTGGAGACGTTCAAGACCTGCCTGGATGCCGACCTGTGCGACCTACTGTAGGGAACCTGCTTTGGCAGGGGGGTTGGACTCGATGATCTCAGGAGGTCCCTTCCAACCCCTACAATTCTGTGATTCTGTGATTCTGTGATGTGAGCACACACACCAACACAGGTGCGTGCTTCAACACACATGGATAAGGTGATACCCTGTGTGTCTCCTCTTCCCAAGGGGAGCCATGCAGGACTTTAGTCTCTTTTTGAAGGAGATGGTCCAAAAAGTAGATATGCACAACGCTGCAGCCTTTGTTGGCTTTTCCATATTGTTCTTGGGGTCACAAGCACAGCAGAGCAGGACAAGGTCACTACTACTGGAGATGAGAGCCAGGTAGATTCACAGAATCACAGAATCACAGAAGCACAGAATTGTAGGGGTTGGAAGGGACCTCCAGAGATCATCGTGTCCAACCCACCTGCCAAAGCAGGTTCCCTACAGCAGGTCGCATAGGTCAGCATCCAGGCACGTCTTGAACATCTCCAGAGTCCCTACCACTCTGCTGGTGTGGTCAACCAGCCCCTAGATTTTGGAATTCAGTGGCTTCTCCTGTGTCTTTGCCAGTCTCAGGCCCTTGGGATGTATTTCAGCTCCTCAGAAACAAAATAAAACCAAGTAGGGAAAAAATAAGCATCATTTTTTTAATTATTCTCCTTTAGGTGTCAGAGGCCCGAGGAAAACTTTCAAGTCAAATATTCTCACCTTGGAGACATTTAAAATGCCTGATTTTGTGTGAGAGGTGCTAAAATCTGTTTCCAGAGGTTTCATGTTTGATTTTGTGCAGTGTCTTTCAGCAGAGTGACTGTCACAGATTGACTTTGCTTCTCTAAGGAAACCAGACCTATGTGGCAGTACAAGGGGGCTGTCAGTGGCAGAAGGACTCATCCTAACTTTTAATACTAATTTGGCAGAGGATAAACACAAGATTCACATGTCCAGGCCCTTGGATAGAGAGGAGGAAGCAGTGTCCTCACTGAAGGGAAATGCTCAGGAGTGCATGGAATCATAGAATGGCTTGAGTTGGAAGGGACCCTTCAAGGCCATCCATCCCACTCCCTGCACTGAATAGGGACACCCACAGCTCCATCAGTGCTCACAGCCCATCCAGCCTGACCTTGGCTGTCTGCAGGGACGGGGCACCACCGCCTCTCTGTGCAACCTGTGCTGAAATCAGCATCATCTTCAGTGCATCCCAGCTCTCGCTCTCTCTTCCCTCCCCTGAGTGCAGTGGGATCTACTTGATCTTCCCGCAGCCCTTTCTGCCATCATTCGAGACCAACCCCACCCCTTCCCACTCCTGCTCTCCCCTGGTGCCTACTTAGACCCATTAAGTTTTTAATCTGTCTCGTGTTTACAATTTCCATTTACTGTTGCTCCACTCTTCCTTCTTCTCTTTGAGACACGCTGCCCGCATCGCCGGTGATTCAGGCCTGCGGCAGGAAGGCGTGGGGTCCTGCTGGAATTGGAGGCTGTTGGCTCCTGGTTGGTTTTTTATTGTGTGTGTGTGTGGTTTTTTCTTCCCCCAAAAGATGTCCCAAAAGGTTCATCGCAGTCAGGGCCACATCTGTTACCTTTGGGGCTGGCACAGTGTCACTGCAGCTGCAATGGGCTGATGGATGATGTGTGAACCCTCTCCTGGGAGGGTACTGTAATCATTCCCCTGGCAGCTTCCTCTGCCTTTATGCCCTCAGCAAAAGCTTGGTTCAAGTTTCCAAGAGCAGCACCTTCAAGCTGCAATTACCTACAAACCCTTCTGCTGGGAGACCTCCATGCCAGGTATGTAAAGGGCTTGGGAAGACCCAGCATTGCATGTCCCAATGGCAGCAGGCATCTGCACCCATCCCTGCCCTTGTCCCTGCTTCATTCCCTGGTGCACACACAGCTTTCCTGTCTCCTCCCTCCCTCCTCCACATCCCATCTTTCAGACATCTTTCTCTCTTAACAACTCCTGGCCCTGTCCAGGCATTTACCCAGCAGAAATACGACTTTTAATTACCGTTTTTTATGACTTCCTTTTCATAATTGCGCTGAGGGCTCTCTGCTCTTCTGCTTTCATCTGCATCCTGAGAAATCACTTTCTCAGGCATTGTGTACTGAATGGGAAAGGGAAAAAGGGCTTTCAAAATGCAGAGATGGGCTCGTTGGCAGCAAATAAAGGTGGCACCTGCTTCAGCATTAGAACAACCAATGCCTGCACAACTAATGCCCCTTTCCTGTTACTGCTGTCTCTCGGCCATCAAGGTGGTCACATCCACTCTGCTTCTTGGCAGCACTCTCCAGCTGTTGCCTGAGCTGGGCTTGGGTTTGCTCACCCACCTTGCTCTGCCATCCCAGTGACCCTACAACTGACCCCCAACCTTTTTTAACAAGAAACTAGCAAACTTTTTTTCCGTGTGATCCACTGGACAAGGTCAAGCTGGCTTTATAGTTTCATTCCCTTCTTTTTCCCCCCCAGCTTCCCCGAAGCACAGCAGAGGGATGGTCAAAGTCCTGCAGAGTTGTGGCCACTCCCCACCTGACTGCCTTTGCTTGAAGGTTTCCAAGGGACCCACCATCTCTGTATACACCAAAGCACTGATTGAACTAAAAGCTCAGCATGGCAGCATTAAGATTTTAGCCTGGCAGCCCCTCTCTCCACCCCATTACAGCTTAGTGTCCCTGTTAATATCTTCTATTAGGTGGCATCTATCAGGATGCTGGGATTGTTTGCTGTCTGCCATCCAGCAAGCAGGGTCTGCACATCACATAACTGGAAAGCCTTTGTACATTGCAGATGTTTATTTCTTGCTATGATGGCCATGCAGCAGTGTGTTCAAGGTGGGCAGGAGAGTCTGGGGTCAGACATGTCACATATGCATGTTCAACATTTAAACCTTGGTCCTCTGCCTGCACGGATGCTGTAGGTGTTCAACCTACAGGCAATTGGGTTCTGTAGAGCTGATGAGCAGCTGCTCCTTACCAGGGAAGTTGGAGACTGATGGGGACTGTGATCTTCCATGCTGCCTGAGAGCTGGTGGAGGCAGGAGCTTGGAGAGCATTCAAAGGTCTCCTGATGAGCATCTTTCCCTGGCCCTGAGCTGCCAGGAGGATCATGCTGGGATCGTGAGAAATGACCAAGTCTTGTCTGAGTGAGTAGAAAGGAGGATGCACGGCAGGAAAGAAGCATTACAGGATCCTGGTGAGGACTCACAAGCAATTCCTGGACTTTGTAAATCTGGTACCAGTGCGGTGATGAACTGGGAGCAGGGCTGTCTGGAAAGGGCAGGGTGTGAAACAGCCAAGAAGAGGGAGCATTTGGGCTGGAGCACTATGACACCATGGCCTTATCCAGGTAGAGAAGAGAGGGCTTTGCAGAACAACTCCTCTGAAAGCCACAAGATCCTCCCCTCTGTCCCTGCCCTGCCCTGGGCATCTCACAAAAGAACCCCGAATCCAGCAATGCCTGCACCAAGCCAGGGAAACAATCTGCAAGGCATCTCCTGGGCTGGATTTCCCCACAGTGCCAATATGGGGCAGGGAGATGATGGTGGGGAGATGTCGTGAAGCAGAAGGTTGCTCAGCACAACCAGCTGCAGTCCAGAGAGGCTCCTTCTTGCAGCAGAGCCCCTTAGCCATTAGATTTCTTTTAAACTAAAGCAGCGTGTAATATATAATAGATAATAGTTATTCCTGGTGCACTCCTTGTAATGAAATTTTAATGCCAGGAACAGCTCTGCGTGTGTGTGTGTGTGTGTACATAACATATAGCTCTATCTTCATGCTGTTAAGTACAAGTGCTCAGTGTTCATAGAATGGTAGAGTCATAGAATGGCCTGGGTTGCAAAGAACCACAATGCTCATCCAGTTCCAAACCCTGCTGTGTGCAGGTCACCAACCAGCAGCCCAGGCTGCCCAGAGCCACATCCAGCCTGGCCTTGAATGCCTGCAGGGATGGGGCATCCACAGCCTCCTTGGGCAACCTGTGCCAGTGCCTCACCACCCTCTGGGTGTTCTGGGGACCTGATGAATCCGAGTTGTTTGCCCAACACCAATGAGGTCGACCCCATATTTTCAAGTGTCTGTGTTCCCACTGAGGCCAAGGCTCTGGATATTGAAGAAGACACTGCTTCTCACTCACAGTAACAGGTGATTTCACATAACACGGCAGATCTGCCCATACCAATCCCTTCCTGCACACCACAGGGATTTGGCTGCCCATAAGAGCATCTCCATCACCTGAGGGTACACAGCAGGCAGCAGTGGGCTCTGGGCTCCCACCAAGCTCCTCATATTGAGTTGTGGACCCCTGCAGTTGCAAACAGCCGGCCGTTCTCCTGATGCTGAGAAAGCAGTCTTGCAAACACATTCCAACAGCGACAGTGAGATGCCTTTTTGTTGTTGTTGTTGTTTTCCTTCTGTGATTTTTCCTCCTTTGTCTTTTCCTTGAATGGTTGGCGTTCTCCAAAGAGCACAAAACACTTGATCTCATGGCAGTAATAAGCTGCAGGGGGGCTAATTAACTCCCTCTCCAGTGGTCCAGGGTTCACACTGAGCTGTGTTTTCCCCTCCATTGATTTATTTTCATGGGCTAGGGCAGGAGCAGTGTATGTAAATCCCATGCTGCTGGCCTCCAACCCTGAGCCCTCACTGGAAACCAGAGGGCTTTTCCCTCTAGATTGGGTTTTCCCAGAGCACTGGGAGTGAGATGTGAGTCCTCTTACCTCTCCCTTACCCACATCCTCATGCTGATTGCAGTTCTCACCTCCCTTCCAGCACGCTCTGCTTTTATCCCTTTCCCACTCCTGTGTGTGCTACAGCTGACTGCAGAGTTGTCGTAGAGATTTTGGGCTGAGCAAAGCAAACACAACCTGGTTTCCCTGACTGGCTGCAATGCTTTTGTCAGCAGGTGCAAGTTTTGACTGAGCCTTGGTGAGGGCTGTGCACCCCACTGGGACATGCTGATGTCTTCAGCAATAGCAAGATCACGGGACATTCCTTTCCTGGGGAAGGGTCACTTTTACACCTGCACTAACCCATATCCTTCCTGCTACTTTTTCCAATCATCTGGCCATTTTCTAGGCGCAGCTCTTTGCTGTCACCCCTACCAGTGTCCATAGAGATGTCTTCATATCCTAAATTAAAATTAGCAATGACAGCAGCCATGAGATGGGCTCAGGTTTGCCCTGAGTCACAGAATCACAGAATGGTTGGGTTGGAAGGGACCTCAAGGATCATGAAGCTCCAACTCCTCTGCCACATTCAGGGCCACCAACCTCCACATTTCATAGCAGCCCAGGCTGCCCAGGGCCCCATCCAACCTGGCCTTGAACACCTCCAGGGATGGATGGGGCATCCACAGCCTCTCTGGGCAGCTGTTCCAGCACCTCACCACTCTCTCTGTAAAGAACTTCCCCCTGACATCCAACCTCAATCTCCCCTCCTTCAACTTAAAACCATTTCCCCTTGTCCTGCTGTTATCAACCCTTTCAAAGAGTTGATTCCCCTCCTGTATGTAGGCTCCCTTTAGGTACTGAAGGCTGCCATGAGGTCACCCCGCAGCCTTCTTTTCTCCAGGCTGAACAAGCCCAGCTCCCTCAGCCTGTCTTCATAGGGAAGGTGCTGCAGCCCCCTGATCATCTTTGTGGCTCCTCTGGGCCCTCTCCAACAGCTCCCAAGGCTTTGGCCTTACTGTGGCTGTGTGACTGAGTGATGATCTGATGATCTGATCTGTAGATTAAACAGAAGTTCAGGGTTGAACCGTCTCTACCCTTGCATTGCCAGTACCCTCCTTAGTGCCATTTCAGACCCGGCCAAACCAGGGTTACCCAAACCATCTCTAGCACAGTTCTGGTGTTGGCATGGGCTGGGGACCATCCCCAGGTGAGATGGGGATGGTTTAGGTGGCTTAGGATGAGAGAGACTAATAACCCTTCTAGTATGAAATGTGAGGTTTTCTAGTATGAAATGTGGAGGTTGGTGGCCCTGCCTGTGGAGGGGCGTTGGAGCTTCATGATCCTTGAGGTCCCTTCCAACCCTGGCTATTCTGTGATTCTGTGACTGATAGCGTGGACATGGCTACTCTTGGAGACCAGGTTCCATTCTGAGTTTATTCTTTGGCAGAGGTGTATCCTCAGCACGAAGCTCTGCTGGGATTTGTCGCTTTGCCATTCCTCCACCCCAGGTGCTCTCAGCATCACCTCTAGTAGCTTTTCCCAGCAGTCGGATCGAAGGGGTGATCCCCAACCAGCAGGGTTCTGGCTGGCGGCCCCACAGAACCCCACACAGGATGGATGAGCCATGAGGGCTGTCCCTTGTGAGTGCAGTATCATAGAAAGACTGATGCGAGCCGGCCGTCGTCACGGAAACGAGGGATTCGGTGCAGAGGCGGAGGATTCGGGGAGGCAGGGAGGCTGGGGGGCTCTCCGTCATCCCTCAATGCAGAGCTCCCCCGAGGTGGAGGCATCTCACTGCTGCTTTGCATGCCGCAGCTCAGCAGCTCACTGGGTCGGCTCCTCCCGACCGGCAGGGCTGAAGTTGATGGATCTGTCTGCGCTGCTCCCTCTCCAAGTCAACCCGTTCCTCCCCGTGGCACTGAAGGGAAAGAGAGAAAGAAGGAAGAAAATGAGCTGGCTCGTGATGAGGATCCAGAGGTGTGTGGAGAAATAATACTGAGTGCTGTTGTCCCCGTGGTTCCTGCACTGCAGCCATATAGACGAGGTGTATGATGCTGGGTATGGTGCAGTGAGAGAGTTTGTAACCCCTGCTGCACCCTCACACCTCCCAGTTTCCCATACCACTGTCTCCAATATCTTGATAAAACATTAAAATCGTAGCATCATAGAATCACAGAATGGCCTGGGTTGCAAAGGACCACAATGCTCATCCAGTTCCAAACCCCTGCTGTGTGCAGGTCACCTACCAGCAGACCAGGCTGCCCAGAGCCACATCCAGCCTGGCCCTGAATGCCTGCAGGGATGGGGCATCCACAGCCTCCTTGGGTAACCTGTTCCAGTGCCTCACCACAGTGTTGGATGCAGATCTGTTGCTTTTAGCTACATGCCCATGAGTAAATCTTGAATAAAGCACCTTTCTTATCCCATTGGTATGGCCTGGTGTATCTCAATAGCATATGGTCAAAAATTGAAGATTGTTTTACATTTCCAGCATTGGGTGGCCCCATCCATTTTGGGTTTTGTCCCTGGCCCACACTAATGTCTGCTCCTTGCTAAGGGATCGTGCTGATGACTGAAGCTTGTCCCCAGGTTTCCCCGCTCACCATGCACAGGTGAGCATTGCAGAGTGGCACTGATGCGTGCAAATTGCTTTCCTGTCTTCTGCAGGTGCTCAGTTGTCTGCACCAGGCTACATGTAGCATTAAGCAAACCCTGAAGCATGTAGAGGAGTCCCAGCACCAGCTCTCCTGATAGGACAAGGAGGGATGGTCTTAAACTGAGACAGGGGAGGTTTAGGTTGGACCTTAGGAGGAAGTTTTTCCCCCAGAGGGTGGTGAGGCAGTGGAACAGGCTGCCCAAGGAGGCTGTGGATGCCCCATCCCTGCAGGCATTCAAGGCCAGGCTGGATGTGGCTCTGGGCAGCCTGGGCTGCTGGTTGGTGACCTGCACACAGCAGGGGGTTGGAACTGGATGAGCACTGTGGGCCTTTTCAACCCAGGCCATTCTATGATTCTATGATTCTGTGATCATGCATTTGTCTGATTGGACAGTAAATAGTTAAGTTTTTTGGTGCCTTCAACACTGCAATGAGCATCCCAAGTGAATGGTTCCCCCTGTGAATGCCATGTTGCTAAAAGGGAAGTGTTGGTGGCCAAAATGGAGCTGAGTGGGACTTGCATGTGTCCCCAGCCTGCAGGAGGTGTTTGCAGAGGGACGTTTGTTGCTCCACAAAGATCAGCACAACAGGTTTGCCTGTGGGCTCAGCATGAAATTTTGGCCAAATTTAAGTGTAAATCCCCATCTGTGCTTGGGATGAATATTTCACCAGCAGCAGTGGCAACGGCGAGCCATGATTTATCCTGATAAATATTAGATAGTAGCCTGAGCCCAGAGCTGCCTCTGTAGTGGGAGGAACTGCTTCTGGAAGGTGATAGACTTCATCCAGTGCTGCAGATCGCTCTCCAAATATGTTTCCTATACCTATGGCAAAAACAGAGTTGGTTTGGCTTTAGCTTGATTTACAGCCCTGCATGATCCCAGCTATGGCTGAAGCCATAAGTGAGAGGTAAGGAAGAGGAGTGGGATGAAATGTGGGTTGAGAGCCCACCAAAGCTCTGCAGTGCTTCTGCAAAGCTCTTCCAGTCCGTGGCTGGAAATGCATCTCTGCTGGGATTCCCAATCACTCTCTGAATGCAGTGGAAATTACAGTCGTATTTCTTCGCTTCCCGTTCTTAATCCTGCGTCGAACCTGATGGCAGTGATGGATATTAGGACTGATTGGACATGGCTTATTATTATTATTACTGTTATTATTATTTTGCTGGCTGCAGGGTGTAGAGCTGCCTCCTGCAGCACTCTGACTCTTCTCTGCTGCTCGAGTGACTCCTAGGGACCTGCTCCAGTTTAGTCCTGGGGACCTGGAATGACTCGGTAGCACGATCTGATTTTGCCTGTTAGGAGTTTTGGGATCATTCTGCCTTGCTTTTTTTTTTCCCCCCTCCTCTTTTTTAGAGGGGAAAAAAAACCCTAAGAATTTCCAGGTTGGGGAGTATTTATGAGGATTTATTTATTTTCCATTAGGGCTTCTGAATGCTTATTGATGAGTGAGGACGTGGCCAGGGCAGTTTGACAGGAGATGGGTGATGAGAGGTCAGGATAGGGGCATAGCCTGATAGGGGCAGAGGAGCATGGGAAGAGCCCCTGCTTGAGCTGAGTGTATCAATAAAGCTTTAGCTATCCTGGGGTTTGGACAAGGGAGGGTTAAACCCTGCTCCTATTCGTGCCATCCTGTCTCTTTTTTGTGGGATTCTCCATTTGCAGAGGGTTTCTTTCAGCAGGAAGAAGTATTGGAGCAAACTTGTGGCTCTGCTCTGCCTCAGCTGCTGGTGCAATTGGGGAAACTGAGGTGAAGAGGGAGGCACATCTCAGCTCAGGGTTTCTGAGTCAGTTTGATGGAAAAATAACGTTCAAACTCAAGTGTTCAGATGACCATAATTGCCTTGAATGACTCAGGTTTATGGCAATGGCTGGCATTCGGGTATTGCTACAACACACAGCCCCTGGAAGGTTTCCTCCCAGAGCATCACTTGAAGTTAATTTGTGCCCAGGAGGATCCCACAGTGCAGCATGTTGCATTGGTGTGTGTGCCTGTTCTTGTTTAACATCCAGATCCTTTTGTGCTCCCTGTGAACATCTTTTTCACAATTGGGCTTTTCATCTCTTAGGCTCCTGGAAAAAAAAATAATAATAATAAAAGAAACACAACAACAGCCCACAACAAAAAGCGTATTTAGGAAACAAATAAAATACCAAAGCTCCAGACCACTTACTTGCAGTGAGCAGAAGGAAGCACTGTGCCTCGGGGCTTTGGGGACTGGGGCTTTTGAAGGTGAGGTTTGCAGGGAAATCCTTGCAGCACGAAATGCAGCTCCTGGCTGACGATCCATGGATGAGCAAGAAGAGATTTAGGCAGAGCTGTGGTGGGGTTTGGGCTGTGTGCACTGAACGAGGGGGGTCCTAGTGCTTGTGGGAAGGGTGAAGGTGCTGTGGGGTTGTGTATATGCTGCTTGTCCCCATGGGGCACGGGGTGCAAACAGCAGGTGGCACTGGGATGTGCTGCGGGTGCAGGCATAGCTTATGCAGAGCATCTCGGCATCTCTGTGGCTCCGGCTGATCCCATCCCTTGGGATTGCCACGGAGATGAGCATCTTATGCCTGCGAGCACAAAGCAGGGTCCCGAAATGACCCCGTAGCTGCAGGACCGGTGCTGTTATCCACAGCCGTGATGCGATGCAGGAGGGGATGCGGGGAGGAGGGAGGCTGGGAACCGCTTACGTGGGAGGCATTTTGTCCAGCAGCAGTGAGAATGCAGATGAAAGGAGCAGAAGAGCTCTTAGTGCTGGTGCAGCATCAACGCCTTTATCCATGCACCCATCGTGCCTGCAGCCGATCCCAACCCAGGACTGAGTCTCGTGTCCCCATCCCCACGTTGGTGGCATCCCTTCTCGCTCCCCCTTCCCCGTCCCCAGGCAGCCCCCCAACCCTGGCAGGGCCGGGTTTAAGATGGATGGATCGGTGAGAAGCCCTGGGTGTGACTGGAATAGAAAACGCGGTGGCTTCGTGCTGCCTCGAGGGCAGGGATCCAGAAAATAGCATTGCTGGGGAGATGATTGCTTTACTATTGGAGCTTGTCCTTAAAATAGCGAGCCGCCTGCTGGCTGCCCCTCCTCTCCTTTCGTCTCTGTGCAGTCCTGGGGATGGCGGTGATATTCCTGGGGTCCCCCCCTGATTTACCTCATATTTATTCCCTTATTATGTCTCGTGCTTTGTCAAGATGTCCTTGAAGGCCTCCTGCTCAGATCTTAGCTCACGCAGAGGGCAGAGCTCAGCTCTGACAATCAGAAGGGGAAGGGTGAGGAGGAGCTGGTGCTGCTTTTTGTTTTTTGTTCTCCATGCAACAGGCAGCCAGGAGAAAAAAAAAAAAAAAAAAGAAAAAAGAAAAAAAATAGAAGAAAGAAAAAAGCCAAAACCAGCACAGGGAGCAGTGCAGGGCAGTCGCCAATCCCTCAGAGCCAAAGCTTTCGGGTCAAGCACAGCCTCATGCCGTCCTGTCCCATGGATGCATTCACATCTCCTGCTTCAGCACCGGTGGCAAAGGATCCATCAGCACGGACAGTGCCGGAGGTTGGAGGGGGAGGTGGTGACTCAGAGACCTCAGCGAGGGGTCTGAGCTCATCGTAGGGCTAAACTTAGCGCCGAGAGCCCCAGCAGCCACTCGGGAATGTTGCCATGCTGGGCTGGATGCCCTGCAGCAGGGTTTTGTAGGGCAGGCCGTCATCCTCTTGTTCTCATTCACATTAAAAATATGCTCTGCTGAGTTGTGGTGGTTTCTGCTCTCACTAAGGCTGGCTCGGTGTGGATGTCTCTTGGCTATCTTTGTCCTGGGTTTGCTTAAAGTGTGGGGTCCTTGCATCTGGAATAGGACTTGTGGAAATGGGAAGGTGCCGAGAGAAAAAAGCTGAGGTCAAGACTGCAACCCCTTATCCATTGGTGCTGCCCTGGATGCTCACAGCTTTGCTGTGCCCCAGCATTTTGGTTTTATGACTGAGAATGCCAGGTATGACAATGCCAATACCTTCCCTTGGATATGACAGTGACAGGACAAGGGGAAATGGTTTTAAACTGAGACAGGGGAGGTTTAGGTTGGATATGAGGAGGAAGTTTTTCCCCCAGAGGGTGGTGAGGCACTGGCACAGGTTGCCCAAGGAGGCTGTGGATGCCCCATCCCTGCAGGCATTCAAGGCCAGGCTGGATGTGGCTCTGGGCAGCCTGGGCTGCTGGTTGGTGACCTGCACACAGCAGGGGGTTGGAACTGGATGAGCATTGTGGGCCTTTGCAACCCAGGCCATTCTGTGATTCTATGGTACAGTGTCTTCTTCTGCCTGTATTCTCAGCCCTGCCTGAAGGCTTGGGCACTCATTCTGAAGCAGGAGTGATGAAAAAGTCTGCGGCCTTTTGGGATACCAGAATAAAGACCTAGACACTTTTCGGATGTCAGCTGCTGCCAGTAATTAGCGCTTCCCAGCTGCTGACTCATAAATAGCTTGAGAAGTATTTCCAGTCCTCGCTCTCCTGAGAGCTAATCCCTCAACGGACAGTCCTTACAAAAATAACAGTAATAATCCCCAGATGACCAGAATGACTGCAGAATTTCTCTTAGGGAGAGCAGGTTGAGGTGGCCTCAACCACCAAACTGTCCCATCCCCAAGACTCCTCCTCTGCCCTTTGCTCCTTCCCTTACCTTTCCCTTCCCCAGTGCCTGTCCCTACCAAAACATCAGATTATATACTGCTGTTAGATCATTACTGACGTATTGCCCGAACGCTTCCTCTGTGTTTGACTTAGGCTTGCTCAAAATTCGTTTACTAGTCCTATTAAGAAGAAAGAAGAAGAAAAAAACCCAGATCCTTTATGACACTTCTAAAAGTGAATGCCAAGCACGCTGCCAGAGTCGTCGTCATTAATTAAGCAGAACAAAGGCCAGCTGAAACCAACACGAGCACATCCATGCAGCTGTTTGCATCAGTTTAAATAAATATATCTTTCAGGGCTCCTCCTCCAGCTCTGGCCATTCGACCACTGCCAGTTCCCAGCTGGTGTGACTGCATGGGTTGGCACGTCCCATGTTGGGAGCAGGAAGTCTGGAACTGCATGGACATGGTTGGGTTGATGTTGAACAGTGAGTGAGGAAAGATTCTCATTTATTAGCAGGGGGAATCGTAGAATCATAGAATGGTCTGGGTTGAATCATCACTATAATCATCTAATTCCAAGCCCCTGCTATGTGCAGGGTCGCCAACCAGCAGCCCAGGCTGCCCAGAGCCACATCCAGCCTGGCCTTGAATTCTAGGGGCATCCACAACCTCCTTGGGCAACCTGTTCTCTAAACATGCCATACCCACCTTGCAGGAGAGCTGGTGCTGGTGGTGGCTGCACCTTCAGCCCCTTCAGGTGGGCTGGAGCTGGTCCTGTGCAGCACAGCAGGGCTGCACCTCACAAGCCCTATCTGGAAAGAGCATCCTCCTCCTCCTCCAGTGCCCATGGCTGCAACCAATGTGGTGAAGCAGCTCAAGCCCTGCTTGCCACTCTTCAAACCTTTTCCCCAAGCTGTTGCTTGCTTTTCTAGCTCCTGCGTGCCATCTAGATACAACCCCCCTGCAGCTTTCCCCTCTGTTGCAATTCAGCCTTACTTCCTCTGTCTCCTAAACCCAGCCTGCCCAGCAGAGCCGATGCCCAGGACATTTCCAGGATGCTGCAGAAGAGCTGCAGGATTGAGCCAGGCACACGGATGGGTTTCCTGGACCAAACTGACGTCAGTAGGAAATCCACATGGATGGATCCCAGCAAGTCCCTTTGTGGGGTTGTGTCCCCACTGCAGGGACAAGGAGAGGTGCCAAAGCCATGGGGAATAGTGGCATCCCAGGCTGGATGTGGCTCTGGGCAGCTTGGTCTGGTGGTTGGTGACACTGCACATAGCAGGGAGTTGAAACTAGATGATCATTGTAGTCCTTTTCAACCCAGGCCATCCTATGGTTCTATGATCCCATCCCATCAGACAGCCCCTGTAGTAAGGTGTGGGCACATATTATCACACATGAATTAATTGAGAGCCCTCATGTTGCTGATATTATTGCAGCCTTCTGACTGCCGAAAGTCAAAACATCATAGGATAAGAAAAATTATTCTGGTAGAATTGAGAGGCATCTGCTAGGATCTGGTTTGTGTGACAGGAGCTCGCAGAGGCTGCAGCCTTGCACCTCCGGTTTTGGGATCACTGCAGGAGAGGCTCAAAGAAGAGAGAGGTGTCAAACAGTGGGAGCAAGAAGGTGCACATAAATGACATGAATACCCAGCCTTCATGTGAGCTTCTGTTTTCTGAGTAACATCCTGCTTATTCTCCTTCATGCCTTCCTAGGCATGTGGACTCGCTGGGAAGACCTTGAGGGACCATGGCCATGTCCCCATTGTTGTGTTGGTGGGGAAGTCCTCCCTGATATCGGCAGCATTGTCTTTGTTTGTAGGATATCTGATTTTTTGAGTGGCTGAGGGAGCTGGGATGGGTCAGTCTGGGGAAGAGGAGCTCAGGGGAAAACCTCATTGCTCTGTACAACTCCTGAGAGGAGGTTGTGGTGATGTGGGTTTCTTCTCCCAGGTAACAGCGATAGGATGAGAGGTGGTGGCCTCAAGTTGCTCCAGGGGAAGTTCAGATTGAATGTTAGGAATAATTCCTTCTTGAAGAGATCAGGGATGCAGTGGCACAGCTGCCCAGGGAGGTGGTGGGGTCGCCATCCCTGGAGGTGTTCCAGAACCATAGAGATTGGCACTAAGAGTCAGTGGGCACGGTGAGGTTGGGTTGGGGTTGGACTGGGTGAGAGGTCTTCTCCAAACTGAATGGTTCTATGATCTCTGTGCCGTTTTCGTGTGGCCACAATGCGATTAAGGCTAAGAAAATGCTTACAAGCCTCTGGAGAGTGTGGGCATTTCCTTCTCCATCCCCATGCTCAGTGTCCTCTGCTGTGACCCACTGATCCTTCCTGAGGGCAGGGGCAGCCCTTCAGCCGTTGTCCCCTGAGATTTATGTACCCAGTATGTTGTAGGAGTGGGGTGATTGATCTCTACCAGAAGGCTTGCGAGGGGCATCAGGGGATCGATAGCTCCCTGAACAAGCTGGAGCAAAGGCTCTTTTTGTAAACTCATTGGTTTTATGGGCCTTCTTTTCTTTCATCCAGTGTGAGAAGTTGTTTTAAGATAAAACCCAGCCTGTTTGTACACCCATGAGGATGAGTTGTGTTCTGTTTCCAGTGTCTCACCCGAGCTTTTCTCTCTGCAGTTTCCCCAAATCTTGCCCCAAACCAGAGGAGGAGGGAAGATGGTGTATCCCGAATTTGGGTTCTCACCAGGTGGAAACAAGAAGCTTTAGGGTGTGTTTGTGGGATTCAATGTCTGGAATACTTTATTTCAGAAATAATATTAATAAAATGCATCTATTGGATTCTATATATGCTACATATCTATAGCTGCACAACTCTGTGAGTGAATATGAGTATAAATACAAGTGCAGACACAGATATGTAGAGAGACATATATCTATATCAGTAGATACACACAGATATTAATGGGGAATCTTCATTTTGCTGATATTATTGGGTATGAGGGTATTCCTGAATGAAAACATCCCAGCTCAGTGTTAATCCCTATCCATAGTGCAGTCTGACCATTTCAGGTCTCTGCCCGCCTCTTGGGGATGATTTCACCCAACCCACATTGAAAAGCATGACCTCCCATTTGTTGTGGGTGGTGTTCACCCAGCCCATGCCTCGCTCAGCCCCTCATCACATCAAGAGTTCTTTGGCAGAACTGCTTGAAAAATCAATCAACAGAATGCCAAAGAGATTTAATACATCTCTTTCCCATTAAATCAAGACTTAATACGCTGTCTTCTTTTTTTCACCCTTTTTCTTTCTTCCTCCGTCCTTCTCTTTCTTCCTGCCTTTTAACATGCACACATGATTGAATTTGTTTGAGATGGTGCATGTTTCAGAAGCTGTATAAATCTGAATGAATTCATTAAGCCCCACTGAATTTATTGAAAGTTATAAAGTTTTTAAATCTACAAATGTTTGACGTCTTTAAAGAATTATTAATTAATGCATACCATTAAATACTGTTAAAACTCATGTCGCGTTTATGAAGTATTTGAATTTCATTGAGTATGCAGATCAGGTAATTCATCTTTTTAAGCTCCATCATTGATTCTGTTCATAAAAAAGATGGGGGAGAGTTAATGGGAAGGAGGCTGGAAACAAAGGTTGCAGAGTTCTCAGGGTGGAAGAATTTGCAGCCAGATTTCTCTGCTTGCAGGAATTTTCATCTAAGACTTGATTGGATGCTTATTCCTCATTACTTGTGTCTTTGGTTTTGTATTGAAGTGGAGCCTGATGATGTTGGTTGGGGTTGCAGTCGTTGTCCTCTGGCCATTGAGGGCCACTGGGTTGTGTTGAAGGGGTTCCATGACATGCTGGAGAAAAGCGAGTCCTTGGATGCAAGGCAGTGATCTCAGAGGGTGAGGTTTGTCGTGGGGACTGTAGGCTGCATTCATGGGTGACCACATCTGCTCTGTGTGGATGTTGAGGAGATTGCAAGAGAAAACGTTGGGAAACTGAGTCAGAGTGAAGTGACCAAGAGGTGTGCTGCAGAGAAGTGCCCTCTGTCATCTCGTGTCTGTCCTATGAGGGTCTGAGGAAGGCTCATGGAGAAAGATTCACTTGCTGTCTTTTTGTCACGAGCAGAGGAGATGGAGAGGACCCTTTCTCCAAGATGCCCAAGGCAAGGATGGAAAGCAGGGGGCACAAACTTGCTACTAGAAATTCTCATCTAACTTCATCTAGCTTTCAAGCTATCCCTAGCTTGGATGATAGTGAGGGTTCAGGGGGAACCTGGAGGTCCTTTCCCACCTCCTTACCCTGTGTCTGTACCCACGCACATGGGCACCTGTGTAATGCATGTAGTTACATTTGCAATGTGGAGGGCCATAGGCTCTCCCTTGGGACTCTCCATCTGGCAGAGCTGGTGGGGTCAGAAGCCGAGTGGGCAATTCCCACGAACATCTACAGCATGCAAGGTTTGCACCCAGGGGGTGTGTGTATAGGGGCAGATAGAAAACACAAGAATCATGGCGGCATGCATGAAGATGGCTTTATTTCTGATGAACACAGGGTAATGAGTGGTGTTTGCACCGGAAAGGGAAGGGAAAATCCTCTTTCTAGACCTGCATGAGGACCAGGAGTGCTTTCCTTGCTGGCAGAGCTCTGAGGATGTCTTTACGATATTCATACGTTCCGGCATCATTCTTGATGGCTCTACAGATCACTCCAGTTAAACTAATTTTAGCGTTTATCCTCACTTTGTCATGGTTATATTGCTGTTAGGAACTACCCGTGCACTTCATCTCTAACTGAAAACAATTTGAGCAAATAAGTGACAAACTGAACAGAATTGCCATGTCTGTATCGTGTTATCTAACAATGCTGATGAAACTTCCCTGGATGAAAGCAGTATCTGTATGCCAGCATTCCTGTAACGCAATGTCCTCAGGCCAAGAAAGCTTCTCAGGTCTAAAAGGCACCAGCTTACACTTCCACAAGGCTAAAATTCTTCTCTGGAGCCTGCACAAGAGGTGGCAGCATTTGCACCCACAACCTAATGGGTTCATAGGTAGCAAAGGGAGCATCAGCCAGGTTTGGAGGGTGGGTGAGGAGCAGAGCAATCTCGGAGATAAGCTGTGGTTAAAAATCAGGTCACTGGTGTTCTCCAGATGTTCTCCAGATGTTCTGGTCACCTGGGGCCTCCCAGGTGGGGCAGGGAGGTGGCAGCCCCATCTCTCCTGGTGGGTTCTATGGGGCCAGTGGGGCTGAAGCAGAAGGCTTCCTACACTGGCATTATCCAGTTCAAAGAGTAATCATAGGGAACTGTATCATCTAAATTACACCGGGGTAATTAAAGCCAGCTTGACTATAGTGGGGGCTTAAAAGGTTGTATTTAAGTGGCAACGCTGCTGAAAGTCTGATTATCTTCTAAAACTTGGCTTAAAACTCCTTGTGTACATAGTCTGAATAAACGTCCCATTTCATACTCAAAAATGATATAGAGGTTGTGTGCATGGGAGTTGAATGCAGAGAGATTCACGTGCTTGGAAAATGATACTTTCTATGGGTTTGATTTGTTTTTTTTTCAGGGTGCTCCCATACAGCCTTTAGGAAATCTGTATTTGAACTGGTTGGACTGGGTGGAACTCTGGTGACGTAGGATCCTGATCTCAGTAATTTCTTCTAGACAAAATAAGCATCATTCTGGCTTCAACGGTGAGATCAAGGCCTAACTGCAAAGAGGGCTTTGATCATCCCATTCACAAAGCTGATTTTGAAAGGTCGGGGCTGAAATGAGACAAAGGCAAAATGATGTCATATTTCCTGATTAATAGATTGAGAGATGGACCCGGGAAAAAAATACCTGCTTTTGAGAGAAGCCAGAGCCAGCCTTAAGCCTCATCTATCCAAGGACTTATTCTGGACTGTGCACTTGACATTAGCAGTTCATAATTAATTCCCTGTGTTGATGCTCTTATTCTAGACTCAGACACGCCTTGTTCCAAATTAGATCAATACACCTGGGGCCCCACCACAAAACCAGGTTAAGAAATTAGCACAAATCAGCTGAGCTTTGCCAACCAACCGAACAGGCAGGCGATCCTGTAGAAAATGCAAAGCAATTCAGCTTAATACCCCATCTCAGAGAGGAGGATAAACTCACCTGGCAATACATGCTTCTGAGTGACAACCACATGCCTCAGCAATGGCTGAGTCTCAGCTGATGTTAGGTTGTTTTAAGTTGTCATGATGGCAGCCATGCTTGGAGAAGACAACCTAAGCAGTGCCAAGACGTGATTTGGAGCCAAGAGCCCAGGTGGCTCCTGGGTGCTCTTTTGGAGTTAGATTAGGGCAGGGGTAGCCCTTGGATGGCCCTTCATCGTGAAGAGGAAGGTTCTTATTCATGGCTTGAAACCTCATCCAGGTCTTGCTGTGGCCCAACAGCAGGAGTTGTGGTGCAGAAGGGAAGCACGAAGGCACCAGGATGGGTGAGATACAAAATAAAGGAAGTCAGGGCAGGGGAACTCTGTAAGAATCATGTCTTCTGTCCCCATGATATGACCATGTGAGACAGCTGGGCTCCGCAGGGAGGTCACGCTACCAAACCTTCAGGGAGACTTCTCCATTGCATGGAGGTTGGGCTTTCTGCAGAGCTGCCCTTCAGCTACAGGATTCAATCCTCCGGAGATTAAGATGATCAGAGATCTTTGTCACTTCAGGAACAGATGATGGCGAGGTCCATCCTTTCACATTAGCTTCCTTGTGATGTGCTCCCTGGGGGAACAATTATGGGGATGTTAATGCAAAGATGCTGGCACGGCTTTCCCAGCCAGATCTGCAGCAAGGAGAGGAGTTGTGGTTTGAGAACAGAGGGTGTAAAGGCAGTGGGGAGGACACAGCTCTTCTCCCAGGAGCCATGCTGCAATGGGAACCCATCTCTCATATATGCTCTTCCTTGGAGATCTCTGGGCATTTCACAGTACTTGTGGAAAGAAAGGATGGTCAAGCTATGTGATGCCACACAAGGATTTTTCTTGTATTTCTCACTGTAGCTTCATTTGCTTGCTCTGATGATTTGGAATTTTGAGCTGTGCATTGGAAAGAGGGAAGTTAAGCTATGGAGGTGATGAACTGGCCTTGTGGCTTTGAATCAAGCCTCAGAGAGGACTGTTCATTTTAGTACCTCTTCATGTGAGCTGTCCCAGGGTGATGTGCATGCAGTGGTCCCTCTCCTGGTAGTCCCTTGGCACTGAGGTCCCGTTCCTCACACCTGTACAGCCCAGATCATATCTTATTTGCTATCCCAGGTTTTGGCATGGGACTGGTGAAACGTTGAAGCAGAGAAGGTGTGTTGCAACCCATGAAAGTCCAGTGCTATCGCTTATCTGTTACCATTTGTCCCAAAGGGTGAACACAAATGGCTTGCCAAGACTTTGTCTTAGTGGACAAAAACCTGAACTGGCCTCTCTATCCCACCTTCATCAGGGCAGCCTCCAGACTTGGCAGTCATGTTGAACATCAAGCAGCAATCGCTTGAGTCTGCCACACTGCAAGAACAGTTTAACCAACGACTCAGGATCAAACACTTCACAGAATCATAGAACCATAGAATCATAGAATGGATTGGGTTGGAAGGGAATTCAAGGATCACGAATCTCCAACCCCCCCACCACAGGCAGGGTCACCAACCTCCACATTTCATAGCAGCCCAGGCTGCCCAGGGCCCCATCCAACCTGGCCTTGAACACCTCCAGGGATGGACGGGGCATCCACAGCCTCTCTGGGCAGCTGTTCCAGCACCTCACCACTCTCATAGTACAGAACTTCCCCCTGACTCCAACCTCAATCTTCCCTTCTTCAATTTAAAATCATTTCCCCTTGTCCTGCTACTTGAGCCCCTTTGGTTCAGTATGTGTCTGGGTTTTTTTTCTAAGCTGCAGTCAATGGTGTCATCCTGCTCTATCTGGCCACCAGGTTCAGGAGAGCACCAGGGGATTAGGTGCTTTTGCTTCTAACCATCCAGAACCTCATGGCTTCCATAAGTCCCATGCTCCAGAACCTGGTCCAGCTTCAGGGCCTGGTATTTCGTCTTCAGAAAATGATGATCACAGCTCACATTCTGGATGATGGAGAGAGGGTTGCTTGCCTATTGAGGGAGATGCCCAGTGCAGGTAATTTTGCAGCATCCCAACACCTCTGACCACCTGGATGGGGTGAAGAAAGACAGGAGAAGTGCCAGGGCCAAGGACAGAAGAAACATGCTCAGCTATAGGACTCGGAAGGAGTAAGGCAGTGGCACTTCTGCCCAGAGAGCTGTGGGTGCCCCATTCCTGCAGTGGCCAAGGCCATGGATGGGGTTGTGGGAGGTGTCCCTGCCCATGACAGGGTCTGGGTCTGGATGGGCTTTAAGATCCCTTCTAACCCAAACCATCCTGTAATTCTATGGCGATTCTACGACTCAGACTCCGTCTTATTCCCCAGCATGGTCCACCCACCCTTGCAGCTTGCTCAGAAATTTCTACCCACATATCTCAGGAAACCTCAGCAGTGGAGAAGACAACATGGCACCCACGGTTCACCTATGGCAGAGGGGCATTGTCATCGCAAGTGTCTAAATAACTGCTAGGTTTCTCTTCATAGCAGCAAACCCACAGGCCACATATAACGGGCGGAGCGGGGTGGACAGGGCTGATTAAGTGAGAGCACATCACAGCTGTAAATAAAGGACTTTAAATGAAATCTGTCACAACTGTTAGGCTACAGCCGCGAGTAAAGGACAAAGAAATATCTACAAGAGCTCAATAACACGGACAGTGGGTTCTTTATGACTGCCTCACAAGACGCAGTGAAAATGCCTTTGGCTTTGTGGGAGCTGCACCAAAAGCCTGTGATAATGTGCACGGCAAGAGTTTATATATAAAAAAAAACCTTTTAAAAAAAAAAGATTAATAGAATGTATGCTTTGAGGGCCGGATTTTCCAGAGCAGCTCAGCGCTGGGCTATCTCAGCTCACGTTGAAGTCAACAGGGGTTATGCCTCCGAAATCAATGATGGAACAGATTGGGGCTGATTCAAGTGCTTTTGTAAAGCTCATCCTTTCTGTAGGGGGTTAAGCAGGCAAATACCCCCACCAGGAAAAGAGCCCCGCACTCAAAAGCTCAGCTCCCCCCATTCTTTGCAGGGAAAGGGCAGAGGATGATTTCAGTAATCCTGCCCTGAATGTGGAGGAGTGCTCATCGTACCCGTGGATTGATTTATGCCTGTGAGCACACGGGGCATCCAGCCCTCTGTTCACAGGCAGCTAATGGGGAGGACTGCACTGAGGGACACTTCCTCACCACATCTCCTACTCCCAAGGCAAATCCAGGGCTTGGGAGCAGTCCTGCTGCTGCTTTCTCCTCCCTGTGGATCCACCGCAAGGAACCACCCGTGATGGGGAGGAGAGTCTTACTTCTTGATCTGCTTTCATGCTGAGCTGCTGGCTCATTCATTAGGGAAGTCAGTTTTGGGGAAGGCAGGTAGAAGTTCCCTTCTCTGCATTTTGCCTTTCTTGTCAGACTTTTGGCTGTCTATCTGAACAAGGCTGCCTTCCCGAGTGACCCTTAGAGCCCGTGTTCCCCTTTAGTTTTGGATAACGTGGGTTTGGCTGCAGTCCATGGACACAATATCCTCTACTGCAGAAGATGGCTACACATCATGGTCTGTGTGATCAGTTTCTGTCTGTCTGATTTTATGAGGAAGTTTTTCCCCCAGAGGGTGGTGAGGCACTGGAACAGGTTGCCCAAGGAGGCTGTGGATGCCCCATCCCTGCAGGCATTCAAGGCCAGGCTGGATGTGGCTCTGGGCAGCCTGGGCTGCTGGTTGGTGACCTGCACATAGCAGGGGGTTGAAACTACATGATCACTGTGGTCCTTTTCAATCCAGGCCATTCTATGATTCTGTGATTACCTGTGGGTCATCACTGTTGTCCTCCACGGTGCAAAATATATGGTCATCCATCTTCTGAATCTCATCCACATGGCCAGGATGCCGTGCTCCTACCTACCTGTATGTGTTGTGTGCATTGTGCAGTGAGGATGACTTCGTGCTCCCGCGTTTGGGAGGGAAGAGATTTGCCTTAGATGTGAACAGCTGAGATGAACTTCCCTTCCTAATTGGTCTCAATGAAAACAGCATGTATTTGTATCACTGGTGTAGATATCAATCAGTCATTGGCCAATTTTACTAAGCGTTATCCTTTCCAAATTCACTCTTTTGTTAAGTAATATATTAAATCTCCAGGAGACTGTCCAGACAGCCCAAACGAGCTTTATTAACTAACTGCCAATAATCCCAGGCTTTTCATGGGAAGAGGGAGCCTAAGGAAACCCAGACAAGACTTTCAATTCTCATCAAATTTCTTGGCCCACTGTTTCACATGTTCCAGCGTGAAACATGGTGCGATTGGATGCTTAAAGATTTCCTTTCACTGTTGGTTTCCTCTGGGAGAGCTACACCAGAGGATAAGCCCTCCATGCAGCTACCCATGCTCAGTCCTGCTTTACACCGAGTGGTCCCAAAATGCCAACAGCTGGCCCAGAGTTCACCCACTGGCCTAGGCATGGTATTTTTGTGAAGCTATGCTCTAACAGCTGGGCATGACCTTATTATAAGGCTCTGACAGCCAGTGTTAGCAATAGATTTAAGATGCAGACAGACTTTGTAGATTGTCATGGTCAGTGGTGACTCTTGGTGACTCCCACCCATGCTCTCCAAAGCACTGCTGTGGCTTTTCCTGGTGCAACCCCCCGGCCTTCCTCCAGCATCCCTTGGACATATCACTTACAGGCTCCATTCTGAGCCTTAACATGACTTGGGTGGGATGCCTGATCATGTGAACACGGTAATGGCCATGCATGTCAATCACATTGCACGCGTGGATGACTGTCACAACTCCACTCCCGCTTCTCCTTGCAGCCCCTTTAATGACCATCATTATTTTCCTAAGTATAAATTGCTCCTAATGACCTCAGTCATTTCTAGCATGATGGGACAGCAAATGATGCATTGGTGGGACAGGACAAAACCAGGGAACAGATCTTTTGAGCCCAGTTAAATGTCAGGCACGCTTACTATTCACAGGGCACTCTGGGCTGTGCTGTTGCTGTTGTTGATTTGGAAGTTCAAACAGTTTGCCAGTTCTCCTTGGCCTTTTTTGGCTGTGATCAAGGGTGGCCCTGGTAGCATGTTTCATTTACCCACAGCTGAAACCTATACTTTTTGTTGAGGCCAGGGGAGAGACTCAATAGGTCTCTTTCAATTGCTGGCCAGTGTGTGCTGGGAAAAGTGATTTGTGGAATTATTAGGTATTTCAAAGGAGCCTGTCAAATCAAATTTGTCTCAAATAAGTCAGTACTCCAAGCTGGAGATTATGGGTTGAGTTCTTTATGAAACCTATGTAGCACTGTTGCTCGTGCCCATCTCTCCATCTGGGCTCTGTTATTTCAGTCTCTTCTTTGGGGGTTTATCAAAAGTATCTGCATCTCGGGGGGAAGAATGGAAGTCTGGGGTGTAGTTTTCTTAGAAGACTTCATCAGATGTGATTAACTCACTTGTAGTCTTCATTAGATCACAATCCGTGATGACTACTGAAAGATCTATAAGCTGACATTTGATTATTGGACCGATTCATTGTGCCCTGAGCACAACGTTAGGCAGTGTTAGCAGCAGCACCCAGGGTAATGCTGCAGGTTTGGGACAGGGCTGAGTGACAACTGTAGGTGCCCCATCCCTGGAGGTGCCCAAGGCCATCGATGGGCCCTGGGAAGCCTGAACTGGTGTGGGCACCCAGCCCATGGCAGGGGTTGGGGCTGAGCGGGCTTTGAGGTCCCTTCTAGACTAAGCCGTTCTGTCATTCTGTGACTTCTGCTCTTGGGACTTCTATACCACTCAGGAATTGCAGTGTTCTCCTCTCCTAAAATCACAATTTTGTTGGAGAGTCTTTGCTTCCACTAAGGAGATGCTTCTATCCGTAGCACTTGTTAAGAAGAGCAGTTCAAGTGCTGCCCGTGAGCTCAGAACTTAAATAAAAACTCGGTGGTATTATGAGCAATGCTTCTGGTGAGGAAAAGCTATTCCTGAAGAGCTGAGGTTAACTTTATTTTCTGTGCAGGAGGGAAATTGGAGGGAGGCAGGCGGCCGTGCGTTGGAGGAGGTTTCTGGGTTGGAGTGATATTCAAGCAGTGCAGCCTGCCCTGAGGCTGCCCGTGCTGTCAGAAGTGCTCTCAGCTGCTGTGGGTGCACACCAGAATGCTTTGAGGCCCACTGCTGCCTGGGGAAGTCATGGCCGTGGTGACTCTGACCTGCAGATGGAGCTCAGGGTGGTGTGTGCCCAGTGCTCCTGCAGCTTAGAAGCAGATTTCCAGGTGTGTTTTATGGTCCGGAGGCCACGTGGCACATCCTGGCCTACCTATGGGATGTCCCTGTTGTCCTTTGGTCGCAGATTAAGAGTTGTGGAATATGAAAGGGAAAGGACCCACAGGGAACATTGGGTCCAACTTGTGGCTGCCAATGGGACCACCCGAAATCTAAACCCTGTGTCTGAGAGCATTGCCCATGTGCTCCTTGATCTCCAGCAGCTCGTTTCACAGAATCACAGAATCATAGAATGGTTGGGTTGGAAGGGACCTCAAGGATCATGAAGCTCCAACCCCCTGCCAATGCAGGGCCACCAACCTCCCCATTTCATAGCAGCCCAGGCTGCCCAGGGCCCCATCCAACCTGGCCTTGAACACCTCCAGGGATGGACGGGGCATCCATAGCCTCTCTGGGCAGCTGTTCCAGCACCTTGCCACTCTCATAGGAAAGAACTCGTAGTTTCAGCCCAACCTACGGACTGAGTCCTGCCCTGACAGAGGTCACCTCCCAAACCAACCTCAGGCATCATTTTGGTCTTTGTGTCCTCCAAGAGCACCTTGGGTACACTCTGATGGCCTCCCCCATAACCCCAAAAGGAGAAGCCCTGCTTGTCTTTACCCACTAACACCTCCAGACACTGGGATGTGCACTGCATCATTCCTGCCTAGAGGGACCTCAGGCAGCTCTGTGTTGCATTGCCACGCAGTGAGGCAAGAAGGCTGCAACAAGCTGCACCACCTGTTTAGGTTGCTTTGGGTTTTTTTTTTCAGACAGGGCTCATTTTGTGTGCTGATTCATTGCAGGCAGGGCTAAATCCAAATGTTAGGCAGGAGGCAGGGCTGATCCTGTGGATTTCCTCAGCCCAATGAGTGTTAATTTGATCCATGGTGCTCTGGCAGGGGGAAAACATGGGGGCGGTGCGGCTGAACATTGAGATTCTGAGAAGGGTGATGGAGAATTTAATGGATCTTGGCGGCTTAATGCTCCATTTTTCTTGTGATTCCCCCTCGTTTCTTATCTCTCGTATTTACATAAATTACGTGGACTCCAGGGGAAGCTGCTAGGCGTAGAAATTTAATCAACCTGATTCTCAGGAGCCTGGACAGTGTGCAGCAAGAGCAAAGAAAAAAAAAAAAAAGAGGAGTGAAAAGGGAAAAAAAAAAAAAGGAGAAAAAAAGAAGAAAGAAATCATGGGAGCACGGGATGTGTCAGAAGGGACCAGAAGGGACTGTGAATAACAGCAGCCCCGTTCAGCGAGGAGCTGGATTTCAGGAGTGGGGAAAGGATGACATCACCTTTTGCAGCACACGGGTTTTCTTGCAAGCGAGCTGGCTGTGACACACAGCAGGTGATGGGCGGCGGGGAGGCAGTCAGCTGCTCCCCATCAGCAGAAGGGATGCTGATCTGGAGATGCCGGTGTGGGACGTCGTCCTGCGCTCCCCATCTCCCTGTGGGTAGGCTCCTTTTGTCCAGTTGTTCTCTGCTGCGGTGCTGTTAGAAGAGGGATTGAATGAAAGGGTTAGGAAAGAAGTGGTTCTGGAATTGCCCAGCTCCTCCTTGCAGGATGACATCATGCATGGTGTGGTCTCTAACTCATGGGTTGCAGAGGAGGGGGCTGCGGATGCAGCATCCCAGATAGGGAGCCTGGCAGGCTGCAGGGCGGGGTGAGAATCCAGGAGGAAAACTGGGTGCAGGGGGGTCCAGCCCTGGTTTTACTGCCTGATTCTGAGCACATCTGCACGTTTAAAGGACAGATCCTCCCCAATGCAGCTCGCATTGCTTTTGGGTATTAAAAAAAAAGGAAGTACCATTGTTTCAGGGTGATTTTCCTTTTAGTTTTAAGCTAGCCACTGACAGGGGATATTGAAGCATTTGTTTTTTAAAATCCCAGTCTAGAATTCTTACACTTTTCTCTCCTTTCTTCGATGCTTTTCTACTTTTAATACAAAGCTGTTACTCAAATCCATACATCACTTCCCTTCACTCCAGCCGTTGTTTAGTTGAAGCAGTGTTTCTCCAAGACATTGTGAGGCTCAGGCAGGACATCAGGAAAGCTTTTTTCCATAAGAGGCCATGGAATCATAGACCAATAGAATAATTCCAGTTTGAAAAGACCTCTAAGATCTTAAACTCCAGCTCCAGCTCACCCCACCATGCCCACTGATCACGTCCCTCAGTGCCACATCTCCAAGCACGGTGACCCCACCACCTCCCTGGGCATCTGTGCCGCTCATCACCACACTTTCAGGGAAGAAGTGTTTTCTGATATCTACCCTGAGTCATGCAGCAGTGAAAGAGGTACTTAGGGAATGGAGAGTCGCTGCTGTCGGAGGCTGTCAGGACCCGGTGAGCTTTCTCCATGGCTGCACGTAGTCCTGCTCCAAGCAGAAGGTCAGAGACCTCTGTATTTCTCTTCCAACCAGTATTTGTGGGATTTGCTGCAGCCTCAACCAGACAGGAGATCAGTTAACCAGCCAGTTAGCATGAGCTCCATTGGCACAGAGTTGTGTTGATTTTCCATATCATTGTTGTGGGACACAAAGCCAAGCACTTGACAAAAGTCCTTTGCAGTTACCCTTATCAACTAAACCTAGTATCAGAGCAGAGAGGATGGGAAGACTTTGTTGTGGGGATTTCAGGCTGCCATTGCACACTGCATCCAGTTACTGATCTTGGTCTTCACCTGCAGGCTTTCCTTGCTGATGGCACTGATCAGCAAGCCCAAGAAATACTTTGGAAAAGTCCCATTACATTTCTTTCTATTCTTTCCCTGCCGACAGTCTGGGAAATTACACTAGCTGTCAGTATTGAAGACAGCTTTATCGGATGCTGGGCTTATCACAGCTCACCTTATGCATGGTGACAGGCTGCATCGACTGCATTATTAATCTGACAGGCAAATGCTCCTGCATAAAGGGGAGCAAGCCAGGATATGAACCATTGCATCCAAGGAACTTCCTTGCCAAGGTGAGGAGGGAAACATGTCTTGCCCATTAGACTGAATGCTGTCTGTATGATGGCTGCCAAACTGCTTGGGAGCTTTGGGTTTGGTGACCAAACTGCTGCTCCAAGGCCCATGGAAGCATGACGAGACCCTCATTGGTACTGGTGAGTAAGTGTGTTGTCAGATCATAGTGATGTTTAACTTAGTGATGTTTAACGAGCCAGCTGAGGAGGGCTTGAGGAAGCCTTTATCTCTAGTCTACCACTGGACTATAGCAGAGGGCTTTTTTGGTTTGTTTTCTCCTGAAAACCCCTGAAATATAATCCCTGTCTGATGTCTGCTAGCTCTGCATCCCTGTTGCAGAGAAGTGTTATTTTAACCTCTACAGAGTTGGACAGTTGGTAGGAGGAGGAGTGATAGCGGCCGTCTACAGTGAGAGGTGTGATACAGATGAGGTATTAATAATAGCTGATGCTTTGTCGTCTTGTGTGCTAATCCATCCCTTCCACTACGGACACGAGTAAGGCTTTGTTTTTCTGGGGCCTTTCTTAAAAACAAGAACAACTGAGGACATTCGTATTTTTGATAAATAGGCAGTGATGGCTGCAACATACAGTGGCTGGAATGCTCGGATAAACATCACGAACAGAGCAGAAGATCATCTACCTTTGGGAAAAACAGGAAGATATAAACAGTGAGAGTCATCTGGCCAGAAGAAAACCTCTGCCATGTAGACACTTATTTCTGAACTGTTACCTAGACCTCTTTTAGTTAATGGAGGGAAACATGTAGCTAAAATAGCACAAATGCATTTTTCGCAGTTGATTACAGAGAGAACCTGGGGCAACAAACTCAAGAGTAGACACTTGCATTTTAGACACCTAAGATTCAGTTCAACTTATGCATAATTCATTGCTTACTGCTTATTCAGCTTCAGCATTTTGTCTAAAAACCTTTGACTAGCATCTTTGGAGGTACCCAGAGACAACAACTTGGGGATCATGAAATCACAGAGTGATTCAGTGGTTTGGGTTGGAAGGGACCTTTAAGATCATCCAGTTCCAGCCCCCTGCTGTAGGCAGGGACGCCTCCTTCTAGACCAGCTTGCTCACAGTCCCATCCAGCCTGGCCTAGAATGCTTCCATGGAAGGGGCATCCACAGCCTCACTGGGCAACCTGTTCCACTGTCTCACCACCCTCACAGTAAATAATTTCTTCCTAATATCTAGTCTAAATCTGTCTTCTTTCAGTTTAAAACCATTTCTCCTCATCCTATCTCTACATGCCCTTATAAGAAGTCCCTCCCCAGCTTTCCTTTTGTCCTCCTTGAGTTACTGGAAAACCCCTATAAAGTCCTCCTGGAGACTTTTCCAGCTCTCTCAGTCTGTCCTTGCAGAAGTGCTTCAACCCTTTGATCATCTTTGTGGCCTTCCTCTGGACAGAATCACCTCCCTCAACCTGCTGGTCACATTTCTTTTGATGCAACCCAGGATACGGTTGGCCTTCTGGTCTGCAAGCAAACATTGGTGGCTCATGTTGAGTCTTTCATCAACTGGCACCTCTAAATCCTCCTGCCCAGGGCTGCTCTCAATCAGTTCTCCACCCAACCTGTATCTGTGCTTGGGATTGCTCTAACCCAGGCACAGGTCCTTGCACTTGGCCTTGTGGAACACCATGAGTTTCGCATGGGGCCACCTCTCAAGCCTGCCCAGGTCCCTCTGGATGGCATCCCTTCCCTCTGATGTGTCAACTGCACCACTCAGCTTGATGTCATCTGCAGACTTGCTGAGGGTGCACTCGATCCCACAGTCCATGTCTCCTACAAAGATGTTAAACAGCACCATTCCCAGCACCAATGCTTGAGGAATGCCACTCATCACCAGTCTCCACTTGGACATTGAGCCGCTGATCTCAACTCCAGGAGTGTGACCATCCAGCCATTCCCTTATGCAGCAAGTGGTCCATCCATCAAATCTGTTTTCTCCATTTTGGCAACCAGGATGTCATGAAGGACAATGTCAGACTCTTTGTGCAAGTCCAGGTAGATGATCCAGTTGCTCTTCCATTACCCACTGACGCTGTAACTCCATCATAAAGGGTCAACTAGTTTGTCAGACTTGACTTCCTTTGGTGAACCCATGTTGTTCACCACCAATCGCCTCATCTTTATTTTCCATGTGCCTTAGTAGGGCCTTCAGAAAGATCTGCTCCACGATTTTGCCAGGTGCAGAGGTGAGACTGGCCCGTAGTTTCCTGGATCTTCTTTTTTTTTCCCCTGCTTGAGAATGGGGGTTGTTTTTTCCTCTTTTCCAATCAGCAGGAACTTCACCAGACTGCCATGACCTTTCAAATACGATGGGTACCAGCTTGGCAGCTTCATCTGCCAGTTTCCTCAGAACCTATGGATGGATCTCGTCAGGTCCCAGGGATTCATGCAACTTCACATTCTTTAGATGGTCTCAAACCTCAGCTTTACTTACGAATGGATGGCATCCTGGATAGAGAACCTGTAGGAGCATTGTGCTGAGGGACAGATTGCATTCTTCGCAGATTCACAGATGAGGAAGTCATGATAACAGGGCAGTAATGAACTTGTAGTGTGACTGTATGTTGGGTAGGGTTTCTGACTTGCACCCAAAGCCATGTCAAGACCGGTATTTTACTTCCAGTGGTTTAAGTAAGCTACAAAATGGCCAACCTGGCAGTTCTTCCAGAGCCACAAGAACAAAAGCAATGCCTGGATGGCCCAGGAGCAGAAGTGCATGGTGGATGCATCCATGGATTTTTAATGGAAGCACTCTAGATTTTATCTCTGTGATGTCACATACCAAGGGAAGAAGGCTGGCACATCCTGGAAATTGAAGTTTTCCAAGAAATCTTATCCTATTAAGATTGAAAGTATGGAGCATCTGAATCATTGCTCCTAGGAAAATAGCCATAACATTTCTATTTCAAATCTGGTGGAGTTTTATGTGGATCAGTCATAAAATCTTCAGTAGTTTTAGTAGCTGAGGAGTTTACCAAGTTCAGATGGGAAAGCATCAGTCTTGATTCTGTGATTTATTAACACTGGTGTAATCTCTCTGTCCAGAAGATCTTTGCCCAAGTGCAGGGTATTTTGCACACCAACCTGGATGGTTGTGGCATGCTCATCTCTTGCCAGGGATGCCTCAAATGGGTCTGGCATCGCATTGCCTTGGCTGGTTCCTCTGTCTATGAAGCAGGAACTGAGAGTTAAGTTCAAACTGGAGGCAGGCTGGGACCTGAGGTCACTTCTGAGATGGGTCTGCAATGACACAGTGCACCCAAAGCACCGGAATGGGGAGGGCTCTCCAAAAAGTTCGCAGTGATTTATTTCCTGCAGTATAAAGAACAGCTTTAGCACTGCATCTTTCTTCTCAAGTTTAATCTAAAATTTCTCTTTTGTCTTCATTTTGTTCTCTGGAAAAAAAAAAAAAAAAAAAAAAAAGAGAGGAAAGGAGACGGATAAAAATAAAACAGAAATGAATGTAAAGTGTGCAAATGTTGATTAAAAAAATACGAATGCACTCTACTGCGAAATGCTAACAATGGTTCCCATGGCTCCTGTCTCCCAAGTCAGAACAGCCCCAGTGGGTGAACTTCTGATTTCTAAAGGCACAGCCAGTTCTTGAATGGGCACCACTGGTTGCTCGCTCACAGGAAGGCAGGAACTGCTGTATGAGATAAAATCGCCCACTGAGATCTGAGTTTGGCGAGCGCCGTCACGCCAATTCCCACTTGAAACAAGGTGTGCATCTTTCGGCAGTGTGGGTTGCTGGAAATTGGAACAAACATCAACAGGGACTATGATTTTTGTCCGTTATTTGCATGGATACACCAAGGCTGGGTTGCATTCTGGAAGCCATAACACGAGACAGGGCTCCGTTGAAGTTCTGGAGCAAGGAACTCAACCCCACACGTAAGTCACTCCAGAAGCTCATTACTGCCCTATTAACACCACCTCCTCATTCGTCTTTCTGTGAAGAAAAAAGCAACAGAAAGACCCAGGATGCCATGGGAACAAGCACACTTTGCTGCTTTGGTGCTCTTGAGGGCCTTTCCTGGGTGCAGTGCTATCAGTTTAGTAACCATTTAAGTATTTTTCCTCCGTGTTTTAATATATCTGTTGTTATTTTGGATGCTTGGCAGTTGAAATATGCCATCAGAAGGTGATGTCCAGCTGGAAAAAAAAAAAAAAAAAAAAGTTCTTCCCTTTGCTAGCTTTGAACTGTCACCAAATCATTTCATATTATGCTCCCAGCTCTTGCTAGGAGAATCATTCATTGTGGGCCACTCATGATTTAAAGCTGTTTATCTTGCATCACACCAGTTGTCTCTTTCTGTATTGAAGAGTCTTGGCCTTTGTGGTGTCTTTTTGTATAGAAGCTGCTCCATCCCTGCAATGTCCTGCATCATTCTTCTCCGAGCCTTTGCTAGTTTTGTGTCCTTCTAGAGATGAGTTGGGTTGCATCCAGCAACCTGGACAAGGGAGCAGAAGCATAATTTCTGGTTTGCTTTCTTCTTCATTGACTCCTCCTTTGTACCTTGGTAACGAGCAATAGTACGAATGGGAATGGCCTCAAGTTGCACCAGGGAGATTCAGATTGGACATTAGGAAACATTTATTCTCTGAAAGAGTGGTAATGCACTGGAACGGGCTGCTCAGGGAGCTGATGGAGTCACCGTCCCCGGAGGTGTTCAAGAAACATTTAGATGTTGTACTATGGGACGTGGTTTAATGGTTGATGTTGGTGGATGGTTGGACTGGATGATCTTAGAGATCTTTTCCAGCCTTAATGATTCTATGATTCTATGATCTGATTTTACCATTCTAACCTACTCTTGGGCTGGTGGCTGCTGTGCAGGCAGCAGCACATTGCCGACATCTGGAAGAAGTTGTGGTGCATGAGAAGGTTTCCAGCGCTCCCTGCAGCCTACAACACTTTCCTAGCTGCAGTTCTCTCCCTTCTCCCACTTGTGCTGGCGCAGATGATTGGAGATTTGCTGAAGCAAAGTCTGAAGGCACCGCCACCATATTCACAGAGGAAGCAGTTGGCTATCATGGCCAACAGACGGTGGCAGCTTCCCATCAACATCTCTTCCTATTGACCTAGCATGGTTGTGTTACAAACAGGTTGGTGGATTTAATTAGGAGCAGCAAAACATTTTGATGTGTGATTCCTACCCGCCTTACCTCCCCCTCTCCCTCTCCACTCTCCAGCTTCACGCTTGTCAGAGCTGATTTTATATATATATATTTTTATCACAAGCCACTCCTCCAGCACTACAGGCAAAGCTTTTAGCAGGGGAGAAGATGCCCAGCTTACAAGTAGCTCACCAATTACTATTGCTTGCCTTGGTGATTTTCCAGGAAAGCCAAATGCTATTCCTGTTCAATCCTCACTGCAGCATCCAGGTGGAATACCCATCCTACACCAGGTGGAGAGTATTCCTCTTTGCCTTGGTTGGTGCATTGTCCAGCACTGTGCTTTTCTCCCTCTCCAGTCATGAAGGTTACCTCAATGAATCATTAATAATTCCCCTCTGAGGAACTTCCCTGTGGATTATGGATAGCTGAACAAGGGAGGGGCAGCTGGATGGGGACATCTCTAAGACCTCTAAGTTTGTATCTGTGCTGCCAGGTGCATGAATTTAGATTTAATTCATGAATCAACATGAAAGAGATTCCCTTCTATACGTCAGGCTAGGGTGTGTGTGTATATACATAGAATGAAATGAGTCATTTCCATGCTCATTTGTAGATCAAACATGAAGCCAGGTGCCCCAGAACAAAAACTGGGAGCTGGGTTTTGCCACTAAGAAGATGCTGCAAGGATGGCATAGAGACCTCAACACTCCCTACAGTTACCTGAAGGAGGTTGTGGGGAGGTGAGGGTCAGCCTCTGCTCTCAAGTGACAGCAGTAGGATGAGAGCTGATGGCCTTACGTTGTGCCAGGAGAGGGTCAGGATGGATGTTAAGAAAAATCTCAGAAAGAGTGGTGATGCAGTGGCACAGCTGCCCAGGGAGGTGGTGGGGTCACCGTGCCTGGAAGGTTCAAGAAAAGGATGGATGTGGCACTGAGGGATGTGGTCTAGAGTGTCACCGGCATGGCTTGATAATTGGACTTAATGACCTTATTGGTCTTTCCAACCTTAATGATGTTGTGTTTCTAAGATTCCGTAATAGCATTCTGTCGTGATAATACACCCAGCACTGGCGTACACTTAACTGTGAAGTTTAAAAAGTGAAATACAAGCAGGAAGAACAATTGTGCTAGACCATAACATTTCGTAGGATTCTGAAAAGACCTTGTCCCAAGTCGTTCCAAGGATATTTTATACAAAATTTTCAAAATGTTCATTTATTTGGTCCAACTTGACCTCTATGTTGGTTTGCCATATTTACATCAAGCAGTAATTTCCAGTTTTACCTGCTCCACCAGCAGGAGATTGTTTTTGTGGATTCATGAAAGACTAAATAATAGAATCATAGAGTTACAGAATCATTTCAGTTAGAAAAGACCACTGGGATCATTTGGTCCAACCATCACAGAATCACAGAATCACAGAATCACCCGGGTTGGAAGGGACCCCAAGGATCATGTAGTTCCAACCCCCCTGCCTAGCAGGGCCACCAAACATAGACATTCAGATCAGGTTGCCCAGGACCCCGTCCAACCTGGCCTTAAACACGTCCAAGGACGGGGCATCCACAACCTCCCTGGGCAGCCCGTTCCAGGGCCTAACCACTCTCCTAGTAAAGAACTTCCCCCTAACATCCAACCTAAATCTTCCCTCCTTCAACTTAAAACCATTTCCCCTAGTCCTGCTGTTGTCAGCCCTTTAACCATCAACCTACATGCCCACTGACCGTGTCCCAAATATATCATGCCATCAAATAGATGACATCTTCTCATAAAAGAATGTGTAAGAAGATGTAAAAACTGGTGTTTAAATGTGCACATATTTATAAATATACACTGTATGCATAAATACAGACATAAACATGTGTATATATGGGTAATTAATAAATAAGCCTTGTAAATGTATAGGTTTGTACCTATATATGAACCTGTACCTATGTGTAAGGGCATGTAGATGTAATGTGACTTACTTATTCTTTGTATGCTGTTCCTTGAAGTAATTTCCTTGGGATACACAGCCCTCTGTGGTGCTTATAAATTAAAAAAAAAAAACAACAAAACTGCTCAAAAATTAATTCCAGAGCCATTGCATAAAGAGGCTGGTAAGCAAAATCCCAGGAAAGACAAAAATGGGGCAGCAGTCTAGTGTCAGAAAATGGAAACCAGTGAATATGTAGAGAATTTCTAAATAGGAGAATGGTTGGACCAGAAGGAAGAGATTTACCGCACCTGACTTGGTATCTTGGCAATGGAGATGCTTTGAAATGAGCTATATAATTTATAATTAAACTCATAATTCATCTCAGCCTAAAGCAGATCTCTGAAATGCATCACGACAGAAAAAACACAACTTTTCTTCCTGATGAATATAAAGGGCACTGCACATTACTGTGTGGGTGATGGGCGCTCCTGGAAGGAGCCTCAGCCCCTGCAGCTGTAGGAAGCCCTGACAGCCACTGCTGTGCCCACCTCATCCTCCTGCTGCCCATCTGGGAGAGGTTCTTCTGGACGATGAGTCAGTGCAGAGCCCGGGTTCCTGAGATGAGTCATGTTCTGCCTTGCCCCTTGCTGCCATCGGATGTGTGATTTGGGGACACAGCATAACCTGACGCTCTGAGAATCTCTGCTCACCACACCCCTAAGTTTTAACATCGCGTGTCAAGATGCAGCATCCAAACCACTGGAAACGTGGACCAAAAGGACAAGTGAAGGACATCTGCCTGTCCCGTAGGGCTGGCTGTGCCACGGCATCTCCACCATGACCCGAATTAGAGCTTCCCTCATTCCAGCCTCTTAGCCAACCTCTCTTACAGCCCTTTGGACCCAACACTGGTTTCCAGGCTGGTGATATCATCCTGCAGCAATACTGAGCAGAGGGAACCAGGGGTTAAGCTGCACCGGCTGCAGGTAGCACTCCTGGCATGTCTGCAGAGGTGCTGCTTCCCACAAAGTCGGTCACAAAGTCTTTTCCCCACTGAATGGTGAGCCTGAACCTCTTTGACAGCGTCCCTTGAAGGCGCTGTCAGCCATGATTGGCTTGGACGTTGTGCCCCAGGCGCAGGCAGCGTCTCGCTGATTGGGGATGATAGAGGATGGGGCAAGCACATCTTTATTTTTTTACTGTATTTCCTTCTCCATGCAACTTTGAGGTGGTGCGACGTGGCACAAGTAATGCCCCAGGGCTTACTGTACACTGGGAAGCCTACAAGGCACTCTATCAGCCCCCTGAAGGCATCTCAGAGCTCCGATCTCATAGCATATGTTTGAATTGTCACCAGCTGATGTGGCAGGGTTGTGGCCCTGTGTGGCAGAATACTCATATGGGCAGAAGACATTTGAGAGAGAAGCTGCTTACCTTTCCTTGAGGGAATTTGTCCGTTTGCCAAAAGCCAATGTTTTAGGTGGCAGCCCTTATTTTGGAAAAGCTTTAGTGGGAAGGGCTGTGTTTGTGTCCAAGATGGTCTTCTGGTTCCGTCTCCAGAAGCAGCTGGTAAGGGGAGTGTGTTCATACAGGATGAGGTACATCTCCTGTATCTTGGCACGCATGGGGAAGAAGGGGCAACAAATAGAAGGCAGTTTTGCAGTGTAGGCATGGCCTTTTTGTCCCATCTGTCACAATTTCACCTTCATGCCTCTGTTTTACAAGCAGCAGCACTGTGAGGAAGGCAAGTCAGATCTCCCATCCCTGGAGAATCTGATATCTCCATTCAGTTGAGGAGGTTGAGGATCTGGTCTAGGTCCACAATACTTTGCCCATTAGCAGTTTGTGCTGTGCATCATTGGGTTAATCTCAAACTCTTGTGTAGGTCATCCACCCTACCTTGTCCATTAGCAGTTTCTGCTGTGCATCCTTGGATTAATCCCAAATTCTGACCTAGGTCTACTCTGCCTTGTCCATTAGCAGGTTGCACTGTGTGTCCTTGGGTTAATCCCTAATTCATCTTGCACTCTAAATTAACACCCCAGCAGGATGGGAAGCACCATGGAGGGAAGCAAGGGGGCAATGGGATCTGATCAGAAGGGCTTCCTGCATCCCTACAGGAGCCAGCCATCATCATCGCTCTCCATCCTTTGGCTCAGGCCACCCATGCTGCATTTCATGCAGGTTTTCAGAGCCTGGGAGCAGAGCAGCTTTCCTGTAAAAGCCAGTGAGCGGCAGGTTTCATCTCTCCCCTGAGCTGCCTCTCAAACACAGAGCTTAACCACCCCCTCTGCTCATTAACGTGCAACTGGAAGAGAGGCAGGAACTTCCTAACGACTGGCGGCTCAGGAGCGAGGAGCCAGTGCTTTTATTATTTGTCATGTCGGAGCTGGTTTCGCCTTTGATTCCTCTGATGATAGGAGGGGACTGCTGACAGCCAGGGCTGAAAGCAGGCATCGCTGAGAGAGGAGATGAAGGCCCAGCCTAATGCCTTTTTTTTGGTGCTATGCATTTAAAGAGATGGGTTGGGTAATCCGAAGGTCTGGACAGCGTGAAACACCTCGTTTTTGAACGGCTGCAGCAATTTAAATGGAGGAACTCAGAAACAGGCAATTTTTTTCTTCTCAGTGTGTATTTTTTTTAGCAAGCCTTCTTATTGAAGCGATGGTTGTGGAAGGGGCTGGAGGTAACCAATATGTTTTGCAATTTCTGCTCACCAGTGGGAAAATGGACAGAAAATCATCCTGGTGAGACCAGTTCACTTGCTATGGAAGAGATAACTTTGGTTTTCACACTAGCATTGCCAGGAGGTTTGATCATCATTCCCCAAATGCATGAGGATGAAAACATTCTTCTACTGTACACTATTGATGAGGCCAATTGATGGCCAGAAGAGAATCCAGTTCAGACCCTTGCCAACACAATATGCAGAGGGACTGTCTTAAAGGAGCTTTATTTATCACCTCCATCCATTAGCTCTCCCTCTGTGCTTTGGCAATTTTGGCTCCTCCAAAGGGTACAGTGATGTTGTCATCCTCCACCCCCATTGATGAATCCACATGTGCGAGCTGGGCAGCATCTCTTTTATGAACAACTTTGGATCCCACCTGTGCTCCCATTGGAACCATGTCAGTCTGATTTCTGAGCAGGGACATGAATTGCAGCCCTCACACAACACAGGCTTCCCCACAGAGATCTGCTCCCACTGGTTGCCTCCAGCATCTCTTCTCTTGCAGCTCCTTCTGCGCTTCCATCTCCCAATTGGTTTCTTCAGTTTGTTGGAGAAAGCTTTTTTGGAGCCAGCCATGAAGTTTCCTTATAATAAACATTACACCTTTTAAAAAGCAGCTCTCTTTGCTGTTTTTGGTGTGAAAGACAGGTGAACCATGGGACTCAAAGTCCAGAAGTCATGGCTGCATTTGAACTAAAGAAGGAGTCGCTATCGCTAACCTTGAGACCAGCTTTCATGGTCTGACCACAGTCACAACACTCAAGTCTCTTGGCCTCCAAAACAACATGGCAACACTTTGTGCTTTGTTATAAATGACATTTGGCCTTGTTTTTTTTTTTTACTGAAAACCAACCAAACCTTCCAGTACTACAATGTAATGTGTGGTGATGTTTTTCCAAACATGATATGATTCACTAAAGTGCTAATTTCCTATAGCAAAACTTATAACGGGATACAAAAGCAAAATTGATTTTAAATTATCATGGTAAACTTGCAGAAACACTCCCATTATTCAGCAGAATGGGTGAAGGCACTGCAGTTTTTGCAGCTGTTGAAGGAAAATACTGTTAAAATCATAGACTCTTGTGCGATGGCGATCACCAAGAAGACCTGTGGTCAGTGGAACTTCAGGACTTTTAATGCTTAGTTTTGCAGATGTATTGACATCCCTAAAAGCAAGGCTTACCCCTTCCTTTTGACCACCTCTGTGCGTGGACAGGTGCCCTCCATCTGGTGCTCCCCAAACTAACACCATTTTTCACTTGAAGATTGGCATCCCAAGTCAACTTTCACCATGGGTGGCTGAAGCCAGGAAAGAGTTTAGTTGGCACGATGGTGATGAGTTGATGGTTGGACTAGATGATCTTAGTGGTCTGTTCCAATTAATTGTTCTGTGATTCATAGAGGGAAGGGGCAGACTGCAGAGCCCAAGGCTCTTGCTCAGACACCAAGTCTACTTGAGCCAGGGGGTGTTTTTTGGATGCTGGGATGCATGAGGAGTATGATGCACAACTTTCTTTCAGCAAATAAGTCTGTGTCGTGGAGAAAATTGGACCTGAGGACCCACTGAAGGTCGTGATAATCAATTATGGGTTCTCATCCCAAAGGCTTTAACCTTCTACAGGAATGAGGCAATCAGCGCCCTGGGACAGGACCTTTGTGAGATTAAGGCTTTGCAGAGGCAGCAGCTATCTCAGGCTGCTTTTGGTCCACAGAGTTACAGATGCTTTCCCGGGGAGAAGACTGACAATGTTAAACATTTACAATAAATCGACATAAGGCATTATTAAATCCTGTCTGTCCCTGTTGATGAGAGTATGCTGCATGGCTGCAGCCACAACGCACCCCCCTGATCTCTGCAGCCCTGAGCTGCTCCCACTCCTATGGGCACTGGATATTCCACCAGGAAACTCCAATAGCAGGGACATGGCCAGACTCTGCTCGTTGGCCTTGGGGCCAGAGAAGAACCATGAAGTGTCCCTGGAGGTCTTCAAGAAATGTTTAGATGTTGTACCAAGGGACTTGTTTTAGTGGGAAATGGTGGTGGTAGGTGGACGGTTGGACTGGATGATCTTAGAAGTCTTTTCCAACCATTCCCATTCTATGATTCTATTATAAATCTCCTTCGCATCTCTGCTAAGGTTTGAATCCATTCCTGACAGTTAAAGTAAGCTTTGGTAAGCTAATGCAGAAGAAATTGATGTTGGAAGCCAAATCTCAAAACTAATACCAGACTCTATTGAGTAAATAGAGATAATTTATTTGTCTTTGTGTGCTTACCCTCCCACACACACACGGAGTGCTGTAGAGTATGTGTGCACAGACAGGTGCAGAGGGAAGCTGGGATCATCTCTGTGCTTTGAGATGTCCTGGCACGACTCAGAAGTGGCCAAGAAATCTCATCAGCCTTGGCTTGGTGTTGTGTCCAGCTTAGCAAACTTGATGAGGGCTGCTCTTTCAAAGAGATGTTCCTTAAAACCTGCTTTTTCAGGTAGATTTCCCCTAAGTAAAAGTGATTTCAGCTTCATCTTCCATACCAGCACATAGAAGTTCTTGGACTGCCTTCTAAGGGCTGCATTTGGGTTTTGCTGCTTTTCTCCATTTACAAGAGTGAGTTGTGACTGTGGGTCTTAGAAGAGGAATAGGACTTGGGAGAAATGTCTTTGTAGTGGTAGGTGTGTGAAATGGAAGGGTAGTTCACCTTGTAGTGAATGGATTTAGAGGGGAAGGAGCGACTGAGGTGGTCTTTCCAACCACAGCTGTATTTAGTCTTGAGTCAATTCACTGATCACAGCACAGTTTCCATGGAAGAGCAGGTGGTCTCCCACCGTGAGCAATCAACCATCATTTTGATGAAAAATGGAGTGGAAAACCAAAGTAGCAGAGTCCAGTGCAATTGGAATAGCAGGAGGCTGAAAAACTGAGCTTTCAGGTTTTCTTGAAGCCAAAAGGCTGCGTTCCCTACTCGTAAACAAAAGGGTACCAGCACCCATTCTCTGTCCCTGGAGCCCCTTGGCATAGGCTGGATACATCCACCCCTATCATCTCTCACCCCTTGAAGCAGGGTGGCTAAAGATGCATTGCTTGATTCCCTGGTCCATTTCCCAAGCTTCATCCAGGAGATCTCTGGGGAAGGACTAGCTATCTTGAGTCTAAGCATCCAGTTCTTGATGGCAGTTTCTCAGTCAGGTGCCTGCGCAGGATCTGCAGTATGTGCAGCCTGCCGTGGTGAGGATGCAGAATGACTGGGCTGGGTGGGCTGCCAGACCCATCCAGAGCTTAGGTCACGTCAAGGCCTGACTGAACCTCACAGTGTCTTCCTTTCTTGAGCCTAGAAAACTGCCTTGGAAAAGGAATGAAAATTTGGAGTGTGTGGATTCATTTATCAGTTTTACTGCAGCCAGATGCTCTAGCAATGCTTTGTTTTCCTATAGCATCTACTGTGCTAAATGGCATAAGCAGCTTCCAGCCACTGCAGAGCTTTTTCTTCCTCCTGGTGGAGAAGGCAACCCACAGCATTAGGAACAAATGACGATGAGCCCCATCAAAGCCTTTGAGCTCTGTATGGGATGCTCCATGGGCAGCAGCATTGATGTCACCCCAGCCTCAGCCTTCACCTCTAATGGGGCCTGGAGGACCTGGCTGTATGAAACAAAGCCATCTGACATGGGATGGTAACATGGGGGGAGGCAGCAGAGTGAGGCTTTTCTGCTTCCTGAACATGATGGGATTTTGGCAGGGGTCCTGGACCAGTAGTGCAGCCCTCGACAAGCAAGCACCACAGGCTGAGACAGGGCAGCATCAGTGGGAAACCAAGGGTCAGGCTTCGGCTCTTCCACAAGCTCCCTGTGTGACCGCAGGCAATTTATTGCATCTCTCAGTGCCTTGGTCCCCTGCTGTTAATAACACATCTCTTCCTTTGCTGTGTCTCTGTCCTTGTCAGTTTAGATTGTAAATCCTTAAGGGCAAGAACTGTCTCTTACTATTTGTATGAACCGGACTCCCTACAATCAAACTCTGATCTCAGCAGAAGCCTTTTAGCATTGCTGTAATATAAATAACAGTGATACCTAGGAGCCAGGACTGCTAGGTTCTGTGCCCAGGTCTATCAGCACTGCAGTGCACCAGGGACCAGCTGCTTCAACCTTCTCTAAAGTGAAACACCTATAGAACAGTGGTTGGAAGGACTGGCTGAATGGGAGAGGAACGGAGGATCTGATCACAAGTAACTTTCTTGTAGATTGATGGGGTAGGAATTGGATAACTAGTCGTGAGTAATTAATCTGAATGTGCTTGAGTTTCCTACAGAGTTGATTACTAGTCCTAAGAAAATGAACAAGAGGGGGTTTGTTTACCCTTAGAACTGATCCAGTACTGAGAAACAGCTTCACTGTGTGGCTGCTGTCCTGCTCCTCCACACTTCCCATCCTTCTCTGCCTGCTGCCTTAAGAAACAAAGCTGTTCAGAGGGGTGTATTCTGCCCTTGTCCTACTCTGTGCTGCCTACAAACCTACCCAGGTCGGAGCCACGATCTCCAGCTTTATGTGCTGCTTCTCTTTGCTGAGCTCTGAGCACTGACATCGTTGTCAAAGGGCACTGCTGGTGACAGGAGAACTAGCAGCCCTGGAGGATGCCAGGACAGAGGGGATGGCTAGCTGTGGCTTGCAGGGACGTGCAGGCTCTGCTGTCAGTCTCATGGCGAGGCTTTCTTCCAGCTGGTGATTGCAGTGGACAGCAGGAGCTGAGGGGGACAGGACCTCCAGGCTTGAGGTGAAAAAGCTGAGTCCCCAGTGGGAAGGGATGGACAGGGAAACTAGTAGCACAGGGAGCAGGAGTGCCTGCTTCCTTCTCTGTGGCAGAGTAGGATTGGTTTTCTTGGCTGGGTAGCCTGTTGTGGTAGAGATTCCTTCTTTGGGATGAATTCTGGGAGCTCTGTTCACTTGCCCACACCTTGGCATCCAACACCATTCAAGGCTGTGAGAATGGCAGCGCATTCCGTACTGCAGGGCCAGCAGGGCTCAGCAGCTGGCATGTTTTTTTACGACTGTCTGAAACAGCCTTCAGTGCCTATTAGTTTTGCCTTTCATCTTCCACTTCTTCAGAGGTGCCTTGGAGAAGCCAGTGGGAGATCAGGTTCTCCATGGGAGCCTTCATTGAAGGTCAAGAATGCACCTCTGGTGGGGAGAGGCATGAGGGACCCAGAAGCCATGGGACAGGAGATGTTCTGGACAAGAGATATCCATGGAGTGTGTCATCTTCTCAAAGTATCACCTTCTCAATGCTGTGTGTTTGCTCCACAGAGGAAAAGAAAGCTAGGTTAAGTGTTTGATGGACCAGTAAACCTCCCAGGCAGTCCTCGGAGCTCCAGCATAGCTATCAGAGGGAAATGCACTCCATATTAGAGTCAACTTTGCTTCCCAGGGAAATATCCTTTCCAATGTGTTAGCATGGTTCCTGGCACTGGCCCAGTTCCCATATTCCCCACGTCTTTTCCTTGGGGAATGAAGTATGTGTATCCAGTGCAAGTGAGTCCTCAAAATGGCACATCAAAATCATGGCAGTGAGGTGAGAGACATCTGATAACAACACGATGATAAGGACATGGGAGGCATCTGGTATCAGCCATCAGATCTGAGCTGGGTTTGGGGACCCTGCCTATAGTCAGAGTAAGGAGATGGGAAATCTGTAGGAGGTGTTACAGACATTTATCTTAGGATGGGATGAACGGCCTTCCAGAAATAACTGATGAAAGATGGGACTTCAAGGGAATGGGTTTAAATTAGTTTTCCCTCTTTCAGACAGCTGAAGTGAGAAAGCAAATCCCATTCAAGGAGATTTGGGTCCTACTCTTGTGGCTCCAGAAAAGATTTTTACGTACATAGCTTTTGATATAAAACTCCTATCACATCTAGGACTATCTGATAGACTTGTGGATACGGGAAGGGGAGATCTAGATATTCCACACAGCTGAAGGAAAAAGATGATGTGTTGAAAGGAAGGGGAAAGGGAGTTGATTCACCCCCTCTTTCCAACAGAGCATCCACACAAGACCGTATTGATTCTCCTCCTTGCTGGCACCTGGCCACTCTGTGCTACTGAGGAAGCATTTCTGGCGGTGGGGAATCGAACCTACATGCTATCCTCTCTGGGCCATCCTTTGAGCTGGTTGATGAGAGCCTTTCTGACATGCTGCCATGTCTCAGGAGATGCCTAAGTGTTAGATATCCTGCACTGCAGACCCAACATGGGAATCTGAGAGCCTCTTCTCCTTGTTTGGCTCAGGGTGGTTAATGGGTTCACCTGTGATGTTTTATGGCCAAGGTCAAAGCTGTCCTTCACACCTAGCAGAAATGGGATATGGACCCACATGAAGGGGTTTGTACCCACCAGGATACTCTCTGGGCTGATAGGAGTGTGGGGACTGTTCCTAGTTGGGTGCTGAGCTCTAGGCCAATATATGGGTTGGTGCGTTGAAGACATGGGACAGTGGAAGAGGAAGTTAGGAATCCTCAAAGGTAAAGAATCTGCATCTTTTTAACCAGTCGAGGCTCAGCTTTGGAGGGAGGGGACAAACTGAGTCTGTAGTGGAGGGGTTATAACAAATCCCAGCTCCATTTTATGGACAGGGTATTTCTCAGAGCCTGTTCAAGCTGCTTGCTAATGGCAGGTCTCTCAAATGTCTACACATGTAGGTGATGGAGGCTAAGTCCTATCATGTCTGAGGTCCTGTTCTAGTGGAAGCTGTGCCTGCCCAAGGCAAGGGGTTGGAACTAGATGAAGTTTAAGGTCCGTTCTAACCCAGGTTATTCTGTGATTCTAAGGTATGTAAGGATGGGAGCAATATCAGTGATGCTGCGTGTGGGGATTGTGCCCCCAAATGGTCTCATTTGAACATGTGCACAGAGTGACATCTTTCAACTGCAGAGCCATAACTGTAAGTTGTGATCAGTGGCAGCTGGGCAGAGAGTTGTGGGGTGGTGGGGACACTTGGATGTGGGGTGATGAAGAAGAGCAGAGTCCCAGAAGCAGGAGGCCGGATACCAGAACCTGGCTGCAGAAGGAAAAAGTTGTATACAGTAAGGATGGCGAGGCACTGGCACAGGTTACCCAGAGATGAGGTGGTGCCCCATCCTTTCAGACAGCCAAGATCAGGCTGGATGGGCTCTGAGCTCTGATGAGCTGTGGGTGTCCGTGTTCAGTGCAGGGAGTGGGACAGATGGCCTTTAGGGATCCCTTCCTACTCAAACAGTTCTGTGATTCTGTGATTCTAGGAGTAGATGGAATGGATTCACGGGGTGCTGCAAAGTCTTCCAGGCCCATCCCAGCAGGCAGCTGTACCACCTTTCCCATCCATTCTGCAGCCCCAGCTTCCCCAGCTGCTTTGGCCACACACCTTCCTTCTTATGTAGAGACCTTTCATGTTCCCCATTGCTGGATCCTTGTATCACTGCACAAGGTTAAATCCTGCCTCCAGGAGACAGTACTCTGCAGGATCAGAGGAGGCAGGAGAAAACATGGCAGCCAAGATCGGGGCTTTGGAGACAGCATGCAATGCCAGCAGGGATGGATTGCGTCTTTGCACTTTGGAGAGGTACTTGAGCAGTGAATGACAGAGGGGCTGAATGATTTCGCAGGGCAGGGGGAGCAGAGGGGGAGGAAAATCCATTCATACATTACTGGAATCAATAACCCCCACGTGTCATTTAAGCTGGCCTTCCCCTAGAGAAGTGCAAGATGGAAAAGACCTCTCCTGCTTTGCTGATGAGAGCAGAAACTGCGCTCGGGCTCAGCCAGAGGAAGGTGCCTATGAGAGATTATTCAGTGGTGACTCCTGAGTCATGTCTAGATCAATGAGTTCAGCAATTTATTGATGCTTCTGGGATATATCTCGTCTGAGCAGTTACGATAGTCAATGTTAATGCAAACACCACCTGCGCAGCGCAGGGCAGCTGCCTTGGCTGCATCAGGCATGCAGGAAGCATTCGTTTGGGCTGGGGAAGCATTGTGAGCAGCGGGAGGTCGAAAGGACGCGTGTGAGAAGGAAGGGCTTTATTTCCATTTGTGTCAGGCGCTCACCTTGCACATCCGAAAGGAGACAAGAAGCTGAATCCAGGAGGGGCAGAGAGACAAGGGTCTGAATTGCAAACCTCCCCCTAGCACACCATTTCCCCAATGGAGTGAGGGACATCACTTGACCTCTGTGCCTCCATTTCTGTGCTGAACTGCATGAACATCAGCCCCTCGTTGCTGGATGCCGTGCCTTGCAGATGCTGTTTGCTGGTACAAAGCTCCTGCAGCTGCATTGGTGTCACTTGGACAAACTGCCCACCAGCACGTGTTCTCTGCAGCAAGCGGGGGGGGGGGAAGGAGATGTGCTCAGGTGGCTCCGCTGCCATTAAGCTCTGAGCAGAAAGCTCCTTTTGAATTGATAGGAGGAAAGGAAAAAGAACGATTACTATAATGCCGTGCAATACCACACCTGGGCTGCTTTTTTCCTGATGGTGACCGCTAGAAAGCATCTCTCTTTGCTTCATTATTTCCAGTCAGTCTTAATGAGGAGCCTATTTAATGAAACAGCTGCAATTGCAGGTACCCATAGGCTCCTGTGTGCAGCTTGCTTATCTGTAGTGGAACATCCATACCCTGAGCTCCCAGCAGCTGGAATAAGTGCTGTGAGTAGGCAAGCTGCTGGGTTGCTTGTTGTTAATCATCAGGATGGGAGGAGACCCGTAACATCACTGCAGGTAATGCAAGGAATCATAGAATCATAGAATCACAGAATGGCCTGGGTTGCAAAGGCCCACAGTGCTCATCCAGTTCCAACCCCCTGCTGTGTGCAGGTCACCAACCAGCAGCCCAGGCTGCCCAGAGCCACATCCAGCCTGGCCTTGAATGCCTGCAGGGATGGGGCATCCACAGCCTCCTTGGGCAACCTGTGCCAGTGCATCACCACCCTCTGGGGGAAAAACTTCCTCCTAAGATCCAACCTAAACCTCCCCTGTCTCAGTTTAAAACCATTCCCCCTTGTCCCATCACTATCCACCCCCATAAACAGCCATTCCCCCTCCTTTATATGCCCCTTTCAAGTACTGGAAGGCCACAATGAGGTCTCCCTGGATCCTTCTCTTCTCCAAGCTAAACAAGCCCAGTTCCCTCAGCCTTTCCTCATAGGAGAGATGCTCCAGCCGTCAGATCATCTTAGTGGCCCTCCTCTGGACTCATTCCGAGAGCTCTGAGTTTTTCTTGTACTGGGGGCCCCAAGCCTGGATGCAGTACTGCAAATGTGGCCTAAGGAGCGATGCTGCTCTGAACTTCCAAACCATACCAAGGGGAAAGGGGTGTTTCTGCAGGGATCAGCACAAATATGCTGAGTTAAGGGCTCCCATGCCTTCTGAAAGCACCATGTCTCCTCTCCTGGTGGCTAGCCGCGTCCTGCAACCTTGGAAAGGCCACTCTGTGGGGATGAAGTCTTGTTTGATTCTCTGATACCAATGCCTCAAAAGCCCCAGGATACCATGACACCCAAATGCAGTGCAGTGTCTGTGTGTGTGTGCATGTTTGCAAGCCTGCAGTTGTACTCACAGCCCCCTTAAAGAACAGAGTACAAACATGCTATGCAGCGTGCCAGTGCATTTCCTCTGGCCAGGAATAGCTGATGAGTAATACAAAGCAGCAGAGGTAATAAATATTGAAGAGCTGGATAATGTTGAAGTTCTATGTAATCATACAATCACAGAATGGTTTGGGCTGAAGGAGACCCTAAGGGCCATGCAGGTCCAATGCCCTGCTGTGGGTGGGGATGTCTTCTGCTAGAACAGTCTGCCCGAAGGTCTTGAATGATGTAAGAGACTAAAAAGCAAACACCCCAAATCCTCCTCCACTTGACTACAGCCAAAATGGGCGTGATGACTTTTCCAGACCCTTCTCTGGTCCCCATCGGGATCCGTATGAAGGTGTGACTGACACAGATGGGCTGACAGCCACCAGACAAACAAGGGTTAAACTCTTTCCTGGCAGGCTGGGAGGACGCCGTGTGATTTCTGAGAGCCCAGAGAGGAAGGCAGGCCCCTGGTAATGTATGCACAGCTTCTGTGAAACTAAAAATAGCCGAGATCTGAGGCCGCTCTTCCAGGATTTCACAGGCGCTCACCCAATTCTTAGCTCCTTTTTTCTCCAGCAGACAGCAAAGCGAAGGCGACAGGCTCGGCTCTTGTGCAGCGTCTCCGTGTCAGAAGCCCTGCTCTGGGGATGCTGTGACCCAGCAGCACAGACCAGCTGGGGATGTGCTGCTGAATGCTGTATTCCAGGGCTGTGGTGGTCCCTTACGAGGCTGGGCTGTACCCCAGTGTCCCCACAGGAGGGTTTTGGTGGCCCTGAGGGGGCCTTCACCTCTTCCTCAGCTCCACAGAGCCACAGTTCTGCATGGGAGTGCTGCCCAATGACTTCGGGTCCTACTTTGGCATCAGTGACCTTGATGGCCAAGGGGAGAGTAAATCCTGTAAGTTCAGTAAATTCTACTACCAGTTCTATCAGGTGTCTGATGTCATAGCTAGAGATGTGACTCCCCTTCTCCAGCATCTAGAGCCTGGTAACAGGAAATGTTTCCACCTGACCAAATGGATCAGCCCCCCATCGTGGTTCTTTTTGCTTCTGGGGCCCACATTGGTTTTGGAGGGTTTAAACCCCAGGCTGCCTGCTGTCTTTGTACAGATCTTTGGACCTGCTCTGCCAAAAATGGTCTGTTAAATCATCTGGGAAGTGGGAGACCCTAAGAAGAAGAAACCTCCACCGTATGCCTACATCTCCAGGGACCCACACTGCAGCCAATACTTTCCTCTCTACTGCTCTCATCCTCCACCAAGGGATCCTGGGAGCTTGCAGAGAGCTGTGAGGACATGTCCCTGTCTTCATCTCCCAAGCCAGTGCAAACTCATCCTCCCCTGAGATATCTGGTGGCTCTGGGGAGTCCACATGCTGCCAAGTTATCTCTGGAGACCTTCTGGGTTAAGTACTATAAAGCTGCCTGTCCTATAGAAAGGGCAAGGTGACTGTTTCCATGTGTCCCTGTAGTATTGTGCCCTTGAATACTTACATTTTTGGAGCCCTCAGGCGTTTCTTTGGGTTTGCCCTGAAACTTGCCAAGACCAGACAGGTCATTCAAAAGACTTCCATCTACTTTCAAGACCGCATCCGTTCTGTAATGCTTAGTGGACTGGGACCACTTCTATTTCCAAAAGAAGAGCCCTGACATTAAACTCCATTCACTCACACAGTCTTGAAATGAAAATTCAGTCTGAGTTCAACTTCTTTCTTTCTGACATAAAGCTATTTAACAGCTTTGATTTAAAACAGAAGGCTTTGCCAGGGGCGATAGCAGTAGGTTATCAGAATATACTTTAAGTAAATAAGGGTGTGTAACATAGGAAAGGCATTGGGACTGCAGAGTCGTAAAGGATTTGGGGAGAACCTGTGACAGAAGAGGGCATTTGGCTCAGTGCTGGGATACGAGACCATCCCACGTGTGATAGATCCTGTGACATCTCTGCAGCACCCAGCACTGTGATGCCCTCTCCAGCAGCCCCTGCTACCCTGCCTGCTCTTTTGCACTGCACAGAAGATGCATCCCACATTAAAATTAAGAAAAAAAGGATTTTCGTGCCATGGTGATGAAGAAGTCCTTGTTTTCTTTTCCTGTTTCGGGCTGTATGCTTTGCAAAATAATTGACAAGTCAAAACATAAACATGGTTTCTACAAGGCCATCTCAGCACTGTAGTAACTCCCACTACAAAGCTGATCTCTGATGCTGTATTGATTTACTGTATCAGTACTATATCGATACTCAATACTGCTGTGTTGAGTGAAGATCTGCAGGTGGGGATTCTGTCTGTCCCCAGGAGCCCCATGAGCCATGGGAATGCGGGTGAGGAAAGAGAGGCTGGGAAGCAGCTTGCAAAACTGCTGATGATGCCAATGACACAGGGTGGACGCATTGGAACAGGTTGCCCAAGGAGGCTATGGATGCCCCATCCCTGCAGGCATTCAAGGCCAGGCTGAATGTGGCTCTGGGCAGCCTGGGCTGCTGGTTGGTGACCTGCACACAGCAGGGGGTTGGGACTGGATGAGAATTGTGGTCCTTTGCAACCCAGGCCATTCTATGACTCTATTATATGATTCTATGACACAGCCATGACTATCTGTGCAAACAAAGGGTTGCATGCCAGGCTTCCTTGCAGTAACAGCCCAGATTTGGAGAAGTTTGATGAAGTAGTAGTGGAAAGTGGGGCTAGTAATTATGGTTTGTTTCTCTTCTCCTGGTTGTGGTCTCAGTCTGTGAGTCAGAGACAAATATCTGCAGCTACGGAAGGAGGAAGTCACACAGATGAATGCCAGGAACAGCCCCAGTCTGAGCAGCATGGGGACAGACAGCACACGTGTCTTCAGCCTCTGGCATGTTTAGCTGCAGTGATGCCTCTGCCCCAGTTCTCTGCCCCGTGCAACTGCTGGAGGTTATGAGCCCAGCACTGTCAGCAGGATGAAAGCACACCTGCAGCTCTGCCATGAGGTCACAAAGAAACGGTCCTAAATCTCTGCTTAAACTGCCAGTAAAAAGGGAATTGAACACAGGCTGTGGGCAGCATCCTGGGTGAGGCAATATAGTACGTGCTGTGTTCTACTGGTAGTGCGACCAAAGCAGCTCCATTGCTCAGGAGCTGGGAACATTGGTCTGAAATCACAGAATCATAGAATGGTTGGGTTGGAAGGGACCTCAAGGATCGTGAAGCTCCAACCCCAACACAGGCAGGGCCACCAACCTCCACATTTCACAGCAGCCCAAGCTGCCCAGGGCCCCATCCAACCTGGCCTTGAACACCTCCAGGGATGGACGGGGCATCACAGCCTCTCTGGGCAGCTGTTCCAGCACCTCACCACTCTTATAGCAAAGAACTTCCCCCTGACTCCTACCTCAATCTTCCCTTCTTCAATTTAAAACCATTTCCCCTTGTCCTGTCACTGTCTACCTGAGTAAAAGGTTGATTCCTCCACTGTTTATAATCCTCTTGTAAATATGGGAAGGATGTGTGGGGTCCCTGTCCTTGGGGATTAATGGCTGCACAAAGCCATGACCAGTCAGAAGTTATCCCCTTTTTGAGATGAGACTTGGTCCACAGACATCTAGGACTCCCTTCCAAACCAAATTACACTATCACTCTGTGATATGATCCTCCCTAATGTACGTTTTGTGAAATAAATCATATGCCTCTTCTGTGGTTGGTGTACAGTAAAGCCATCTGTGTTTTAAAACAGCTTTAAACCAGCTTAAAATACGAAATGATTGCAGTTTCTCCTACACAGCAGAAGAGTGGCACTATCATTTTTTTCTAGCAGATGCTACAGTTGCAAACAGATTGTCTCAAAATGACCTTATAATATAAATGGCCATTCAAATATCATCCCCTCTCAAATACATGCATTTATTGAGTGAGGTTTTGAATCACATGAAGGCAAGTGTTTTCTCTGAAGAGGCAGTTATTGTGAAAGTTGGACTTAGAATCACAGGATCACAGAATGGTTTGTGTTGGAAGGGACCTCTAAGATCATCCAGTTCCAACCCCCTGCTATAGGCAGGGACATTTACCTGTAGACAGGGGTTGCTCACAGCCCCATCCAGCCTGGGTTGACTTGACTTGACTGTCTTTAAAGAGAACAGGTCCTGACTAATGCTCTTGAGAATCTTGCTCACAGAGAAGCTTTCAAGCTAAGATAATGAAATAATTTTGGCATTCCAGGTTCGGTGCTAAGATAACGGTGTAAACTCTGTGCCCCAGCAAAGATGCTGTCCTCCTCTGCTGGTTTACAGAAGTCACAAATGCTGTCATGCCCTTCATGTAAGCATCTCTGAAGTTTAGAACGAGCTTGTTTTGTGTTTAGCAACATTCTCCTCAGACAAGCAAGGCAAGGCTTGGAGATTATTAATTATGAGGCATGGTTTGAAGCAGTCACCTAAATAAAGGTTAGTTGTACACTATGGCGTGTTTACTGGGAAAGAGAGGGCAGAAACTGCAAGGCAGAAGGGCTGAAATACTTGATGAACACACCTTTTGCTGCATTTTATTCACTCTGGGATACAAACCCCATTAAAAAAAACAATGCCAACAGCGGCAAGATGTGGGAAATATTGGTGATAGGTGGATGGTTGGACTGGATGATCTTGGAAGTGTTTTCCAACCTTGGTGATTCTATGGTTCTGTGATTCTGAGATATCAGAGAGCTCTGAAAAACAAAGGCCTGACGAATGCCCCCCAAATCCAGAAAGATACAGTCGTGTGTGGTTGCATGGTATATGAGGAAGATTTCAGGCTTGCTAATGAAGTGGCAAGTGATATTTCCCAATTTAGCAATGGTCCCCAGCATGGTGTGGGCCCAGGACAGCCAGCAGTGGTGTAGAAAAGCCCTGAAATACCCTTTGGGAATTATCCCAGGGCCAGGAACTGCTCCCCAACATGGTTTGGATGCAGCCAGAGGAAGCAGTGCTGTGTCAGCACTTGGATGGGGCCCAGAGTTACAACCTTGGTACTCCATCTAGGAACACTAATTGTCTGTGAATCCTTATTGCTAACTTGCAACACTATCACAAAGCAAAACCCCCAACAAATGTTGATACTGAGCATGTTACTGAGCACTGGTAACTCTATGTTTGATTTTGATTGTTTTTAATAGATAGCATTTTACTTTCATATTCTCCTGTTGCTTGAGTGTTGCATCTTATATTCCTTCTTATATTCGTTAGAATGAAAATAATTCATTAAAATTAAAAAAGCAAGCCAAAGCCTCAGCTGGTGTAAATTGCTAGAGCCCTATGGATGCCAACTTGCTCCAGCTGAGATCTGGCCTTACATAACCTCATTTTAAGGCTGCATTTAGCCAGCCTCCCTTTCAAGCCTTCCAGCTGAGCGGTTCCACATGTCCTGATTTTCTTCCTTCCAAGGAGTGGGCTTTTAATCTGCAAACACCCTCTGGTGCATAAAGATAATGGCCCTCTGCAAGAGCTAGCAGGAGTGCCTGTGGAGAAGGAGGTGGTAGGAGGGTGAGACAGCAGCTGGGTAACTCACCCCAAACCATCCTTCTTCTCCCAGGGCTGAGCACCAGGGAAATGGTTGGTGCCACAGGATGGCAAGGGAGATGGTGCCTGTTCACACCATGTGCATTGCTACCATGTTGTTCAGGACATCACCATGCATCTGTAGTACTGTGGGAGAGGGGAGAAACAAAGGAAGTTGTACCTGCTGCCTTCCTGGTCCTGATGAACCCCAATGAAGCCAAAAGGGCATTGTAAGGTCCTGCAAGCAGAGTTAATTTTTTGAGCTGCTTCTTATTTCTCATGCTCTGCTTCTGGTCTGTAGGGAGCAGTCAGGAGTCCATTCGTGTGCCTCTACTATCTGTGATCTTCTAGGGTCAAAAATGAGCCTAGAGGGGTTAAAACTGTCAAAAGTGATCCTTGAGGTCAGAATACTCTCATTTTTTTCCATTCAGGATTTGCTTCTCAGAAAGCAGTAGTAGGCTTGGTTGTGCTTGGTGAAGATGAGTTTCCTAACCTGGAGTTGCTGGGAGTGGACTGAGTAACCCAAATCCTATTATCTTCCATCTTTCCATATACCCATGGTAAAATGGGCAACTTCAAGACCTGCTCATGGTCACTGTAACTTCATCAGGCTGCTAAACTGTTAGCATCGCTACTAGATTGATCAAGGCATAGTAGTGCTCTTGCAAATAATAACCTCAACAGGGTTCAGGACCAAGCAGGGGCCGGAAATCACTCCTAGTACTGATCTGAAGGCAGCCAGCTGGCTTGGGGTCATGACAGAGCTCATTTCTAGGGTCATCTTGGGCCAATTGGCCTGCGGTAGGGCAGTCAGGCTCACATGCTTTGTTGACTGTTGTAGATGCAGTGTGAGATTCTTGACCTTGGTCAGCCTGTGATTGTGTGGGACAGGCCATTAGGGCACTTCTTCCCTTAAAACACAGCCCAGGGGCTAGGCTGCTATTCCTTACCTGTGGCCCTTGCACATACCACTGTCCTTGTCTTTTCCCTCAGTGCCTGGGGCATGCTCCTGCACTTTCTGCTGGTGGTACTCAGACACCTCTGTCAAGAGAACAGAGCCAAGGAACAGACAGTGTCCTGGAACAGTCCTTGCTGTTATATCATCCATGCAGGCTCCGACAACTTTGGCCAAGGCCAGCCAACACAGATGTAGACACGTGGAGTCGAGTCATGCCAGCTGGCCAAACGCTTTGGTCTCTTTTGTTTAATGGTACAGACACAGCCTCTGACTCCACAATCCCATCTCCGGGCATTTCTGCTAAGCAGTCTTTATCATCCACGGGGTCCCATCCAAAAGTTATTTGACCACATTTTTGTAGCTGATGGCTTTCGCTCCTCCAAAATGTGCTTTGTCGCAGGATGGCATCGCCTTTGCCCCGCGTGGTTTGTGTGCTGCTGCAGCATCCGTAGTAAATAAGCATGAGAGTAATTATACCAACAGGAATTCTGGGAGCCCTGCCAGAGCAGAGGGGACAGCCAACCCTCTGTGCATGTAAAGAAAAACACCCCAGCCCCAAATTAGTTCTGTCTCTTGAAGCCGGGATGGAACTCAGAACTAAAAATACACACGTGCATGCAAATACACACACCAGCAGATAAAAATAGCCAGCATTCAAGAAAATAGAAAGCCTGAAGTTAGGCTCCTGTATCCAAAATTAAGCTCTTAAATAAATAAATTAGCCTGATTTTCAAAAGCGCAGGGCGGTGAATGGCTTTCACTGTCATAAGGGGAAGCATCGTGTTGCTGAAGCTTGAGGATCAGGCCTCAATATGGATTTGAAAGTCTAATTATAGAACCCTGTTTGCTACTGGCAAAGTATTTTTGCCTGGACCAAGAGACGGAGTGGTGTGTCATCTCCTGGTGGTGAGGCAGGATTCACCGCCTTGGGAAGCTCAAAAGTCTGAAGGGGTTTTTTTTCTCAGTGGAACCACAAGGGGTGTTGGGCAAGGGGTTGAGGTTGGGAGGTGGGGAGAGTCGTAGAAGCATAGAATGTCCCCAGTTGGAAGGACCACCGAGTCCAGCTCCTGGCTCCACACAGCACCACCTGGGTACGGTTGGCCCTTTCGGCTGCCAGGGCAACACTGTCAGTTCATGTTCAACGTGCCAGAACCCTCAGATCCCATTCCACAGGACTGGTGCCCAGCAGTCCTCCAGTCTATATGTATAGCCTTGCTTGCTCCATCCCAGGTGCAGAATCCAGCATTTGCACTTGTTTAACAGCATGCAGTTGGTGATGGCTCAGCCTTCCAGTTGGTCCAAATCTCTCTGCAAGGCTTCTCTGCTTCTGAAGGAGTCAACATCTCCCACCAGTTTACTGCTGGTGGAGACATCTGGGTTCTTGCTCACCGCCTGTCTGGAGGACTCAGGAGAGCCATTTGGACATCATGACTCAGTTTCCCCAACTATGGAAGGAGCGTGGTGCAGCCAACCTGTGCAAAAAGCCATGGGTTCAATAGTTAGGTGTGATGCTGTCATTGCCGTTGTTCCAGCTCCTGATGGAGTCTGGATCAGGCCATGCATTATCCAGTGCATTTTGTGCAGATGCAGAAGGGGAGCTGCTTCTTGCTCTTCTTGAGTGACTCAGCGAGTCCGCGGGTGCTTCCACCCCACTGGGCTTCCGCTGGGGCTGTCCCACCAGTGTCACCTGTCATCTGTGTAGCATTTTTCTCGAGTGTCGAGCCCCACCTGGTGGCTTTCCTGCGTCAGTCATTTGGTTTCCTCTGAGTCTTCCTTCGGGGTCTTTAATTTTCTGTGGTTGTGAAGAGCAAACGGGAAAGACAAGGTGCTTGGGCAAGGGCAGGGCTTGCAGAGCTTCTCTCCCCTCTCCCTGTCGTTGTTTAGAGCAACCAAGAGTTGCATCCTTTCCTCACACTCTTCACAGAATGGCCTGGGTTGAAAAAAACCTCAAAGATCATCTTGTTTCAACCCCCTTCCTTGCCATGCAGTCCTGGGTGGCTAGGAATGATTTTAGCAGTTTGCTGGAACCTTGGTTTGTGAAGCTGGGAGCCCATCCCAACACCACATCCCACCCCCATGCAGGCATCTGAGATGGGGCAGAGGGGTTGTTGCTTTCCATTGATTCTCTCAAATGACCAGCTTTGGGGTCAGCATTAAGTACAGCAACTCCTATACTACATCTCAGAGCATAAGGTTACAGCTACTGCTCAGAGTTAAAGAGAACTACTACTAGGTCATTAATATCAGCAAGAATTAGCAGGGAACCTGTTAGGAGATACTTATTTTCTTAAAATGCTATGAGTCTCGTTAGATCTGGGCAGCTTGTGCTGCCCTGATTTGATCAACTCTGTTGACAAAGGCTGGCTGAAGGTTCTCTCAAGGGAGGTTGTATTCGTAGGGTGAGGTTTGCAGGTCTCCTTGCACACCTGCTATGGAAACAGAGACAGCACCTCCAGTCAGTAGGACACCTCCAGACAGTCCAGTAGGGCCAAAAACCTCAATTGTTGACCAGTGGCAAGCTGTGTGGCCTTTTGCATTCACGTGTGCTGAAGGTGAAAATGCCATCCTGTTGCTCCGCCAGTGATGATATGCAGTCATATCTCTGGGGTTCATGAGGGAGGGGCCTCTGTGGAGTGTTGAAGGGTCTCAGGCCATCGGTCGGACCACCACCAAGTGTCAGTAACAGCCTTTGCTATGTAGCTTCTCCTTTCCTCAAGAAAACAAAGTAGAGGAGTTATTTCCTTGTGCAAATGTCCCGTGAGCATTTCCTACCCCTCACACGTCATATTTGGGTGGTGTCAGTCAAAGATGTCCCACTTCTGCATTGCACAGTGAGGATGCTGTAGGTTTCTCAGACCTTCCAATCCTACAGGAGTTGCTGTTGCTGTTAGAGCTGCAGAGACACCTGTGTCCATCCCAGTCTCCCTCTTCCCCCAACAACTTCCCTTCCCCCAACTACTGACCCACAGCCCCGTTCCCATTGGATTCTGTAGGACGCCAAAGTCTCACGCTCTGCTTTTCCTCTCGTTTCCTGCAGGTATATCCGAACTATGTACCTGGGGATCCAGAGCCAGAGGCGGAAGGAACACCAGCGGCGTTTCTACTGGGCTATGATGTACGAATATGCAGACGTAAATATGTTGCGCCTCCTGGAAACTTTCCTGGAGAGCGCTCCTCAACTGGTGCTACAGCTCTGCATAATGATCCAAAAGAACCGTGCAGAAACATTACCATGTAAGTGGGCCCCTCGTCCTCCCCTCCCCATCCTCCCAGCCTTCCCCATGATCCCTTGCTCAGCTGCCGATGGACGCAACCTAATGGTGTTACGGGGCTGCCACTTCGGACAAATCTCATTCCAGCTCCACTCTGCGTTTGCTGGGTAAAATCTGTGCTTGTTCCACTGAGAAAAAAACAGTATTGGTCAAAAGATGAGGTTCAGCTCTTCCAAACCCTGTACAGTCTGCTGCATTATCAGGAGGAGGCAGGCAATCTCTGTTGCAGTTGAAAGTGCCACCGCTCATTTGTCACCTGGCACTGGGTGAACACAATCCTTCTGTGCCTCAGTTTTCCTCCTAACATCTGTGAGATGATAAAGCTGGCCAGATTTGGCATTATGTTGTGAGGACAAACAGCTCAATGTCTATGCAATGCTCTGATGGTGTTAAGGATAGTCAGTGTATAAGATGTCGTATAAGAGCTTCTGTTGTGGGTTGGAGGATCTTTTGTGAAGGGAGCCCAGTAATTAAGGTTGATCGTTGTCATACCCTGCCCATAAGAGGATGAAGGGGTGACCACGGTACCATCATTCTCAGCAAACCCAAGAAAATAGAGGGGTGAGGTCAGTGGAAAGGAGTGTGTGGACACAAAGATGTTGTAGAGTAGGTATCTCTGGAGACATATAGACAGATGAACAGAATCTTGGAAGCAGACACAGAGCAGAGTTGGCCAATTCTAATATCTTTTGCTGCTGCAAGGTTCTGTAGCATGGGGATTCCATCCCAGCCAAGAAACATCAGCTCCTATCTCAGCCCTTGGATGAGCATCTCCCCATTCCTTGCCTGTGGGCAAGCTGGCCACCAACTGGTCTCCAGCTTGAGAGAGAATTGTCCCTTCTGAGAACCATCAGTGGTATCAGTAAGTAAGAAGACCTGTGGCTGTTTCAGTTTGCCACTTCCAGGTGTGGCTGCCTAATCCACCGGACAGGCTGCATCATTTTTTTCCTTCTCCCTTCCTCCAGCCACGCGGTTCTTCCATTCCTCCATCAAAGTGAGCAGCCTGCTCTCTCTTCTGAGGCAGCACACATCCTCTCTCTGAGAGCACAGCACAGCAGGTGATGCCCAGGGATGCAGGCAGCACAACTTGCTCAGCACTGCTGGCCCAGATGCAAGGTTTCCTGGAGCTCCTCCTAGTCAGCACATAATTCTGCATAGAGAAATTACTGAGAGGATCAGTTAGGAACAGGAGCATCAGAGATTTCCCTAAAAGCAGGCAGAAGTGAAAGGAAATGGAGTATTGTTAGGAAGTCAATGTGTTTAAAAATCCAGCTTCTTCTGACTCATGGTGTCGTGTGTCATGGGACAGGAGAGGCCAGTTCTGCTTCTAAACAAGGAGAACATCAGCTGCATCACTGGGGGATGCACGCGGGCAAAGCAACCCACATCAGGACTTGTAAACCCAGGAATGGCCCATGCTTATATATCCACACTCCAGTTGTTCCTATATGACTCCCACAGTCTCTCATGGATTCGGTCAGTGCTAGAAGATGGTCTGTTTACCATTTCCCACAGCACACATCCCACTTTGAAGCTTCAGTGTTCCCTAATCTTAAGACTACAATGCCAAACCCAGTGCTGGAAGCCAAGGCAGTCTTGAGGAGCAAATGTCAGCTCACATTTCCATCTCCTATCCATTAGATATGGCATCAGTGCGATGACTATTAGGACTTTTTGCCTTTTCCTTTTGGTTCCCATGTTAAGATAGCTGTTGAGATGAGAGGATTGGATCCATTGGAAATACTTACTTAGACCCACAGCATCTCCTTCAGAAATGTTTAGGAACACAGGGACAGCAAGGGCTGATCTTAACAGCTGTAGTTGCAGTTAGCAGGGAGCAGATGGGGATGAGATCAGATTTATACTTTATTTCCTGGGTTCCATTCGTACTGGATGGATGGGGCTTTGAGCACCTGAAGGAGCTATAGGTCTCCCTGTTCATTGCAGGGCAGTTGGACCAGGTGGCCTTTACATGTCCCTTCCAACTCAAAAGATCCCATGATTCTGTGGTTCTATTCTGTGGATGGGCAGAAGAATGAAAATCCTTACCATGCTTTGCAAGAACCATTTTAGTCTGAGAAGCATCTCTTTGAAAGGGCTGGGGGAAATGTATTTACCTGTTTCACTAACCCAGATCGCCCAAGAATTAGCATCTCCTGCATGCTCTGACACCACCAGCCACATAAGTGCTGGAGTTGGAACTTGAGGTAAAGTCCCAGACTCTGTATAGCTCAGGACATCATCTGCTGAGATTTCATGAAGGTCAGACCTGTTCCTTCATCATATCCTTGGCACAAGGCAGACCAGATCTCAGCTTAGCTGCTGTTGCCTGATGACTTGGGAAGAGCAGAAAATAGCACGGAGAGAAAAGAAGCGAGAACGCAGTGTACTCCATCAGGTCAGCAGATCTGACCTGGAAGATGCATGCTGAGAGCCTGAGCAGGAGAACCTCGTGCTGTGGCTGCTGGGACAAGTGGGTCTACATCAGTTCCTGAATATGTATGTGGAAGGAGCTGGTATTGGTATGCAGGCCCATTGCGAGCAATTCATCTGCTACAAGCGCAGCTGTCTGCAAAACTGGCAGTCAGTTCAGAACAGTCATAGCATCATTTCCATTTAGGTTGGAAAAGACCTTCAAGATCATCAAGTCCAACCATCAACCTCACCTACAGGGTGTCATCACTAAGCCTTGTCGTGGCACCAGCGGAGGGTGAAGGAGGGAGGATACCTCCAAAATGTGGTCAGCCCATATCCAAAAGGGCCAAAGGATGGGGCTGTGAGCAACCTGGTCTAGAGGGAGGTGTCCCTGCCTATAGCAGGGGAATGGAAATAGGTGATCTTAAAAGTCCTTTCCAATCCAAACTATTCCATGATTCTGTGATGGTTCTTTTCCAGGGAATGTAGAGGGAGCTGAGTTGAGATCAACCCTTTATTGTTAGGTAAAAGATGATGGGACTCAGAAGAAGGGGCAGCCCTGTCCCTCACTCACTGCAGTTGTCCCCAGGCTTTTGGAGAGGACAGGATGGAAGGGTGGCCCATACCCTCAGATTCTTGGGCAGCAGTGCACAGAGGAATTCACCAATTGCCTTGAATATCAATTACACGGTGTATTTAAGGGAGGAAACATAATATTAACAGCAACCAAAAAAAAGAGCCCAGAAACACAGATTTTCATTCCGTAACTGCTCCTTATGGATAATCCACCTCCCTTCTTGTGGAGTAAGCTGCTGTAAGCCCACATCATCCTTCAGAGATGCCTGTTCCCCTGTGCTGAATGGCATGGGGCATGTACAACCAGCTTCTAGGCAGTTGGTGAGGGAAGAGAGACATCAGTTTTTTCACCATAAATCTCTTAAAGAGGTTTCCTTTCACTTAATTTTTTTTTCATGTGGCTACTTAAAAACGTAATGAGATTTAGCAGAATGTCAAGTGTTCCTCCCTGTCATGATACGAGAGTTTTTTTCAATGCTTTTGATGGGAGCTTGCCTGTGTGAGGCTGCGGTGTTCAATGCAGGGTTTTTCCCCACCGTAAGTATTGTCCATTCACTGATGCTGTGCCGTCTGCTGTGTAGCCCTGCTGCTGATCTGAAGGAGATTTTCAACATAAGCCTCCACTATTCACAGCTCTGTTGTAACCTCCAGGATTCTGTAAGGCATCTGCACTCTCTGCAGCCTGCAATCTGAATCTGCTTGTATATTTAAGGAACAGCAACATTAGCTTCAGCCTGCCTGAGGTGTCACTTGTTTAGGCTATGTGACATCATAACTACAGATGTGTGTTGGTTGCAGGGCTGTGGTAGAGTTTGCAAAAATCATACCCAAATCTCGTTGCTCCTACCAAAGCAAAGTGTTGACTGTTTAGGATTAGGGCTCGTCCTTTTTTGCAGAGACATTTCAGGATACTTTTTTCCCTGCAGCTCTGTTCAGAAAACTGGAGCAGTTCTTGTGGGGAATTGGAGGGAAGGGCACTGGAGGAAATTCAGTGAGCTACTATCAGTTGTCCTTGCTGCCTGGAAAAGGCATTTCCAGCCATGCTGAGTGGGTTTGGGATGAGTCAACCTCCAGTTGACTCAACACCCCTGCACCTGAGTGAGAGGCTTCCTGTGTGAGCGATAATGAGTTAGGTTGAATGTGAAGATAGACTTCTCAATTAATTTTCCCTGATGACAGGCTGATAGTTAACCAATAATATGCTGTGAATAATGGCTTTGCTGGGAACTACATGCTGTCTGGAATATCCTGCTAGATAAGAGATACGTCTTACGGAATAGTTTGAGATGTAAAAACAAGGTGATATGTAAAGGACAACAAGTTAATGGATTACTTCATAGCCACTTACTTACAACTCATGCTCCAAAAAGCAATGTAACCTCCTTAGCTGGGGCGAGTTAGAAAGGGAGCATTCAACCTTTCAACTTCTCCTGCCCAAGGAGGCTGTGGATGCCCCATCCCTGCAGGCATTCAAGGCCAGGCTGGATGTGGCTCTGGGCAGCCTGGGCTGCTGGTTGGCGACCTGCACACAGCAGGGGGTTGGAACTGGATGAGCATTGTGGTCCTTTTCAACCCAGGCCGTTCTGTGATTCTGTGATAATAGAAATGTTTGTCTCAGAAAATCTTTGCCTCATTGAGTCCTGGATAGCAGGAGATAGGCTGAAGGGAAGGTCCAGCAGGGTCAGGCTCTAGGCTTGGACTTGTGCTGTGTGACAGTTCATAGGGCAAAAAAACACAACAGTTAAACTTTTCCCTGTGGAGTTGGAGATGTTGGAGAGTTGGACTGCTGGAAATGGGAGATATCTGTCCTACAGGCCCAGTTCCCTGCGTCAGTGAGAGGTGAGCAAAAAAGCAATTGCTTGAAGCCATGTGGGCAAGGAGGAAAGGACTTCACTGGGTGTCTGCTCACTGAAAGAGCTTGGCAAAGAGGAGTTGGGTTATTTTCACTGAAAGCTTGCCCTGGTTGAACCACAGTTTCTCTTTAAATGTTTGTTGACAAACCACGGAGGCTCCAAACACACGAGCAGCTCGCTCAGGAGGCCGCTCATATGACCCATGTGCTTTGCCAGACAGGGGCATATGGCTCTGTTCCTGCCTTCCCCTCCCTCTCACCAATGCTGGATGACAGATAGCAATTTGGTGCCCTGCTTGAAACGAGTCACTGGTCCTCAGCCAGTTCCCAGCAGCATCAAAAAAGCCATCTCCACAGTTGGCAATGGGCACAGAAACGTCTTGCTCTGGCGTGCTGAAAGCAGGCCAACCCAATGCCCAAGGCTGTGGGGAAAGCTTGCCCTATCATCAGCCGAGGTGTACCGGCACAGGGAAGGATTGGGTCCAGGAGTCTTTGAAGACAGGAGCAGCTTATTTTTTCCAATGGGATTTTGGAGGAAGCCCAGCAAGAGACGTCATCCTTCTCCCTTCTCCTACCCCCATCTTCAGCTTCTCCGTCCGCTGCCTTGCCATAGCTCTTGCTCTGTTATTTTGGAGCGCTGATAAAAAAAACCTTCTGTTCCACATCACGTGCCACCATCACGCACAGGACATGGCACAGCCAGTAGAGATGAGTCACCATTCACAGGACAGCACTGGCAGGCAGCCAGCGCTGCCGGTTTTAGGTTTTGTAGATGGTGGCAGTCACCAGGGAGGTATGGCATCCTCAGAGCACTACACAAGCATTAGCTCATGCTTCTCCTAGCAGCTGCAAGCTGGGAAACCGAGGCACAGAGTGAAAGGTTTGATTAGCCTGAGGTCTTTGGGGGATCTTTATGCTACAGGGTCCTGGAGAGCAAAGTCATGCCAAACAGGTCCCGGGCTGGAAATTAAGGCCTTTTCAGGTAATTTTGTGTTGCAGACTTTCTTGGACACATAGCTGCAAATTCCTGGTTAGAGCATAGGAGACTGCACACTGCAGTGCAATTGGCTGGTAAATTATATAGAAATTCAACCCTTTGTCTTCAGGTTGCTCTACTGTGCTCTGGGGTTCGTCTCAGGCATCCAGGAAACCATGATAACTCTGGATGAGCAGGGAGCAGATATCCACTGAGATGTGCAAAGGAAACCTAGGGAAGATGCAAGGCAAGCAGTAGGCAGGGACTTGTCCGTGTTTCTGTCCCTGACATAGATGGAGCAGTTCAGGTTGGCTTAGTTGACAGCTGGCTCAAAATTGCTGAGCACTAAAGGAAAGAACGTCTTTGCTTCAGAAGCTATCACTGTTTTTATACAACCAGCTCAGGGTGACAGTCCTGAATCTGGGAGTGCAACAGATTTACTGAATCAGTGGAAATCTCCTCCTGAAATGACTTTTGTCCTAAGTGGCATTTGAGTGACCTCATTGCTCGCTAACAGAGGGAGTCCAGCAGGCAGAGCCACTCCTAAAACACCCAAAGGTGCAAACAGACATTTTCAATGGGGGAGCAGGTGCATGGTTTGACCTCAGCCTGTCTTTGGGGACGGTGATGTTCTTTATCCTCTTTGAGAGGCAGTCTCAAACTCCATCCTGTAAATACATGAACTTCTGAGAAGACAGAAAGTCCCAGGAGAGACAAACCAACCTGAGGATGACTGAACTGGTTGACACTGGCATGCCATTGGATTCTGGCCTGCTACACATTGCTCATGACATTTTCAGAGCGTGCAGAGCTTGGGAAGCACAGGAAGAAACAGATTCCTGCTGTCATTCTTTGGAACCCATTTCCCTGGTGCCTGCAACTACCTCACTGCAAGATGATACCAGCTGCACCACATCCGTTTTTGTCACTTTGTCACTCCCCCTCACAGAAACACTCTGCCAGACTCACTTTCCCTATGCCAGCCCTGCTATTCAGCCCCAGGGCTGAGATCCTCCCTCTTTTCAGGAAACCAGTCCTTTCCCTGCAATGACAGTGAGATAATTCCATCCTACACAATGTCCATAAACCATAAGGTGAGCAAGGTGTGCACTACTGACTCTTCTCAATGACTGAAAGTCTCTTCCTTTGACTAGTAAGCGTGAACCAGACTGGATTCCCTTCTTGCCCCTCACATGAGTCAGAAGCATTTCCAGGACTGAGATGAATCTGTTCCTTCAGTGGCCTGCAAATCACCTGTGCTTAGGTCTAACCACGAACCAGAGCTGCTGTGCAGGATCCATGTTTTATACTGTCGCACTGCTTGAAGTCTTGCCTTGCCAGTGCCTCAACCCCAAGGAGCTGGCTGTGGGGGCTGTATTTATAGCAGGAAGTTCATTTTCTAGAGGAACAGAAGATCGGATGATCTTGCTTCCCCAGTCTGGTGATGAATCTGTTGGGTTTCATCATGTTCCTGGCCCAAAACACATCAGAACATGAGCACAGCCACTAGATGTTGGTCGTCCACATGGTTCAATGAGCAGCACAGTCCCTGGCACATTTTTAGCACCAACCCCAACAATTCCCTGCTTGTAGCAGACATTAGCGTGGGCCAAGGACCATTCCCAGTGAGCAGCCTGGATTGGGCCACCCTGTTTCAGAGGCTGAGACAGAACCATGACCTGGATGTAGCAGTTAACAGAACGAGGCTTTGCTCAGTCACTGATCTCCAGGCACAGAGCCCCAGGTTTGAGATCTGTGCTAGGAAAAGAGATTCTTGAATTTACATTTGGAAGTGGACAGAAGCTTTCCTTCACAGGGCTGATGTGCTCCCCTGCTTTTCAGAGTATTCCAGTCCCACCTGCAAGATTTCAGTGTCCTTTCAGTTTGTCCCAAGGCAGATTTAAATTCTTCTCCGTGACGGTGGTTCTCATCCAAATTAAAAAAGAATATCAGGAAAAAAATGCTGTAGTAAATACCAAATGCACAGTGTGAAAATTCTAGAATGCTGTATGTGTTTGTGGTAAGAACTGTGTTGTTTCATGCCAGCTATCCCTATTCAGAACACAGAAATGGGTGGGAAATATTTTGTTTTAAATCAGACCATATGTTTTTTTCTCTAGTAAAGTTTCTCCCATCTCAGTGCATTCTAGCAGTGTTGTAAAGTGTTTTCTATACCAGATGTTCCTATGAGTAGGGTTCAAATGTTGTTGTGTCTTAAAAAACATCTCAGTAAAGGAAGTTTGTTTGGATCTGTGCAGGGCGTAAATCAGAAGTGACTGCTGGAATCTGTGAAGATGTTTGAATGCTCAAGAATGTCAGCAAATCTTGTTCTCTCAGTTAAAATAATCACCAAAAAGGTGGTTCTTTTTTCCTCCTGTTGCTCTAGGAAAGACTAGTCTCAACATCAGAGAGAAAAAACCTAGATCTCATCAAGCAGTGGTCACTCAACACTGAGCATATAACCAAGAGGCTACAGGAGCAGCTCTGTCATACCGGGGCATCTTCAGTCAATCAGCATCGGAGGCTGATTGTAGATCTGTGTTAATCTACCAAGCACCTGCTTGGCTCTTTACATTTACTGTAAATGAAACTTAGGTGGCTTTTCTCCCATTTTGGGTGCCCATTAAGATCTGGAGGCCTTGGGGCCTCAGCGTTGCTTGGCTGGTGGCCATACTGAGAAAAAGCAATGACAGTCTGTAGAGATGACTTCTGCACTTCTCTGCTGGCCTTGCTCCTTTCAGGTTGAGCCAGGTTTATGTTATAGACCCATTATAGACCCTACAGAGATGGATTTTAATATGCATGCATAGATGTAGATACGGTCCTTGCTGAGGTGTTTCCAAGGCATTGTGATGGAACATTTCAACTGAAATCCCTTGGGGTCTCTTAAGATGCCCTGAATCCTCTTGTCTGTGGTTGTTCAGTTTGGGGATTCAGGTATTTGTTGATTTGACTACTGTGTGTGTGTGTGTGGTTTTTTTTAGTGTTATCCTAAGATAGCAGTTAAGACATTCAAATTAACAGGAATTTAACTGGAGTCTTCATAATGACAGGGATGACTGCGTGGAGGGTAAGAGAAAAGTGGCATTTCATACAGTCTTTGAGAAAAACAGAAGTATGTTGGAGTTCTTGTGCTCTTTTTACAAACTGCCTCAACTGTGCCTAGGAAATCCTGTCTCCTGCTCACTAAGCTCATTACCACTGCAGAATTAGCCCAAGTAATTCAGACCTGCATAAACGTAGACCAGGCTTAGACTGGGTATTTATTTATTCCTATATGGGTGACATTAGAAGCAAGAGATGCATGTAGCTAATGGTTCTGAGAGTTTCTGTGAACCTTGAAGCAGACCTGCCCATATGAGACTCAGCATGCCCTTCAAAGGGAGAATGCCCTTACAGTGAGATACTGGAGAGGTATTGGCATTTGGGTAGGAGAGCCTGAGTCTCCAGTGCTAAGGGATGGGTTTCCAGGCTATGTTATCCCCAGCTTGAGGGATAACAGCAGCCATCCCTGTTGGAAACGACTCAAAGCTAGTGAGATCCTAACAGCATCATCAAAATGAGCTTATTGAAGTTCCTGGTTTATTGGCCAAACATCACAAAGGAAAGGCTTGTGTTGTGTTAACAGCCTGAAAATTGCATTCACTAAAGAGGGACTGTTTGCTTTTTGTTTGAGAGGCACAGTGAATTCTTTATATTTGTTTAACATTTGGATGGAACATTCCACTTAACACTTAAATGGAAGATGCATTTCCAATTAAGTAGCTTCTTGCTATAAATAGTGTTATACTAAATAAAAACTCATCAAAAGAGACCTCAAAGGACAGATTGGTCTCGTTGTATGTCCTCCTCTCTCCTTCGCTCCATGATTCCCTACATCTCTGGAGGTATCTTTGCTCATCAGCAGGGTGTTGGAGCACTGTTTCCTTGCTTGTCCTTCAGTGGTAGAGAATCTTAATGTTGCATCACCTGCATTTCCCCACGTTCTGTTGGTTCTGACAACTTCTGCTCTTCTGCTGACTTCTGTGGAAGCCAGCAGCTGTGCTGCCCAACTTGGAGCGAGGAACAGGTTTCCCCAATCCTCCTTTCTACTCTCCTCACCCTTCTGGAGCTCAGGGCTCTCCTCTGAGCTCTGGTGGGGATTTGGTAGATGCCAAACCACTGCTATCAGGGTGCTTTTTGTCTCTCTCCCTTCTACTTGCTTTGTCATTTCAGTTTGATCATCCACACTCCAGGGAGAGTCATTGGAACGTCAGAGAGGCATCTCATCCAGAGGGCATCTCATCCCTTGCCTTTGACAGCTCTCCTAGGGTGAGATAAGCACTGAGGCACATGATGCAAGGAAGATCTTCATTAAGAATGTTGTAAAACTGGGGGAAGGCTTGCCAGTCGTTACATGAAAGGTGATTGATAGCCAACATTTCCAACAGGAGATTTGTCACTTCGCTGAGGGTATTCAAGGATATTCCGAAACAGAGAGCAGATTATCCCATTTCTGCTTGGCCTAGGGTGCTTGTGCCTCCTGCAGAAGGATCAGTGTCTGGCTTGCATCCATGAGAAGATACAAGACTGGATGGCCTCAGGGCCTGAGCCAGTTTGGCAGTTCCTGTGTTCACAGAGGACATGAATAGGAGGAGACGTGACAGAGGCAGCCGAGATAACGAGAGCACAGATCAGACGAATGTGGCTGGTCACCTCTTCTGGCAGTACAGAAAAAAGGGGCATTTGGGAGAGCTGAAAGGCAGCAGGATGAAAGGGGAGAAAAGCAAACCTTTCCGAAACACAGTGAACCTGGGGAGCTCTGTTACTCAAGGCAGTGTAAAGCCAAAGACTTGGGGGGAAGCTAAAAAGGATCCAACATTTCTGGGGTCAGTGAGGACATCTGCAGACATCCTAATTATGTGGAAGGAGCAGGCTTTAGGAAGCGTTCACATTTCAGGCCATGAGCCAGCTTTTAACTGCTTGGGGTTGGAGGGCAGCTCTCTGTGTGTGCAAGCTATTCTGCACCCCCTCTCCTATCTCAATACAAGGCTGAGGAATGTGGATGTTTATTTGGTCTAATATGGAAGAGCTTCCTTGTGCTATCTTGGTCACGGATGGTCCTGAGCAGAAGTTCAAAGCGAGCTTCGTTGTGTCAGAAAGTCCCAGTGGGATTCAGTGGTAGAAGACCAGATGTTGTCCAGATCTACTTGAAGCTTGGTTCTGGAACTGAGTTACTTGTCTTTACTCCCTACCTTTCGCAGTCTCCAGCATTTTTCTTATGGATTGGTACATCTCTCCTGTGGGAGTTAGAACAGGTCTGTGAGCATTCCTTGGGGGAAGGTCTCATAAGAGGTCTCTAGCAAGAGAGCAGATGCTGAGGATTTGAAACTCAACTCTTGCCCAAACTGCAATGAAACCAAAATGTGTGTCGTGAGAACCAGGCAAAAGACAGAATATCAGAGCAGCCAGTGAAAAACTCAGTGATCAAGTCACATATCTTCCTAATGTCAGGCTCTGGTTTTCCATCACTGGTCACTCCAGCTCTGAGTGGAGTACAGACGTAAGCTGGCAATCCAATGTGCAAAGGCAGAACGCAGTATAGAGTCAAAGTCAGATTGCCATGACAGATGGGCACCAGTCCCCATCTTAGGAAATGTTTCAGTAAATCCCTTTTACCCAAACGTCCTCTGGATCCCTCAGCTCTTTTGGAATGGGATCCGTTCCCCCTTGCTATGCAACCAAATTCGTCTTAGACAGCTTAACCTTCATTTTAAACTGTCCAAATGCAGTTGACACCCTTTTTAGTCACCGGATGGAGAAAGACCCCCCAAATTGGGGGGTTCATTTATTTTCCCATGTCTGAGATGGGTGAAGTGAGTCAACCTGATGGGAGGTCTGGTTTTGAGCCAAAATCATCCTTTCCATTTAAAGCAGACAGAGGAATTGAGAAGTTTCTGCCTCCAAAGTTACGTGCAGCTCAACTTTTGGACTTGGTTTCAACTGCAGAGTTATTTTCAGAGTATTCAAGGGCTATAGAAATAGGTGGTACACAGAGTGAGTATTCCGTTCCTGGGTCAGACTCATGAATGATGCTAGTGTTCATCTACTGGAATGGACTGGGGACACAATGGGGAAAGGAGGTGAACTGAAATTCTATGGAGAAAATGAATGGCAAAAACAGTCTATGCAGCCCCTGATTAATTTCTTTAATGGTAAAGATTCATATTCTTCCATTTTGAAAGTGAAAGACAAAGGGGAAGAATGAAAGAAAGAAGATAAAAGTTATTCCTTCCTCTAAAAGGAAATTAAAAGAAGAAAGATCAAGCATCAGACTCTACAGGAACAGATGGAAATTAGATCCGGAGTCTGATTCTGATCCCTTTTGCCCTGATGCAAATAAATAACAATAATGGGTTAAAAAGAAGGGGAGAAGAACTCTCAGGCAGTGTTGTTACACAAGCAGGATCTGGCTCCATCTCTTTTGTATAGGAACGCGCTCGCCCTCTGTGTGCATCAGAATGAAGGCTGTTCCTAGATTCATGCTGAGCTTCAGTTAGGAACGTGCCACCCAAAGGGGAAAACACAATAAGAGGGTTCACTGCACAGGGCACGAGCAGCCAGAGAGTGATGGGGAGGACCCGAGATGTAGCACGCTGTGTTAAGCAGGTGCTGCCTCCATGCAGAGCTTGATGGAAGGGTTCGTGTCATGCTGAGCACTTGCTGTCCAGCCCACCAGAAAGAAACGTTGGTATCTTCCTGGTTTTGTAAGAGAATCTGCAGGAGAATTAATGTCAAAGAGGAAATAGAGAACCATTTAGGCATCATTTTCAGCTTTAAAGGGACAGGCGCCACAGTAAGCAAGTAGGCAGTATGCTGTACAAACTGCATTCAGATTTCCCACAGCAGATAACCTGCAGCAGAAGATGCTTTTTGTGAAAAACCTCTCTCTTCTGTAAAACAGAATCATAGAGTCATAGAATCACCAAGGCTGGAGAAGATCTCCAAGTTCATCCACTCCAACCATCCACCTACCACCAAGATTTCCCACTCCACCATGTCCCTCAGTGCAACATCTAATAGTAGCAGTATGAGCAATTCATTTTAAATATCATTTTTTGTGTGTGATTTGTCTGCAGCTGTTATTAGACAAGCTGTAAGGCCACATGCAATTGTATAGCACTAACAAACCAGATAGCCTGAGATGTCTTTCCACGCACTGCTTTTGTTCCTAAATATTGGAGGGCTTTAAGAACAGCGATGGCCAATTAAAGAGGAGCCTTTTGTTTGAGTCTCACTTGTCAATGGGCATTTTTCAGAGAACTTCATTACATTTCTGAGGTGACCTTTTCTTTCTCTGGGCCATCAGCAGGAAACAGAGGAAACAGCCAAAATTCAGCCTGCCCCCATGAACTTCCATCAGGCTCCAGGACCCTTCTTTTACAGGGGTCTTTTTCTCCTGTCTTCCTACATCTTGCCCTTTATTTAGACCCTTCCACATCTTTGGAGCCTTCTTTTGGATGCTCTTTAATAGTTTTACACCTTTATTCTGTTTTGGCACCCAAAACTGTCCATAGTACTCAAGGTGAGATGCAGTACTTAAGGTAAGCCTGTGATTATTTGAGAAGCCCTGAGTACCTGCATCAGTCCAACTTCCAGCTCTAAAATGTTATCTTCTGTATGCAAGCTTCTCCTATCTTCTAGCTCCATTGGGAGGTCTTGAATAGCCTAGAGTATCTCAAATGGTATATGAATCATATCTCAAATGTTTGCACTTAGCCCTCATTCTCCACTGAGTACAGTAAGAGGCATTCCTCAGCCACAGATGCCTCAAGGTGGTCTCTACCAAGGTGGTACCTCTACCAAGATCTTGGTATTTCATCTGTCAAATGAGGACACTGTAAGCTTTACCTCGCTGTGCTGAACATAAGGTAGATGTCTCACTGTAGGGACTTTGGGGCACATTACTAAAGGGATCTGGGGGACTAATTCTTGTGATGTGTCATTCAAGGCACATGGGCTTGACTCCTCAGTAGAGCTGACTGTAGCCTGTGAGTCACCCACTGCTGCCTAGTGGGTGATAACAGGAGTTCAAGGGCTGTTGTATAGCCTGGTACAGAGAGGTTTGAGATGACACCAGCCTATATCACCCTGGTCTGTTATAGGCAGGTGGCACAGACCTTACAGGTCTGTGAGGCTTCCAGTCCCATGATAGGTGATGTCCTGCTGGCTTAAGAGGGCCCACATAGGCTCAGCAAAGTACTCCCAAGACTAAGCATAGAGAGGGAGGAGTGGGAGTGGGTTTTTTGAAGTGACTTCAGTTTCAAACCAACCCCAGCCTGGATTTGATAGACAAACCTTGGAAGGGAGTTGAAACCCACTCATGCACCTCATGAAGGTGCGTCAGTCACCATGTGCAAATTAATTAATTAAAGTAAAAATAAGAAAATACTTCCCATGTGATCCAGCTTGCCAGAACTTTTTGTTAAGTGGAGACTTCTCCAGAAGTCTGTTCAGAAATAAGGCCTGGGAGAAGTGAAATAGAAAAGAAAAGGTCATCCCAGAGTTTGCATCCCAGAATATCCTATTGTATGAAGAGGTCACAGGCTGGAATTAACAGGGAAATATGGGAATGAGAAACTCATGGCCAAGATGGCAAAAATCAAAGCATGCTTTGTCATTTAGGCTTGGATAAAATAGCCAGGGAATGATTTCTGTGGCACCCCAGTGCTGGAGAAACCTTCATATTGCTCCATGGTTCTGTTTGATGTCTGCCTACTGATTGCATCCCAATGACACCCAGCTCAAAGCTGCATTCAGCACAGAGCTGTGAATTTTTTAAACAGTGGCAAGAGTCTGTCAAACTGTCTAGAGAAACTTCATTCCCCTCCTCGGATCAGAGCACAAATGAGGATGCAGCACGTATTTTGGTAAGGGTAGGACTCATCTTGCCTGTCCGCCAGTGTTTACAAGTCCACACACTCCCCTGTCAAGGATGGAGACAGACACTTTGGGAGCATGAGTCAACCCCCCCTGTCCCACACGTGGATCTTAGGACAGGGTGAATCATTTTCTGGGGGTGTCTGCCTCTTAAGGAGACGTTCAGATGACTGTCAGCAGGCCTGGTACCATGCAATGCGAGTGACTCAACACCCATACTCACAGCCAGCTCTATGCAATTTACAGGAAAGGCTGTGATTAGTGTAGGTTTATGCACAGAAAACGTTACAGTGGGAAAAGCTTTTATGTGTATGCTGGGTTTTTGTTTCTGATGCATTTTATTCCTCTCTCCCTACTAGAATAAATGATCTCAACTGAAACATTTTTAAGCCAGCGTGACACATCTGCCTCTTGTGGGCTGGCACTGCTTGAGTTTCATTGTTCAGGTACACCTAATGCTGTACATGTTTCTAGTATTGCAGCACTCACATAAGCCAACGCCTGACTTTTATTTCTATTAATCATGGAAAGTTTTTAAACTGAATGGCTAGAAGAGATTGCAGCAAGTGATACTTACACACAGCGTGGCAATCACCTAAAAATGCTGTGACATTTCCCAGGCTTCCAAAACTGTTTATCATGTCCATCAAAAATATAATGCACCTTAGAAAAATCATGCAGGCTGAAAATAAATCTGACGTACAACTATTTGGGGCTTAGGCTGTTCACTTTCAGAAGTTTCCATACTTTCCCAAGTCCTGTATACAGACCTTGTTGAGGTCACTCTGGAATGATGTCTGAAAAAGCACAGGTCTTTCTGCTGTCCCTATGGGAGACTTGCAGGCAGAGAGAGAAGGGAGACGTAAGGTGGATTTGAAGGTATAGATGATGCTTCCAGAGGAATTTTTGGCAGAGCCTCGGTCAAACAATTGCTACCCAGTTATTTGGCTTCTCGATCATGTATCTTAGTCCATCACCAGTTGCCTCACCTGCAGGGCTGTTGAAGTCTAGAGATCTGCAACAGAGGCAAAGGAGCGATATGCCAGTGGCCTTTATTTGTTTTCAGGAATCTGTCTCTTAATTTTTATGATGATGATTTGCTCAGTGATTTGTTCAATTTACCATTGTGATGATCAATGGTATTGTATTCTCAAAAGATTATCACAGTCCTGGAGTGTCATGGAGTGCTATCTTATCCACTGAAGCAAATGAATAAGCTTAAGTGCTGGCTGTAATGAGGAAGAAGACCGAGACTCTTTGGAATACTGTGGGATGCCTGCCCCATGCCAGAGTGCAGGGGGCACAAGCTGGTAGCTGAGGTTGACCCCAGTGCAGGCAATAACCTCACTGGTGGGAGTGGTCCAGTAGGGTCCAAGAGCACTAGGCAGAGCTGAATGGTTCACTAGATGTCCCAGATAGAGCAAGGAGATGAAAGAGATCCAAGGTTCTTCAAGTGGGCCTCACCAAGACAAAAAAGGAAACAGGGCTGGAGGCATGACTGTAGGGTTGGTCCCGTGTCTGTTCTGGAGTCGGTGATGGAGGCGTGCTACCTTCAGTGCAGGTCTTCAGTCTGTCCTGGAAATAGGATTTCCAGGACTCCAGGATTGCTGGAGCAGTCAGGTTCTGTGTTTTGGGACCATCTGATGGGTACTGATGGCATCTGTATAATCATCTGCATGTGACCACCAGTGATGAAAGCGATCACCTGCCTATTTCTCCCATTGGTGGATGCAAACAGAGGTTCCCGATGAAGGCAGGATCACTTACAAGTTAACGTGAATGCAGCCTGTAGGAAAGTATTTTAGATTAAAAAGGATGTGAAAAAATCATAGTTGTTCTGCTCTTCCAAGAATGTGCTCCAAGATGGATCTCTTTTTGCAGAAAGTAAACTTCATCCTTGGGCTGCAACCTTTAGATGGGATCTGAGTTTCAGATTCTCAGATGTGGATGTAATCATGATGAGGACTGAGGCTGTTTTTGGTAGGAAGGGCAGAGCTGGGGTGGGGTGGCAGAGCCCACTGCTTGTGAATACAGGCATCGGAAAACACATGAATGTAGCATCGATTGCAATTCCCACACTGATATTTCTGTATTTCTCTCCTCCAGACTGTAAGGACAACCTGGCGTGAGTTGAACCTTTGGGCTACCGAGCCTGCCCCAGATGCAATAATTTAGTGAGCAGATGATGTTTTCAACCAATCCTCCTGTCTAACTCAGTGGATCTGTGTGTCTTCCGGCAGGTGTGTCCTCTGTGGCCTCCCTGATGTCCCTGGCTTGGGTGCTAGCCTCCTATCACAAGCTTCTTCGGGACTCTAGGGACGACAAGAAGAGTATGAGCTACAGAGGGGCCCTCATCCATCTCTTCTGGCGCCTCTTCACCATCTCATCCCGAGTTATTTCTTTTGCTCTCTTTGCTTCCATCTTCCAGCTCTACTTTGGGATCTTTGTAGTGGTCCATTGGTGTGCCATGGCTTTCTGGATCATCCATGGTGGGACAGATTTCTGCATGTCTAAGTGGGAGGAGATCCTCTTCAACATGGTGGTAGGGATTGTGTACATTTTCTGCTGGTTTAATGTCAAGGAAGGGCGGACTCGATACAGAATGTTTGCGTATTACACGGTAGTCCTGACGGAGAACGCTGCCTTGACGCTCCTTTGGTATTTTTACAGAGATCCTGACACCACTGACTCATATGCCGTGCCAGCACTGTGTTGTGTCTTTCTTAGCTTTGCTGCTGGGATAGCTTTGATGCTGTTATATTATGGTGTGCTGCATCCCATGGGGCCAAGAGCTAAGATCTTTGCCAGCTCCTGTTGCGCCGAGCTGCTCTGGGGCATTCCTTTGCCCCCCGATGTTGAGCCCATGGCACCCCAAACCCCTGGGTACCGGGGGGCCCAGGCTACGCCCACCAGAGCGGTCACGGAGCAACAGGAGGAACTCACAGCTGACACTTGCTTGCCCGTTTTCCAGGTGAGAGCAATGGTACCATCTACTCCATCTGGGCGACCCTACCCCCCCGAGGGGCCTCTCATTAAGATTGACATCCCAAGAAAGAGATATCCTGCATGGGATGCTCATTTTGTAGACAGGAGGTTAAGAAGAACTATCAACATCCTCCAGTATGTCACCCCCACAGCTGTAGGTATTAGGTATAGAGATGGACCTCTCTTATATGAGTTGCTACAATATGAATCTTCACTTTAAAGCTCCTTAAAGCAAAAGTAAAAGAGGGGACCTTATTTTTGTTTACGGTAAACACAGATCATGAAACAAACACAAACCTTCAGATAAGCTTTCTTTCTGGTTGCTGTATGTATAAAAAAAAAAAAAGAAAAAGATATTCTCTATGTTTTGTAAGTAAAAACAAAAAGAAAAACTTTTCTTTTGTTTTTTACACACAAGAAACAGTATTTCAACTTCCACACCTAGGATTCACAGGTGGAGAAGGAGGCATCTCCACATCAGTTTTATACCGTACACCAAGTGTAGAACATTACTTATGGGATTGGTGCTGATTGAAAAATAAAAAAACAAACAAACAAACCTACAACTGCCTTATGCCCTTAGGTGCTGAGTTTCATTAAGTACTGTCACCTTTCTCATGCAAAACTCTTTGATGATTATATGCCAGGAAAATAATGATAATAATGATAAAAGAATACATGATTGAAATACAAACCTTAAAATTAATAAGGAAAAAAAAAAAAGAGGAAAAAAAAAAAAGAAAAAAATTAACAGAGACTGAGAGAAATGTCCGAAAATATCTCATTGCTCTCATTGGATTTAACTTAAGAAAACAAAACAAAACAAAACAAAGAAAGCAAGGCCAAGACACCCCGATGGAGATTGTTTTTTTTCCTAAAGGCTAAAAGACAACATCAGGTCTGCAGCTCCGGTTGGTGGCACATTTGTGACGCTGTTTGGCCAAGCCCGCTCACCTTGCCCGAGCCGTGTTGTAAATGTGGCCCTGCTGGGGAGCCATGTTCCTCCTGCAGGTGGCCCAATGCGCCGTGGTCAGTTTGCAGAGGGGGAACGTGGCAACGCACAGCTGATCTTGTCTTGAGCAGCTGCACGTGCTGATGCCCACTGGCTTCAGTGGAATCAATAACCACCACCTGAGCCCAGAATGAGGCTGGCCATGTTGATCTCTGGAAAATAAAACAAGAGATCTCCAATTGTGAAATTTTATACCAAAAAAACGCTCTACTAAAGTATACCTACGCATCTCTAATAATTTCAGTAATAATAAAACTCAGCATAGTAGCAAAAAGCGAGTCAATTTAAAGGCACAATACTTGATCAGTGACTGGCAAAATAATTTGACCTACTGTATCATTTTAAGGCTGTGAAAGGCATACGTGTATTATTTGTAATCTCGTGTTAAGACCTGTCACGTCTCATTCAGTGCGAGCCTTAAAGTGATTGTAAAGCATCCTTTGTTTCATTTGGGGCTTTTGGGGGTTTTGATTTTTTTTTTTCCTTCTGTTTTTTGGTTTTTTTTTTTGTGTGTGTGTGTGTGTTTTTGTTTTATTTTTAAGGAAAACAAAAATCTGAAAATCGGGATAAGCAAAGGAACGAGCAAACAACAACAACACAAACAAACAACGACAGGAAAACAAAACAAACAAAAAAGACAACAAACTTCTTCAAACGGTAATAACCTGTAAACTGACTCAACGTCTCTTGAGATGATTTTGGTGCTTTGTATTTTTGTTGATGTTGTTGTGATTTAGCTGAGATTTCTTCGACTCGGTACATGTGGGGAACTGCTGATAAAACTGTCTCGTGTCACCCTCGACTGTAAGTACGTGGCAAGAAACAACACCGCAGGAAGCGTAGAGGGAGCATCGTGGTGTAGCTTAGCCTTCCCACCGCAAGGAGATTCTGCCGCCTCCGATCACGGCCAAGGGTCGCGTGGTTGTCCTGACATTTCCCGCTAACCCGCCCGCTGTCAGACCATTCGCATCTCTCGCCTTCTGTTTCCGTGCTGGAATCTCTGTTTCGAGTTCAATCACAGGGTCGCGTCCACCCACCGCCCTTTTCCTTTTGGAGGGTGTTACTCTTTTAAAGGAGTATTCCCGTTTCAGGGCATCTTTTCAATCCCACCGCCCCTCTGCTTGGGAGGGGAGAAGCAACAACGACAAAAACGGTATTTTTACGTGAATACTGTAGTGTTTTCTCTGTGTGCGTTTGCAGTTTTTTATTCCAGAAATACTGTAACTGTCTAGGGTGCAAAACTCCCATGCTGGCCTCTTCTGTAGAGAAAATCAGCACGGGGGGATATTTTTTAATTACAATTATGATTATTATTATTTTCTTTTATTTGAAGAATCAGTTTTGTTTTCTTTTGTTTTAATTATGATAGCATTTGAAGAAACTAGTACAAATTTTATATAACAGTTTAAAGAAGCTGAACGCTTTCTTCGCCTGAATATACCTGACGAGAAACATTTTTTTCAATCAGTGATCCTTTGCAGTATTCTGAGAAGGAAGAAAAAAGAAAAAGAAAAAAAAGACACGTTTTTCTTTTTTTTTTTTTCAGTTGTGCCATTTTCTTTTGTAAAGAAACTTTTAACTCGTGTCCGCCCCTCTTAAGGAGGGCAGGACTCATTTGCGCCAAACTAGAGACACACGGCAAAGTTTGTACAAAGCCAAATTGTCACTGGTACTGTAACTCCCAGTCAAACTCCCATTTCAGGCAAACGTTTCTGGGCTCTGATTAGAACTGACGCGATGGCCACATTTTCATGCAGAGGGAGGTGTTTTGTCTTGTCATCCACTGCCCAAATTCCTGATCCCTTGTTTATCGTGCTCATACACATGTCTATCTACCCTTATGTACATCTGTGGAAAGCTTCCATTTGCTTTCTCCATTGCCCATATCCTATAGTCAGTCCCCTCTCGAGCATCCTACTAACGCATCACCCTGTTCCTTCCCTAATCCGTTTGTTGTCTCCATCAAAAGAGGTAATTTGTGAAGTGAACCTGCCGTCCTCTGAGCAATTTTGCACTGCTGTCATTAAAAGACACAAGTGCTAAACCCCTGACAATGACCTTGAGTTTCCCCTCCCGAGACTTCACTTCTTTTCCTGCAAGGACTCGCCCTTAATACCAGTGTAGATACACTCTAATCTGCTTCTCCAAGCCTCACACCCTGCTTAAAGACTCTCTTTAGTCCTTCCACAAAGAGCTCTCATCTACACATCCAACTTTTCATCGGCACAAGCATGAGAAAGGAATGGATGGGGAACAACCTCCACTCTTCCTCATGGACACATCCTCCAGGAGACAGCACCCTCGTTTCCAAAAGCACCAAGAGAAGGTTGCCCTCCAAGCATGTCAAACTTCAGGTCTGATTTGGAGAGGTGAACACATCTGACGGAACATCTGGACCCTGCCACCTCGCACCAAGACAGTGAGATGAGCCAGTGTGCCACGGTACGCTCACTGGGAGTCAAAGAGGAGACCCTTTGGTGCTGCCTGACCTCGGGAGCACCTGCAGCCTGCCTTCCCTCAGGAACGAGACCCTCACTCCAGACCACCACACCGACAGCCGTCCTCTCTGTCTCACTGCAAGAGCGGAGGGGCAAACCACTCCAGAAGTGACCTTACTTCTCAATACAGTGCTAACTTCTCACAACCAAACCAGCTTGACTTAAGGGCTTGACTCATTCCTGCTCCAAAGTCCTCCTTCTTCGGGTCTCGTCGTATGGATAACAACAAAAGCAGGTGCTTCCGCTGCGTGTTAAGACTGTTACATTATCCTTAGACACATAAACTGTCTGCCTCTGCTTTGAGTCCTTGCTTTGAGTGATATCCACTGGCATTTTGATTTAGCAAAAGATTTCCAGCGAGAGCCCATCCCCAACCTGAAGAACTATTTCTCTTTGAAAGACTTCATTGCAGCCTTAAAGTGCTCTCCCACCGCACCCAACGGACAGTTTGGGGTGGTGACCATCTCCTCTAGGGACTGTCTGTAATCATGTTGCCAAACAGCACCTTTTGCCAAGCATGGAGAGCAAAACTGCCCCCATCTTTTTGTTCATCGTAATCCCAAAACTGAGAATCTTGTCCTCACCTTTTTTCTTTTTTTTTTTTTTTTTCCCCCCCAGATCCCTTTGGTTTTTGGAGTGCACCCTGACAGGATGCTTTGGTTTCATTTGTTTTTTAACTCCCCGGTAGGTCAGTTATGCCATGTCCCAGCTTCTTGCCAGAAGATACTGCTTGAGGAGTTTTTTGAACTGGAGAAGTCTGAGCCTGTAATTATTCACACCACAAGTTGCATGGACAACTTCTCTGCCACGTCTGTGCTGCTGAATTCACCCTGGGACCATAGAAATGAGCCTTCCACACCATGCCAGGACAAAGCCAGGGCTTCACCATCCCCACTGTTGAATTGTTCAGCCCCTCTTTGGCATGGTTTTCATTCACTCCAGCAAGCCTAGACTTGGGCACAGCTTGCACAGGCATTGATACTGGCCAAAGACCATCCCCAGTTGGCAGTGTGGATGTGACTATGCTGTATTGAGATGAAATGGATCCTGGCAGTGCTTATTCTGCTAATAAAGTTGTATCTGTATGCTGCACAGCAGGACTTGGGATTTTGTGGAGTACATCAGCTCCGGCCTGGCGTACTTCTGTTGTCTGCCCAGTTCGACGGACAAAATATTTCTTGGTTGCTTCTTTTTGCTGAGCTTACTTTGCAAGCAGTATCACTTACATTGAGCTGATGTCAGTGCATCCACCTCCTCATCCATGTCAGATGTCTGGCATGCTCGGTGTGGCAGTGTCACACATCTGCAGGCAGTTGATTTGGAGACTTGAGTGATTCAGACCAGACCAAGTCAGCAATGGGCATACAGGAGTTACAAGATGAAGAGACCGTGCCCTCGTGATGCTGTGCCACATACACAAGGTGTTTCTTATCCAAACTGCATCTGATCTGGACTGCAGAAGAGGAGTCGGTGTTCTGTAATTGCCAAGTGGAAAGTGCAAGCGAGCCACAGATTTCAAGAGTAAATGTGTATTTTGCAGTGTGTTGGATGGGAGCTGATTGTCCACTTCATCCTGTCCATCTCTGCACCTGCCAAAAACTCAGTAGCCATTTGCCTGTATTTTCATTTAGAGCTGACTAGATTCAATGGGACAGAATGAATCTCAAGCTTTAGTCAGCGTTCTGCTAAAACCCATCTGGTGGTGCTGATAGGAAGGTGTTGCTGTTGACTTTCAGAGAGCAGCAGTCCCTTGCTCTTCAGATGTATTTTCCCATACACAAGATTCACTTCACAATGTATCCCTGCTCCTCATCCCTGCACAGAATTGCATGAACTGAGTCACCCACACCACCCCAACATCACCAAACCGCCTGAAGAAAATGTGGTCTGAGGTCCACCCAGCATGATTTCATTGAAGCTCAGAGGTGCTTTGAAAAGGAAAACTTATTACTGTGCTTTTGCAAAACCTTTTAGTGCCTGCTTGCTGGGCAGCTTGGGCATGAGACCATTTGGAAGCTGCCAGAGTCAGTAGAAAATTGTAGGGACAGGCTTTTCTAGGATCTTCTGTTACTGGGTTAGCTTTCCTCTGGATTCTGTTCAGCTCCAATGTGGTCGTGCAAAGTAAAACAAACAACAAAACCCACACAAAATAAGGTCTATGCCAATCCCCACAGAAGCCAAGGCTAGCTGGTAGGGACGATGTGAACTCAGTTGCTCACCCTTTGCTTGCTGCAGCTTGCGTGCTGTTATTTTGGCAGTTCTCTGCAGCCCTGGGCTTTGGGGACAGTCGATGCCCGGGGCTGTGATTGCTGTTTTCATTTTTCCTTGGAGCTCAGGTGTATTCTGGTGCAGAGAATCTCAGCCTGGTTTGAATGGGAAGATTGGAGGCTATCCCAAATAGACGTGGGCAAACCTTTCACTGTGTGCAGAGTGCATTTCCAGACCTTTGGGTACCGCTTATTTCTCCATGAGCGTGTTCAGAATCGCTTCATTGTGTTTGAACCTGGAAATAGCAGTGTGGTGGCTCTTTTCTGCTGTGGTGTGATGTGGGAAAAGGGAGGACCCTTCTTTCTGAGCTGGAGATTGCCTGTGTTCAACCCTTGTTCCTTACTTGAAGCTCAGGCTGTAGGATAATGAGAAAGATGAAGAAGTGTGGTGAAAGATAGCTGCATATGTCCCACTGGCTCTTCACTACCAAGGAGGGAGGCAGTCAGTGACAATTCAATCTGCAAAATCTGAACTTGCCAGTCTAGTTGCTGGAGGCCCTGCCCACGGCCGTGGGGTTGGAACTCGGTGATCTTCTTATGGTCCCCTCCAACCTAAGCTGTTCTGTGGTTCCATGAAAACAATCTGGACTTCAGTATAAATTTGGATGCACACACTACCCAATAGGAATGAGCGATGTTGATAAAATAATGCGGTCTGCTCTTTCCTGTTGTATATTTTAAAAGGAACAAACAAAAGTCCCCAAGCCACAACAACAAGAAAGCATTGCAAGCAGACAGAAATAATTCGAGTGCACGGACTTCCCTCTCTCCCTCTTTGGGACATGTGCAGCAAGGGAACTCTTGGGAAATCTGTTACGTGCGGAGTTACTCGTATTTGGATTTGTGAACAGCTGTGTTGGTCAGATGGTTTTTCCAGCAAGCATAGCAAGGGACCATGGTGCAAAGCTCATTGCAGGTTTCAGGGTGATGGGACTCCTGGGTTTCAGCCCCAGGACTGCCGCGACGTCGCTGTGTAACCTTGGGCAAGTGATTTAACCTTTCTGTGCCTACAGTTTACCCATCTGTATACATGGGTATAATAATATTTACCTACCTCACAGGGGTGTTGTGAGGCTTAAGCAAATGCATGCGGGAGGTGCTGGAATCGCGCCGTAACGTTGTCGTTCTCCTGGGTTTGTGCTGTTATCAGGAAGGAGCAGTGAAGGGGTTGGTTACACCACGTGGAAGGAGATCCTGCCGGTCCATGTGCGTGTCAAGAAATTGATCTTAAGTCTTTTCTCTCCCCAAAAGCAAGAAATGGAAAAAAATGGTTGTGTGCCAACTCAGTAGCCTTGCTTTCCCAGACAAAGATAACAGCGCTGTTTGCAATATTGCTTTCTGAACGCAGCAGGTGACCTTTCCCTTTTCCTTTCTGTTTCTGGAAACTTGAAACTAAAGATCACGAAAGTATTTCTGAACCGAACAGATTACTGATGAATACTTGAATTTCTTTAAAAGATGCTCTCATCAGCCACGGTTAATGTGCACTAATCTTTCAGTCATCAGCATCCATCTGAATACAGTGAAAAATTTGCTCACGCTGTTTTGGAATAGCCTGGACCTTGGTTGGGAGGCTGGTATTCTGTTTGAGTCTTGTAGGCATGGGAAACTGGAGTCTCAACTGAAAAACGTGAACAATCTGTTATTCTTTATGGTTTTGCCTTTGGGTTTCTTGGCTGCCCAGGGACAACACGATAACTGCAGTTCATTTGGTTGTACAGTAGCTTTTTTCAAACTGTTTCCTTCTGCAAAGGGTGAAGGCAGGTTGTGCAAAGGGAAACGAGGCAGTGCTGCTCACGTGCAGCTCCTCTCCAAGTACTTGCTTCCCTGCCAAAAACACATCCAGAGAGATCAGACCAGGTCTGCCTTCACACCCATACTCAACCAAAGCCCCCATCACCACCAGTGGGAGTTTTGGCTGCAGATGATGTGTCCTTCAAGGTGGATTCATCCCTGGTTTAACCCCTGAATGCTCACTGAAACAGTGATTCTCTCTAGACTAGGGGAGGGGTCTAGTTCATTGCTCCAACTATCTGATAATTCAGAAGGGGAAAAAGCATGTTATCGAAGCCTTTTCTGTTGTTTTACTATTTTTTAATTGTTTGAGTGTCCTGACCATCCTGTAATGTCTTTTTTTTTTTGGAAATGTAATGTGAGGCAAGACTGCCTGCTCCCTTCCAGCAGTGCTTTGTGAAGCCTGCTCACGCAGTCCTTACCCAAGCAGAGCTCCTGGGTTTCGCCATGGATCTCGCTTTCTTCCTGAGTTAGGACTGCAATCTGGGCAGCGTTTCAGCAAGCCGTCATCTTCACTAACCCGAGATTTGCCTTGCATGAAGCCAGAACAAAGCTGGGAAACCCTCTTCCACCTCCACCTTAGTCTGCCGCGTCCCTCGCGTCCCATCCCTGCCCCTGTGTGCCACTATAGAGAGGCCGGTCAGATCTTCTGGCTGCATGGCCTAGTCTCTTCCACATCACCAACCATGTAGCTGCAGATCTTCCCCTTTGGGTAGAGCACATTCAGAAGCTCTCTTCTTGCAGACGAGCCTCTCCCCATGAGCATCAGCTCTGGGGCTGCTCCTTCCCCCTTCGTCTCCTCCACCATTTATTTTCCCTGTTTGAAGCACTCAGCTCAGTGCTTCTGGTTTTTCTTTTTACTGCTTCTCTTCCAAAAAAAAAAAAAAAAAGAAAAAGAAAAAAAAAAGAAAAGAAAAAAAGATTGAAGCTGGAAAAAAACAACACAGCAATGTAACTCCTTCGGTGCTATGCTGACTGCTTTGTTCTACCCAACCAAGTGCTGGCCAATGTACAGATCATCCCTCTTTGTCCTAAGAAGCACCACACATCTGTGTGTTGAACAGGCATGAACTGAGAGGGATGAGAGAGGGCGAGTGCTGTTTGGAAAGCGATGGAAGTCTTATGCATATCTAGTAGAAAGAAAAAAAAAGGAAAAAAGGAAAAAAAAGATATAAATGCAGACTGCTTTCATAGCTAATTGTCAAACAACTTGTGGAACTAAGTAGGATATAGCCTATAAGGTATTGAGGGCATTATATATATATATACATATATAAGAAATGATGAAAAATTCACCTTTATCAATAAATCACCCTTTAATTTTCCTGAAAGTGCACTATTCAACAGTAGACACATCTGCCTGCGTTTGCAGACAGCTGTTTTGCTTTGAGCCACTCCGGCAGCAATGGCTGTTCCAACTGCAAAGGTCAACAAGCAGGTGTTAGGTCTGATATGAAGTGAATGGCTCAGAGTTTTGGGGATTAAAGGGACTAGTCAACGTGTATGCCTGCATCTATATACACAGTGGAGATATAGACGAGCATACATGCCATGTTACTGCAACAGTATATATGTTTTAATATATATATGAATACATTGTGAATTCCTAAGGGCTTTTCAAGATGAGGAAGGTAGTTTCTGGTGCGAGCTGCAAAGAATTTGGGGATTGAAGGTAGGGCTGTAATAAGTATTCCTAGTATGTTATTTTTTAAAGTCAAAACAGGGATAAACAATCATCAGAAGCTTAAGGTCCTTTTGGAGAAATGCTGTACCACCTGATTTTCCTCTCTTTAAGAAAGATGGAAGCCAAAATCAGACCGAAAATTGGGGCCACACGCAGTGTCAGTATAAATCAGTACAGCTCCACTGATGTCCTCACATTCGGCATCTCAAAAACAATCTGGTGCCAGGGGAATCTAAACTGGGCCCCACTGGGTGATACGAGACCTTCTGTTGTTGACTAAACTCAAACAAAATCTTGGACAAAACCAAGCAGAGCCAGGTGAATTTGCAAAGCCCTGACCCACACAAGGGCTTTCTCTGCCATCCATACCAGTGGGAACAGCCCTGCTCATAGGGACAGCACAGTGCATCCTTCTTTGTGGGGACTGGACCCCAAATCTGATTTCAGGCCCTTTGGATCTAAATGCCAACTGGTACCCAAAGGGAATGAGAATTGTTTTCTCTCTCATTCCCATCCATCAATCACAAGAACAAGGAGCTCATATTTTCCTGTTTTTGCCAACAAAACCTGCTGCTGGGGCCAGAGTCCCTTCCCTCAAACCCAGCTACCACCACCTGCATGCCTCCCCTTTCTTCCACCTTAAAAACAAATGCTATTCTTTCCCAAGTAGCAAAGGTCCAGGACAAATGCCAGATGATTACACCTGCAATCTGTTTGCTTTAGGATTTTATTTTAGTTTCAGAGGGCATATGAGTACACACAGAGACACATGCCTGCAGAAACTGCAGCAACCTGAAGTTGAAGCCACTTGACTTCGATGGGCTCTGAGCTGACACTGCTAAAAGAGAAACCACACACCAAGAGTTCCCCAGATTCCCCCCAAATTACTGCAGTTTCATGCTGTTCCCATATAATTTGTTTTTGTTTTCGTGTTTGTTTTTTCAACAAATACTGAAAACTGGTTAACAGACAGTAAATTTATGATGGATAAGTAGTAGGAGAAGTGTGCTGGTTCTCACTTACCCACAGACCTCTTAGCACTACTCCAGCAATTAAACAAGCCTTAAATTGGATGTAATTGCTGCCATTTGGAGGAGAGCTGTGATGTGTGTTTTCTTACCTAAAAAGGTATCACAGCCAAATCCCTCGGCCCTGTCTTCTCTCCATAGGGAGAGTGAGGAGAAAGAGATTTTACATCAAATGTCAAAGTTTGCCATTAGTTACAAAATGTGCCCTCTATCAGAAGAAAAACAGCAATGGTTTTGTCTGGTGGTTCCACTCTGCAAACTCTTTTACCATTCCAGCCTTTTGTTTCAGTGGGAATGGGAAGTAGTTTCAAAAGCGTTTAAATACTCAGGGAAGGACTATTTCAAATCTAGGTCTGGTGGCTTCCATTTGTGTCACTGGGCCAAGTTCAAACCATTCCAGTAACGTGATTTCCCATGGTGTGAAACCAGAGTGAGACAACAGTTGAGGTGGGGCCCCTGTGTGGTACCCCAGTGGTGACTCAATACGTGCAATGTATTCCCAGTGGTGATGCACTTGGAGACCTGGCATACCATGTCCATCGTGCAGAAGGATCTCCACCATGTCCCAACCCCAGGAGCTGTTTCTCTAACAATAAAAGTTTCACAGAAAGGCTAGATAAATGGTTTTGGTTTTGTTTTGGATTGCAAGGAAATATCATCTCTTTAGCATGTATTATTTTTGGGTGGACTGTCGCATACAGAAGGTAAAATCGCAGTTCCTGAAGATGTATGTTCTCTTTCCATCTCTGCTGTGGGCTGATAGGCAAACCAAGAAGATGTTAGGAATGTCTCTGCTAGCAAATGCAACCTTCCCTGCCCAAACTCCCTGGTACCACTGGCTTGTGCTCCCGAGAAGGTAATGAGGGAATGGTCAGGCTGTTGTCTGACACCCATCACCAACCCCATCTCCAGCCCTACATCTCTGCCATTCTTCCCCAAGGCATTGTAGCGTGACTTTAAGGATTCCTTCATGCCCTACAGAAGTGTTGGGAAGACAGGCTAGTGAAATACTTCCTGCAAAGCTCTTGATCACCTTCTGACTGAATGGAATTCTGTAAGTTGATGGCATCTTCTGAAATCAGCTTTCATCCTAGAAGCACTTTTGATTAGTGAATTTTGATAGCACTGGAAGGTTGGCACAGCCATAGAGAATAGCACAATTAAATACTAATATTTCAGAAGTGCCACTTTTCCCATAAACATTGAAATTTGACTAATCCTTGCTGGAACTCTTTGTTAACATTGAAAACCCAGAAAACATTCTTGCACTGGGTTCCTCAGATAAACCTCATTCAGTGAGCACGAATTCCCAAGTCACTCCAAAATGGTTCTTCTAATGCATCTGCAACGTGCTGAACTTTATCTGCTGAATACTGCCCATCCACCTTGCAGTACCTGCACTGGGACCCCAGCCAAGCTCAGTACCCCTTTGTGCTGAGCACTTTACCAAAACACAGAGGGACTTGCCCCAGAAGAGCTTTTAGTTTGACTGTAGTTGTTTTTGTGACCTTGGACAAGTCAATGGGAGCTATGAAGCTTACCTTGCAAGGATGCTGTGAGGAGTTTGTCAATGACAGCAAAGTGCTTTAACATCAGAAGTACCGTAGAACTGCAGCATTCATGGGCCAAGCAGGTGAAAGCAGTGTAGCATGTCTCCTGGTCCGTGTCTTCATGCAGCCTGATAGACACTGCTCTGATTTGGCTGTTTCAAGAAGGACTAGCAAAAGCCAGACGAGATGCCATGCTAAGCTTAGAGTCAACACTTTCCTTCATCCTTCAGAATGCTTCGTTCTGCCGTAGGAAAACAGCCATGGAAGTCAGTTGAGGAGCCAGGGATTTCCTGCAGTCATCTTTGTGCATGGAGTTAGAGAAAGCAGAGGTGGAAAGAGCACATGGGTCATCAGGTGCATTCCCAAGAATGCCTGTGCTGCTGGCATCCTGTATCTTATGCTCCCCCCCTGAATCCTGTCTGCATGGAAATATTCCATGGGAATAGGGCCTTGCTTACCCCAGACCCCCATGATCAGGCGCATTTAACAGAAATTATGGCCTAAGATTTCCTAGTAAGAAGTATATATTTTTGCAAACTAAGCTTGAAACTCAGTCATGCCCATGCCTTGAATCTTGCCTTATTAACCAAACTCAACGTATTCTGGACCCAGATCATCTGAAGTCATCCTTCCACTGCCACTCTGATCCTGTGAGGCTTGCTGTCTGTCATCATGTTAGGATCAAGGATCTACCGCTGAGATCAGGAAAGGTTGGCTCCTTCCTCGGTCACTTCTGCACGTGAGCCACCCTCTTGTCCTTATTGGGGTCTAGACAGACTGGGCTCCAAAGCAGACCCCACAAAAAGATCTGAAAGACCAAGGAAAATTACTTCAAGTCCTGCCATGGTGGCATCTTAGCACCATCCCTATCTTCTGCCATCAGGATGCATTTGGGAGGCATGAAGACCCCCAACAACCCCTGTTCTGAGCTGGCTAAAACAAGCAGACGAGGGCAGGTCCGATCCTCTTGCATTGCCACCGAGCTCCATGGCTGTCCCCTTGGTTTGATGTTGTGCCACTGAGAGCAGAGTCAGGCAGGCGTCATCGTGATGCAAACCTGGTGCTATTAACTTGGCATAGAGTGCCTGCGAGTGTCTTCTTTTCTTGCTCACCAAGTAATTAGTTTATGCACAAGGTTCATGTACCGTCTGCTGTGACTTCTCATTTCACGGGAGGGTTCTGAGGTATTCTATCTTATTCCTCAACTCCTCCTCCAATTTCTGCATTTTAGAGGGCAAGGTGTGCATGTGCGGGTGCTTGAGTGTCAAAAGTAACAGGGTGAGGGCCAACCAGCAAGTGCACTGCAGGAGAGGATTGGACTGAGTGAATGAGAAGTGCGGGGTAAAGCCTGAGAAAACCAGACACGCACATTTTGATCTCCGTCTCCATCTGACAGCACTTCTGCAAATCTGTTGAGACTATTGCTTATGTCCGGGACAGTTTTGTCTCCGGGCTCCTGGGGAGTGACAGATTGAGATATTCAGGGCAGGGTTGTGTGGAGGGATGAGATCAGACTCTCTGAGCACATCCAGCATGTCCCAGGAGGCAGCCCACGTCAGGCTGTGCCCTGATCATCTTTGATTAAGCTTTGAGCACTAAATCCTGCTTCCCTTACGCCGGCACAAGCATCTTGAACTTGGCAAGATGTGGTCTTTTTAATTTAGGAAGGCTGTTTTAGAAGTGTTCAAAGTGCAACAAAAGAGCTCGCAAAATCAACGTGCTCCTTAAAAAGACCAAATTCTGGTCCCCATTTCACTGTATGAAGCCTGTATGAATTTTTTAATGAAACAGCCTCTTTTTTTTTTTTTGCCATCAGCAAGACCAGATGTTGGCCTGGCCCCACCTGCCCTCATTAACTCCAAAAGCCCTTTATTTGTTGATGCCAGTGTCGTTAGGGCAGCAACGTTTCAATTCTCCAGACCTTGTGGTGCCTTTTCTTGTGGTGCTTACCCTTTGCAGGACTCCAGTCAAGGCAACCACTCACATCAAACAGCAATGCCAGTACTTCTCCTCCGGATTATGTGCCACTGCAGTAACAGTATAATGTATACATATATAAATATAGATAGATAGATAGAAATATTACTATAGTTATAATTATATATATATAATTGAGGTTCTGATGCCGCTGTGCGGGGAACGAACCGTTCCTCTGCAGGATTACACTGGGTGAAACCAACAGCTCAATATCTCATAAAGGCTTGCAGCCTTGGCAAGGAGCTTCTCTCCCATGCGTTCGTTCTCACGTCACTCATTTCCCCTCCACACAACAAGAACAATTTCCAGATCACTTCTGCAAATTCTGGGGCAGATGATGCCATGCGGTAACATCGTCCTCCTGCTGTGGACGGGTGGATGTTGCCTTGCCATGAAGGGAGCACGATGGGACCAATGGGATGGCGTCCCCAGGTGGTGGCTTTACCTTTTCCTCTGCACCAAGGGGATGCAACCCAACAGCTTGCAAGCGGTTTTCCCCACTAGCCAACCACCCTGCCCCCCAGCAAGCGTTCCTATCTCATCTTCCCAAGCATCTTTCCAATGCGCTCGCTTCATTTTTTTCCCATTGGGATGCTCGGTTTCCCATGTTGGGGAGGAGGGAAGCTGGCAAACGTGGTTTGCTTTGCTCATGCCAGTAGTTCTGCCTGACTTCAGGGGGCAGTTTTTTTTGTCAATGGACTGCTGGGTTTGGTCAGTCGTTATCATATTGCTGAACCTATGGGCCCATTTCAGATAGGACAGATGTTGAGTGAAGGTATTTTCTACTAAAGGGAACAACACCAATAATACTGTAAAAGGTGCTAGAATCAAACCTCATTTTATATATTTTGGTTCTTAGAGAAAAATAATATACACGGAATTCTTCCTGTGCAGCCTTACTGTAGATTGTTATAACCAACTCTCTAATCCAAAAACAAACAAACAAACAAAAAAAGTGAAAAGGTTAAAAAAGGAGAAAAATGAAGCGATCCTGTATGAAGTGTAACACATATGAGTTTCCTATATAAATGTAAATGATCAGACATATATTAAAATGCACTTGAGGCAAGTGGCAAGCATGGAAAGCTTTTGTAGCACCCTTTTTTTATGCACAACAGCTGTCTTCTTTCATTTGGCTGGTGCAAGAGGGAATGTGCCGAGGCACTTGTATTTCCTTTTAATTCTGTAGATGATTTTTTTGGGAGAAGGAAAGAGGAATGGGAAGGAGGCGGGTGGTTTAGCTAGCAGGCAAGCCTGGAATAGTCATCACTTTTTTTTTCCCTTTTTTCCTGGTTGGTTTATGACTGTGTTTGGACTCCATTTCTCAAACGCTTTTTAGAGCTTTGCTGCCTGCCCCAGGTGCTCAGTGTAACTCTTACCTCAAGAATGCTTACAAAAAAAGAAAAAGTCAATTGTTTCTTCTTTTCCCGTGTCTGGAAAATTCAAACAAAAAATATTGACATCAATGGCAACAGTACAAATGAAAACATGAACGACCAGCAGCGAACGAAGTAATGAGAAATAAAAAAGGAAGAAGTCAAAGCAGAGATTTGGTGATCAAACCGAGCCATTCTGGTGCTTTTCCCCTTGTTATGTTGCTAATGATCACAATTACACGAGATGGGCTAGGACAGGTTCGTGGTCTTAGGCTGTAGCAAAAAAAAAAAAAGAAAAAAAAAAGAAAAAAGGAAAAAAAAAGTATCTAAAAGAATATAAATTTGCATGGAAAAAAACTCTGATGGAGCATTTAAAGAATGGCTGTTTCGATGTCAGACGTTTAATGTTAGCATGTGTGTGTGCTGTATATACCTTTTCATGTGTGACATGTACAGTTGACTGAGGAAAAAAAAAACATATGGAACCGAACAAAAAATAATAATCAAATGCTATTTTATCAGACGATGCACTTTTTCACCTTGATGAGAAGCCACTGTTCACAACTATGCAATCTTCCAGTTTCTCTCTCTATCTCTTCTCTCCAACCTCAAATTTCCCAACTATTTTCCATAACCTAAACCGTTTTTTCTTTCGTACAAAGAAACACAAAAAGTTCCAAACTCTGGTTCAAGGTGAGAGTGCTACTGTGACTTTTCTCAAGCGATAAGAGCTAACAAACAGACAAACACAAGGGGTTTGGTTTGGTTTTGTTTTTAAGAAAAAAGGAGGTTCAGACATGACCCTTTTAATGTTTTCTAAATGAATTGATGTTTTCTACATGTGCCAGGCTTCTGTTGACTGTTTTTTTTGGGTTTGGTTTCATTTCTTGATTCATGATGTTCTTTCTCTTGGGTTTTAGGATTTATTTACTGATTTATTTCCTTCTGTATTTATTTTCTCTCTCTCTCTTTTTTTTTTTTTTTTTTTTTGCGTCTGGTTTTGTATTGTAGGTATTGGGGATGTGAAGATGAAGGTGAAATTTGGCTTAACTTCAAGTGTTTTAGTACATGTGTGTGCTATATGTATATAGTTTTCTACATAGAAAATTTTACACGCTTTTCGACGCACTTTACGACATGTATGTACAAAGTTGTCTATATAGAAAAAGTAGTGAGTTATCTGACCTTCCAAGAAGAGAGTTTTGATTAAGAGGAGTTCGGATATTTGAGTATCTCATGTGTGTGTGTATTATATACTATATTATATATTACAGAAATATATAATAGCGTATGTCCATGTTAGGGTGTGTGTAATAGATACGCGCATCCAAACACGTGATCATGCCTACCTATACCATAAAAGTAGAGGTTTTGCATTCCCCTGAGGTTTTCAAGCTACGATAAATAGCCTGGCTCTATTCAGTCAACTTCTTCCTTATCCTTTGATGAAAGGTAGAAAATTATCCTCCTTTGCTGTCCCCAGTACACTGTCCCCTTGTCATGGGAAAATGTGTGCATAGATATAGGGGGAGTTTGCCTTTACAGCCTTTCTTTTCCCACCTTGGTTTACCAGTGGGTGTAGAGGAAGAGAAAACAGGTCATCCAGCCAGTGACGAGCTCAGGAAACCATGACCACCAGATGGGGCTGCCATGTCCCCTGCCACCAATTCACCATGCCGCCTAGAGCAACATCTCTCCCACTTCTCTGTGCCTGTCAGATTGGGGTTGCTGATTCTTTCCAAGCCTTTAAGCACTTTGCACTCATGGTCCTTCTCTGCCAATACCACAGGGTTCCCCTCAACACCGGTGGGAGGTGATTTGGGCCAGTTTACAGTGAGATCTTCACCGTCTTACCCTTGTCCTCTAGCTCTCTTCTGTTCATGAAGCCCACCCCTGCCTTGCTGGTGCACGCTTTGACCTTCATCATCTTAGCACTAGGTTTTAAATGAGCACCTGTGTGTTTCTCCTTCTTTCCACTTAAGGTTTCCCTGCCCATGATGGCCATGTCCCATCGTGCTGAACTAATTCCAAGCCCACTTTTGCCCCTCATCTTACACATGGGCTTCCTCTTTCTTGGGCTAGGGCACATAAAGCCCCATTTCTGATTTCACTGCCCATTGGACCCCTGATTTAGTAAAGCTCTTCCATGTGACCAAGAGACAGCTAGGCTGGTATTATACTCGGCTCTAGATATATAAGGGCCCTTATTGGAAGCCAGCAAAAGTGGGAAGTACAAGGGAATGGGTTTGTGGCATCTCTTCCATTTGTCAGTGAGAATACAAGTGTCCACACCAGTCTGTAGCAGCATGGATGTCCTTTCAGGTCATCTTACATGTTGGAGTCCTAAACAAGAACATCCTGTCATCCTTTGTAGTTAAACCCACAGTTGTATGAAAACAACAGCCACGCAAAAGCTGGGGACAGTCTTCCTGTCTTGCACAAGGTCATGGCTAGCAGCCCTTCTCAGTTAAGCTGTAGAGCCAGGTGGGTTTGGAAACCTTTCGTGATTGCTTCTTGTAACTCAGTTCTCTAGAAAACAGCATTCATACTTAAAATAATTTATCATAGGACACCCAGCCTTAGATGTTACACATCGTCTACGTAACAGTGCAGTATGTAGTACAGCTGTACTGTCTCAAGTGTCTACTTCTCCACTTTTTCAGCCTCTTCTACCTAATGGCAAGTTTTAGGTTATGGCTAATGTTTGCACGGAGATATAGCTGTCCCTTGGACTTGCCAATAAGGTGCTGGGATCTGTGTGAGTCATTAATCCCTCTCACAAATCGAAGACAGTCTTGTTCCCCCTGAGTGACTTGAAGGCAGAACACTTAATTTCCTTCTCTGAAAATACAATGCTGAGAGGTGTCCATCTAAAAACAAGGCCAAGAGGAATCATTTTCTGCCCCAGTTAGTGGTTTGTACTAAAGGCTTAAGAAAAGGAGAAAAAAAAAAAAAAAAAGATAGCTTTCTAATTGCTAGATTCAACAAATGGACGAGCCTAGAGGTCAAGTTTGACTCAATCCATAACCGTGCAGACAAAGTCTTTCATGTTCACACATTCCAGTTTCTTAAGGCAGTAAGTTGAAAAGGCTTCTCCCTTCCACGGCTCATCCAGAAAATCTCTGCAAGAGAAATAAATACCTGGAAGATACGTGGTGATATATTCTTCCTTTCCAGGTTATTTGGAGCCTTCCAAACAATGCAATGAAGCCATTGGAGCTAAAATAAAAGCAGACCTGTCTTTCCATTCAAAATGGCTTTTTATGAAATGAGAAGGAAAAAAAAAAAGTGCTGGCAAAGAGCAGGAGAGGTTTGCCTTGTGGACAAGTATAATGCTACTTGCAGCTTTCATACCCTACGAGGGAGCATATCTCTTGTCCCCTTGAATGGAGATGCTTGTTCAAGGTTCTTTGCCTTCTGGCTCTGTGAGCATGGGGCGGATCTCCTCCAATTTAGCAAGAAAAGCTGGATATTCATTGAGTTATCATGATTCCTTCCATATTCAGGAGAGAGATCATCTCCAGATAGGGATTCCTCCCACTTGGTTTCCAATTTAGATCAGTTGTGTGCCCTTTAGCTGGTGAATTGAATCCCACCTGAAGTAGACAGGATTCTCCACACTTCCAAACCATTTCCAACCACGTCTTACCATCAGACTGCTGCTCTGTTTGCTCAGCCAACAAGCATTCAAAGTTATCTTCTTCTGCAGAGCTCCATGCTTCCTCAACATCCCATACCAAAGGGATGAATCCACACCAGGCAGTCAGACTGAAGAAAAGCAGGCTGCAGTTCAGAGTTGGACCCACTGAAGAACTGGGAGAAAGTGTCACTTTCTGTGACAGTCCACTGATCGCTGTAAGGGTTCACAAAAGACCTTGAAAATTAATACACAAGGAATAACCTTCCATCTGTTTTCCTACAGGATAAGGTCATTCTTTGTCTAGATGAAAAGCAAAAAGGAAAAACCACTTGGAGGAGACTGGTCCAGTGGCCTGAGAAGAGCCTTCACCAACTGTCCCATGCTCAACCACTCTTGTTGGGAATGTTTACCAGTATCCGATCCGCTTCCCACGGCTGGAATTAAACCAGCTGCTTCTCATCCTTGTATCCTTTCTGCTACAGAAGTGCCACCTACGCACCATCCTGGATTGATAGATTAAATATAGAAGCCAGTAAGCCTAACCCTATTCCAAATGCCTCCCCTGAGCTTTGTGATCAGAGTTAAGAGCCCCAGTCATCCAGGTGCCTTAGCAGGTCTCCTTGTAGGAGTGCTGACCATGCAGCCAGATCCCACCAGCTACCCACACTGGTCACCCCATAGCCTCGCCACTTCAGTAGTTCTGTCCTTCTTGCCACGTAGCTGCTATTGCCTGAACAGAATCCATCAAGGGGCTGCCCTTCTGCTGAAGCCTTCTTTTGTTGGCCACTGTCAACAAGTCTGAGCTAATATTCACAAGCATGTGTTGGTGAATGTAGCCTCAAGCATTCCCAGGGTGTGCTGCTTCCCCTCAGCCACCAAAAGAGAGGGGAAATGGCTTATCTTTCTTTCACTTAGTGCCAGTAGATTCCCTTAGTGCTCTCCCTCTTTGTGTTCATGCACTATAAGTACCCCTAGAACACAGGCTATTTCTCAGAGCCTCTTTATCAATGCTGAACATCATGAAAATTTTCCCTTGAAGATGACTAGTTTGTAGAAAATGCTTCTGATTTACTTCTGCCTTTCCCCTGGCTTTCCAATGGCACTGTTTCTAAGTGGACTGTAATACTGGTATCAATGTTAGTAGGACCCATTGATCAAGTAATCAAAGCTCACTGCTGTGTTGGATATACATATGTTAGCGACAATTGCGTTAAGCCAAATTTAGCAGCTGGATTCTTCAACATCCCTTTGTTTTGTATCTACCTCACTATGATTTCTTTGATTTCTTGTGATTTAGTGTTGTATACAATGTCAGAGGTGATATGTAGATAAAAATATATATATATATATAAAAATATATATTTTTTGCTTTGCAATAAAGCTCAAAGCTATAACACTGAATATTCATAAAATGTCATAATCTTTATTGTGATGTTCCCATTTTAGTTGTAAAATCCTGTCTGGATCCTATTTTCCTGTACACTAGGATCAATATTGTGTTCACGGGTGAATGATTATTATTTCTGTTACTTTTCCACTTAGGCGATATTTTTGAGATGTGAGATAGACACCAGAATTGTCAAAACATGAATTGGTTTGTGTGCTTTTTCCCCTATATAGCCTGCTTGTAACTGGAGTCAAACAATGACATTGAAAGAAAATGATTTGCAGTCCTGATCTTTCAATTTTGGCTAGTCTGATCATAGCACTGGATTTGGCAGGGAGTGGAAGTAAAAACAGAGGCACTATTAGGGTGATCATAGGAAGGAATGAAGTAAAGATATTCATCACAATTTGGCTGAAGAGAGGATTCATTCTTTGAAATAATTGTGGCGCATCTTTGATGATGGAGACCACAGTCATTGAGCTTAATTCCAGGCAGTGAAAAGTTAGCTGCTGCCTCATGGCAGTCCCTGGACCAGAGGCACACATCCAGATCTTTTCTAATGGAATGGAGAGAGTTAAAAAGTTCCCTAGGGCTCTTCGCACCTGAGACATTTGTCTAAGATATGTGGGATAGAAGATGGCAGGATCTCCCTTTCTCTGTGGATAGAGCAGAGAAGATGAGTTCACGTTAGATACCTCAGATCTCTGGGCTAAAATCAAGTTCAAGGACTCCCGTTGTAAGTGCACAAAGATCATCCTGGCTATTGAAAACCGTCTCAGTGTTTTGGTCATGTGCATTGTTCTGAACCAGATGATACCTTGTGCTCTGTCAGTGGAAGGGGGGAGGAAGGTGGGAGCTCCTGCCCTCTTGGCAAAGTAGGAAAATAGTACTTTACCTATTTATTGGTCCTATGCTCGTGTGGTGGATAACATCCTTAGACACAGGGACTATCCTGAAGTACCAAAAATGATCAACATCTGGCACAGAAATGCCGAGTCCTACAGAAGGGAGATGGGTGTCGGGGGGACCGCTGAGAAGGACACTGCTCCCATAGACTGGAATTAGGGGAAAAAATACATTGGGCCCAAATGCTGGCGCTCTTCACTTGAGTAGAGAATATTTCCACGGATCTCACGCATTGCCTTCACTGGGAGCAGAATGAAGTGAATCCTCTCCATTTCCCTTCCACCAGACTGTAAGGAAATGAACATTTTCCTTCACTGCTTTGTCAAAAAAAAAAAGAGAAAAAAAAAAAAGTAATGACCAGAAAGAATCAGATGCAAATGGAATATGACATGTGCTTTAAAAGTAAGGAGCAAAAACACTACTGAACCTAAATCTAGTTATTCCATAGGGGGAAAAGAAAAAAAAATAAAAAGAAAAGAAAAGAAAGATGCAAGAAATGAAACCCAAACATGAGCAAATCAAAAAGGAGGAAATGTTATTGGGTTTCACCTAAAGCACGTGACAGGACTGCAAAATGCATCATTTAGGGTGAGTTTCACAAGACCTCTTCTGTGTTGTCTTATCTCTAAAATTTGCACAATTGTTCAGTACTAACAGCAATTTTTTTTCCTCATTCTGATCTGGTGTCTGTACAAATCTGGCTTGGGTTTTTGGTTTGTTTTTCTTATTGTTGTTGCCTGTTCCCAGCTATTTCTATTTTTGCGGTGTAGTATTTTGTCTATATGGAATGAAATACAGATGTGTTCATGAAATTGTATAGCAGACGGAATTGCAGGTTGGAATTGATTTGGAAAAGAAAAACAAACTAACAATGTGAAGAGAAATATCTGTATGAAAAGTATGCTTCCAAAGTGTGTGTTTGAATTTGAGCATTTTGTCATTTTACTGAGCTTTTTGAAAGGCTTATTTTGAAATAATGAGACTTTATGACGGTTGGGGTGTTTTGAATACCAAAAAAAGCACAATTATCGTTAAAACATTATCATTTTTATTATGTTATTTCACCCTTTGCCTATCTGGACTCCTATAATCCCCAAATTTTGTCATGAAATATCTAATCCTTTGTACCTGCTCATTAGTCATTTTACATTAGGCAAAAGGGAGAGATGCAGCTGTTTCATTTCTGCTCTGAAACCACGTAGAATTCCTGGCCTGATTTGTTTTTTATTTGCTTTAAGAATAGGGTTGAATTTTTAGATTGTGGTTATTCTCTTTGATGCTTACCGTAAAGACAACAAGGTCTTCCTTAGCTGAGTGGCAAAGAATCTATGCGGTATACGCAAGAGACAGCCTTGATTTTTCAACAGCTGCAGTGAACTGCAAAGGACTGGGTCATGCAAAGCGTTTGTAGATCTGATTTGGTCACTCTGATAAATAGAACGGGGAGGGCAAGCTTATCTGTGGTGCACTCTTCAGCTGTAAGGGGAGGTGCTGAATTAATGCAGGTATGGCTGAGAAGTGGTGATTTGGTCCTCAGATGTTCAGAGTTGGTTGGATGAAGAAGTCATTCATTGCTTTGTCTGAATAGAGCCGACATTTGCTTCCCTTATTCTCACAGAGATTTCCACTGATGCTCATGGGATGGCTTTGTTTTTGGTCATAGAAGCATTTCCTTGTTAAGTCTACTTGTTGTGTTGTTAGTGTGGTTGTATCAACATGATTTGCTAACGTTGAATTTGAGCTTTTATGTTCATCTGTGGCATTGACTGTGCTTTACTGAGAAGCTCTGCCTCCCTTCCATCATATACAATAGCTCTCCTCTTTTCCAGGTTGTAAGATCTTTCGTTACTGTTTATTTTGGTGGCTGTATGGTGAGCAATGTCCAGCTTTGGTGAAGCTGACTCAACATTTATCCTGGGATAGAGGAGCAGCGTGCGTTGGTGGGAAGGGTGTGCTTTGAACAGGAGTCTCCTCTCTGTTGACTGTTGCATGACAGATGACTTATAATGTGTAGATGTAAGAGCATTGGGAATGTCTTCTGCAAAAAATTGAATCTGAGCGAAGGCTGAGTAGGTTCTGGGGATGGAGCCCTTACGCCACGTCTCACTGGATTTGGGTTTTCATCTGGAACCATCAGCATATTCCAGAAGGCAGGTGAGATTGGACAAATTGATACTTGCACGGGTCAGGTCTGGAATAGAGGTAACAGAGGGTAATCTCATGTTGTGCAGCAGACTCATGGCTGGCAGTAGTGTATCACCAGAGGATAGGGGAGGTTCGGCAGGTCACATTACTGCGTGGTGACCTTGCTCTTGTGGAGGCATCTCTGGGTGACCGGTTGTTTCTGTCTTCAACAGGAGGCGCATCTGTTGTCTTTTGAGGCTGCAAATGAAGCCAAGTGATTTCACTTTTATTCCTGGGCCACTGGGGGATTTCTGAGAGCGCCGGTAGTGTTTTTGCAGTGTGCTGTTCACTGTGGGATAGTTAGCATTGAACCCTCACCCTGAAACTGGCAGAAAAGGCAGCTACGAGGTCTAAGCAAAAAAGGCCTGACCTTGAGCGCTACCCAGCAATGGGCTCAATGGACTTAATTCTTTTAAAGCAGCTTTCATACCATGGGTTTGAGAAGTTAGATAGCACTGAGTCAACTGGTGCCCCTGAAAGAGGCTGTGTCTCACATAGAAGTGCACAGAAGGCTGTGTGTGTGTGAAAGCACCAGGAGCCTGGTATAAGTCCTCACCCACCGGAGGAAGAGGTTCAGACCTTCAGTGGGGTCTAAGAGCAAAGAGCCAGGAAGATTTGAGCCTTGTTTCCGTGCTTAGAACTGCAGAAGGTTTTTAGTTCCCAATATGGTGAAGAAATAAGAGCAGCTTCTTTGAAGAATAAGAGGTCCAGGCTGCTCTGAAGGTAGCCAGGAGTTAAACTGACCTGAGATCAGGGGCTGAGACCCTTTAGGCAACAGAGCGATGGCAGTGGCTTGGATTCCATTGTATTCTCTCTGTGATCTCCTGGGACTTGGAGGCACAGAGCCATTGGAGGCTCAGGTCAAGTCAGGATGGATGGCAGCAGGGGAGGGATGTCCCCATGCTATTTAGAAGCAGATTTGTGTCCTGGTGTGATGTCAAATGGTGAAACTGTGTTCTGAGTGGCTCTGGGTTTCTCAGTGGCTCTGCGGTTGGGCATTAGGCCATGGCCAGACTCATGAGCTGAAGGAAAGAGCAGTGTGCCATCAAAATATCCCACAAAAGATGCAGGAGCTTAAATACGCAGAAAAAAAATGCCCACTGAAATCCTTGTCGAGGTACACAAAGGAAGGCAGGGATGTGATTAGGGGATAGTGAAGCTTCACTTACTACTTGTCAGAATGGTGATTTTTTAGAAAAATCATCTTAGACTAATTCTGTTTGGGTCTGGAAACACAAAGTTATAGCATCCAGCCCACAGTGCTGCGCGACTGGCATAGCTTTAGTTGGGGACAGCCAGCTTTGTCCCAAGCTATCCTTTACCTGAGGAGTTAGCAGGGGGAGCTGGAAAGAACAGGCATTATGGTTCTGGGCAGCTGGTTTTGGAGATTAAGGGATTGGTAAAAGGATTGGGGCCTGGTACCATTTTGTTTTTGTAGATACAGTCAGCATAGCCTTTGCCAGATGCTGGTTAAATGGTGCAGCATAGTCAAGTGGAGGTAATAGAAAGACTAGAGCAGACTAGACCTACAGCCAAGTCTGTGCTTAATGAGAGAGACAAGGTTTGAGGGAGAGATCCTATCTTTTACTAGAAATATATATTTTTATTATTAAAACACCTCCACCTTTAAACCATGCCTCTTGTATTACCTTAAGCTGTGCCAGCTGCCATAACACGTCTAGGACATCTTTAGAAATGCTTTCCAATTGATTTTGTCTCAATACTGTCATTCCAGTGGTAACAAACTTCTGTGGCCCTTTAAGTCGTGCACCCTTTTCATATCCCAGAGTACATACCAAAGCAAGAGACTTCAACTTTGCAAGGTGCCAAAGGTTGCTTATTATGTCCAAAAATACCATCCCTGCTTTCTGTGAGCTGAGGGGATCAGTATGTTCCAGGAAGAGTCTGGAATTTTTTTGCTCCATGCCTTTCTTTTGTTGTCCTGCCAACAGAGCCTCAAAGGCAGCATATGGCCTTGCTATACTTGCTTTTTCTTAAAAGAATAAAAAAAATATATAAAAAAAATAAGACACCAGTGTACCACATGAGTTTTAATAGTGTAAAATGAGCCGTGTTAAAGTCTATTTCCCTCAGACAAAAATTCAGAATGCAGAATTCATCAGTTTTATGGCTGGCTGCATGTTCCTGCAATAATTCCTTATTTTCCAGGCTTGAGGAGACTTTCCCCAATTTCACTTTTCCCCATTTCCAGGCTTCAAATTCAAAATATGATTCAAAATATCATTCCCTCCTAAAATAATTCCCTCTGCTCTGACGCTTACTAGCAACTCAGCCCTGGGCTTGCTCAAAACTCAGTGCCAGAAGTGCTGAAAGAATTTGCATCGACTGACACCTTTCCCTCAATGTTGGATCATATAAGATAGAAGGAAGAGAGTTTGCCTGTGGCAGAATTTATGTAAGCAGTGGAGTTCTCATCTCTGTTAGCCTGTAGTATGTCTTGACTTAAAAACTTGCCCTTTTTGGATGGGGAGGTGGAACATCAGTATCTTGAAGATCCCCTTTTTAATGTTCTGAAGCAGTTGGAAGTTTCAGGACGGACTTTTTTAGGACCATTTTGCTGGGCTTGGTTTTCAGAGCAATGTCAAGAGTTACAGCTGTGCAGGCAGAGTGGGTAAATGTAGAAATGTGCTCAAACTAACGCTACAAGGTGGAATCCAGGGCAGAGAAACCTCAGATCTACAAAGGTCCTATGAACTTCATCTCTTCATGACACCTCCCTCTGCAGTTTCTAGAGAGACTTTCACAGATTGAGGACTAGTAGTGGATCAGAGACTCTTCTCCCCTTAATCCTCCCAGGGAAGAGGTGAAGTTGGAGTTGCTCTGCACTGTGAGCCCCGGGCAAGCTTTGTCACATCAGCTTGGGTTAGGAGTTCACAGATTCGGTGAAACAAATGGCTGCCCAGATCTTTGGACCACTTGTATTTGTTCGCTCCATCCCACCCTGCGTTCGTTGCACTGGGTGCTTTTGAATTACTGTTTTCTGTAAATTGAAAACTTTTTTTTTGCTGGAGGAAAAAAAGGTGCATCTGCCTCTTCTTATACCACGGCACAATCAGCTTTGGTATAAACCAAACTCATTTCGAATAGAGACTGCCAGTCAGTTCTAGGTAGTTCAAGGAGCAGACATCGTCCCTAGCACTACATTGGAGCAGTACAGTTCTTTGCTCAGGACAAGAATTGCCTGATTTGCATGAAGATAAAGTCAGCTGAAATTAATCCGGTCAGTTATGACATACCCTTCATCAGACTGTTGAGCTGAAATCACCAATGGACGTGTTGCTTAGAGCCCACTGTGGTTTCAGCCTTCCTGGTGGGAGATTCTTTATGACATATGATGAAGCTCTTTGTAGATTATTTCATAGACCCTCTCATGTCTTACTGAGTTCTCACCAAAATCCTTTTTTTTTTTCCTAGTACAGATGAGAAAAATAAAATAGTCTTTTCTCACAGCTCCTCAGCTGTGGAGAAGATGGTTGTCTTGGTATACTTGCATCAGAAAAGCAAGAAGACTGTGGCCAAGGCATGTCTTTTGTTCTTCTGCTCTGCTGTTCCTTCCATCTGGTAGCACTGCCTTTTTCATCCCGCTTCCTCTGAGATACACTTGATTCCCTTTAAAATATGACCGTGTCTTCGAAGAGACACTGCTTACTTCTCATTTGATGTCATCTGAAAAACAGGATTTAATGTCTGGTGATTTCTGTGTTGAATGGCTACTCCTGTAATGTATTTAGCTGCTTGAGGAGTGGCAGGAGAAGACACGTCAAATCTATGAACTTTGGCAGCCAAAAGTGCAGCCAGAAGTTCTCTTCCCAGCTGTGTTCTGGCTGTGTTATCATGGCAGGATCTCAGGCAAGTTTTGTAGGCACTGTGGAAGACACTGTGAGAATTCCTGGCCATTTTAGTTCTTTGATAATTTGTCTTAGCAGCAATAATGCAAACTGTTAGCACATAACTTATTGGCTGTTCTTCATTAAGGTACATTTGGTCTCGATCTCCACAACAGTTATTCAGCTCTCTGTACCTCGAACATGTGAGGCAAGATGTTGGTATTCAGTCGTTCTCCCACAGTAATTTAATTTTATTCCCCTTTCTCTTTAGCAAGGACTGAGATATCTCCCACAAAGCTTCAGTGGGAATCTATGGAGTTTACAGGTTTTCACTGAGTCTCCATTAGAAACAGCAGCTCCTCCGTGCAAGTGATTCTCGGTCCTTTAACTTTCCTTCTGTTCCATAATGGCCTATCTGCTTTGGGAGGAAAAAGATGCAAAAAACGGATCAGTTTGCACTCTTATTTGCACATTAGAGCTTTCAGACAGTCTAGTTTTCATCTTCTGCCCCAGTCCAGATGTCAGTCCAGTTTCAGTGGAGAAGTGTCATCTAGTGAATCTCAAGGAATCACTTTCAGTCCTGATCCTCTATCTGGACTTGATTATACTTGTGAATCTAAATAACTTTCCATAGGTGGTAGAACAGCTTTAAAGAACCAAGACCAACTTGTCTACGGGGCTGTGTAAGGTTCTTCAGCACTTCTTCCGGGTTTGTACTGCAACGCATAAAAACAATTCAAAGGTTTGGACTGTGATGTCTGCTACCTTACAATTCAAGAGGAAATCTTTCACCTCTTTTACATGAAACAGACATCCTTTCGCGATCATTTGTCCTCATCTTCAAAAGAGGTTTTAGTGGAATAACATCAAATATCCAGTGCTGAGACGTTCCCTGTGCTCCATAAAGCACAGATCTTGCAGATGTCTTTGTGGATGTCTTGCTGGAGCCAGGATGCTGTGAGCTGCTTCAGCAGGCAGTGTCCTTGCACAACCCGGTGGACGAGACATATTCATTTCACAGATCCATTGCCTAAGATGAAAATCAAAGGTTGCACACAGGTGACCAACCTTGGAAAACAGTCTACAGGTATTTTTAGGTGAGAGAAACTGATCTGAGAGCTGCCTTGGAAAAGAAACTGTGTGTTTTTTGGCATGAAATGAAGGAACAAAGAAGAGAGCTTTTACTTCAAGATGGACTGATAACCTCAAGGTGGGATAGGATGACACTGAACTGTGTCTGTACTTTGGAAAATCCAAAACGTAACAACTTTTTAAGAGCTGGTAAGATTCCCTTTATCTGACTAAGATAACTAAAAAGTTAACTCTACAAATTTAAGCTCAACTTTCTTTTCATTTTTTGGAGAATACTCCTAGCAGTCATACCTAACAAGAGATGTACTGGTCTCTGGAAATACACTTTTCTTTCCACTGACTACAAAAGGAGTCAAGGGTGATTCTTCCAATGTGATGTGGATATTAGAGGCCATTTTCACTAATCATGAAGAAAATTCTTCTCTGTAGGAATGGGGCAACGTTCCTGCTATCCATCTTCATCATTCATCAGAGAAGTTCACACATTAACATCCAAGGGGCAAAATCACCATACGAGGCAGAGGTCTTCAGCATAGCCTGGAATGACGAAGCCTTTCCTACTCAACTATCATCACAGTCTCGCGTCCCAAGGCTTTACGTCGTCCCATTTTAAGTGATTAGCCTGATCAGATTTTGGCCACTTCTTTTGGGAACCCATGCTTTTAAGTACCTGAGTACTTCCTGTTTGAAATTTATTTCTCCTTTAGAGTAATGATCACGGCTGAATAAATGCCTCTTGCAGTGAAGACTGAGCAGCACGCCCAGCACATGCCTTCGTACTTCGGCAGTTTTTCTAGTGATTGATCACGCATCGAGAGGAATGCCTCATTTAATTAAAGCCCCCGAGCGAAAGAGCGCTGTGATGGGGATGTGTCTCATCCTTGAACCTTCCTTCTTTATAGGCATTGTTCCTGACTAGGGATTTTGTCAAGTTTCTTATTTTTCTAAGAGCCGGATCGATACAAGCTCTCCCAGCGCTTGGTAGATTTCATCAACAGTGGCAAACTCTTTTCAAGAAGAAAGTAGCTTTCCAAAAAGAAGGTAACCAACATGTGCATGACCTCCTCAGAAGGGTTAGGAATAGTCTGAAGTGCCAGGAGAGAGAGAAAGGGACGGAAGACCTTTGAGAAATTATTTGTCTTTATCTCCAGCTGAGCTCATAATGTTCTTTAGCCTCCGGCTGGGACTTCATTTAGCTGAGGAGTGCAGATGTAATTTTCAAAATATGAGTGGTGTTTTTTTTTCCTTTTAATATAAAATGTACCCTCTGAGTAATTCTGCAGCCTTTCCCACCTGACAATACTGTAACTAACCTCACCATTAGGAGCAGGGAGAAAACTTGAAAGAAGGATTAATTCTACTCAACTTTCACTCCCTAAAAGTGCCTTGCCTAGCCTCTTTAGATCTTCTTCTTCTTCCATCAGCAGAAGCAGACAGGCACGCTTGAAAAGGAATTCAACCCACATATCTCACATCACTTCTTTGGGTTGAACTTTCTCATGTCTAACTTGACGTGAGATGGAATTCATCATATTTGTGAGCAAGGCCAATGTGAAATGGAAATCACAGAATCAAGCACTAAATCAATTCTTCAGATGCTGTTCAAGGGACAGGGATGTTTCTGCTCTAAGCTAGCATTTTAATTGGTTACAGAATCACTGGACACCTTTTCTTGGAGCTATGATTTCACCCACAGCCTTAGAACTTTCTGACCATCTTCTGATTTCTATGTTTTCTTATTTAGATAAATCTAGTTGGTTTTAAATTAAGATCAACATGCTTGATTAAAGTCTTTACTGTTTCTATTATGCTACTAGTACGTTTCTACTATTTTGAAGTTTATTTAGCTCAGAAATGCCGAAGCTGCTGAACATTGCTAAACACAGGCAGAATAAAAAATATTGAGTTGTAATAGAAAACAACTACAAAGATACGGCTAGAACATACTCCAGTTCCATTTCTTTTTCTTGTAAATCACTTGTTCTCCTTTCAGTGCCAACTAGAGATAATTCCAGCCCTAGGAGTGTGTGCACAAACCAACAGTGTGCAACACCAGACATCTTCGTTCAGCAAGCGGTGCAGAGACAATGGTTTAGAATGGGAGAAAAATCTTTCAGGAAGCTGTGTGTAACCTCTCGTGAATTTTGGTTTCAGTAGATGTCAGTTGAAGATTGAACCTGGTTCTCTTTGTCATAAGCAACGTAAGCAGCTGGATGCTGTAGTCCAGTGCAGCTGTCGAGATCCACATTGCAGTCCACAAGAAAAGGCTGGTCCTCCTGGGAAGTGATCCATCTGCTATCTGTCCTAGGATGGAAGGAGGGATCCGTGGCAACCCCATACACATTTAACTTCTGGCTGGCTAAATATCTGTGCAGTGAAAATAGTAAGACTTTATTATCTATGGTGTGGAATTTTTCAGCTGTGCTACCTGCTCACCCTTTAAATGAAGGGTGGAAGGAAGAGATAGGAAGAAGAATCGCATTTTAGAAGAGGCCGTTTCTGTCTGCTGATTATGAAACAGGCAGACTCCAACATCAGGTTGGTGATGGTAAATATCTGCCCAGCAGCGAGGTGGCAGGATGGCTGTCTCTAATCATCAGATATCTTGCATTATGTTGTTTCACTCTGCCCTACCATGTCTGGTGGGGCTTCGTGGCCTCTGCCAGTGGTCCATGCCAGGTGGTGCATCCACCAAATGCTTCCCCGAGGGCTTAGCCTTCAGTTTTTGTGTAAACAAAGTAGAGAACGCTGCTTAAATACTGAAGAGAAAGAAAACTTGTTAGCAGGGACTTATTTCCAGAGGAAGCCAAGAGAATTATCTATCCCTTTTAACAGTGATGAAGGAGCTGTAGGGTCTTCTGCCATATCCATTAAGTCATGTGTGTGTGTCTAGGGCATGTGTGCAGAAACGAATGTGCGTGGACAGGGAAGATTTACACAGACTGTGCACTACAGCGACGGCTCCTCTCCGAGTGCTGGAACATTTTGTTCTCTTTTCAGAGTGGCATCTGTGGGACCTCAGTTGCGTGCATCCAACCCATGAAGACAGGGCAGTCTGGTGTAACTCTGAGTTATCACCACTGAATTAACGTGTTGAGCTTGGTTTTGCCCCTGTGATGTCCTGAGTCCTTAGTGGTAGAAGGGGTGTGAGTGGAGCATCTTCCTTGAGCTAGTCCCTCATAGTGGAATATCGCCAGGGCTGCAGTCATTTGCATCTCACCTTAAAATTACTCGAAGGAAAAAGCCCCTTCCAAACATATCTGTGGCTTGGAATCATGGGGCCAGCACGGATGATCCTGCTGCAGGGAATCTGTACAAACAAAACACAGATCAATTCTAACGTCACCTTTAAGTGCACAACCTCAGATCCCAGCTGTGGGAGGTGGAACAGCGGTCTGCCTAGGCAGAGGCAGCAGGGTAAGAGCCCAAGCCCTGTGAGCCCCTGGAGCTCAGTGGGGTCGCAGAATGCCGTGACTCAAACACACAGTCATGTCCCTCATCCAATGGTTTTTATGTTTGAATCGTCGGGATTTCAACAAACGTTTCATGCTTTTATTAAGGCAAAAGTACGTGCTTGTGAAATTGTGAAATTGATGTGTTCTTTTGTATCTGTTTAAAAAAAAAAAATGTATTTAAAGCTAAAGAGCCGTTATTGTGCGGGGTTTTCTCTCAAACTGGTGCATACACTTTACATCAGGGACCTACTATACATAACAAAAATCAGTGATTCAGTTACTGTAAAACCAGATACACACCTTTTACTGTAATAATAACTTTTAAAACCTTGCACTGTAATGGTTGCTATTAAAAACAAACAATCAAAAAAAAAAAAAAAGCTAAAAAAAAAAAACAACAAAAAAAACTTGTCAGAATGATTTTGTATCTTTGATTATATCTGAAATTTTAGCATTTTTGTATACTTACCATGTCCACAACAGCATCCTCCACAGTTAGTTCCCGGGTTCTGTTTCCTTTCTGTCTCACAAAACACACGCATTGCTACAGGATGTGGACGGGCAGGGGACGGCCATGGGAGCCGCGTAGGTCACCCCGAGCTCTTGTCAGAAAGATGCACCCAAACAAGCCGAGTGGGAGGAAAAGCCAAGACCCCAAGCCCTTCTGATGATGTCAGATCCCCTCAGCAGTCCCAGCTGCTCCGAGTGTCCGACCAACAGAACCAGGGAGCCACGTCCGAGCCGCTCCTTTATGCCGGCGTTGCTCTGGCTGCCTTGGCTGTCCAGCTCCATCACACAGCAATGCGTTGCCAGTAGGTAGGAAATCCCAACCAACGAGATCACTTTGCAATCGCTGCGTTCGTTGATTGATTCGGTTTTGGTTTTAATTTTTTCAAATAAGATGTATTTGGAATCAGACAGCATGGTGTTGCAATCCTTTCTATGTTTAAATACTGATACATTCTGTGTGTAAAAGTCTTGTTTCCTAGCTAAGAGAACCTTACATGTGGAACTGAGTTTGAACCATTTTTCTTCCTTGTTGTACTGTGATTTGGGAATTATTTTGATATAATCCTTTAATTTGGTAGATTTCCCACACCTTCTCCCTCCTTCCTATCATCACTTCATATTTTTTACAAAAGAAAAAAGAAAACAAACAAACAAAGGAACAAATAATCTTTTTTTCTCTCTTTAGGCTGTGTAATGTTGTGTTGTCCAGATTCTGTATAAAAATATGTATATGATGTATCTGATATTTGGCAGCGAACGGCTGCAACTTTAACCAATATAATTAACAAAGAAATGCATAATGTTGGTGTTTTAAAAAGTAAAAAAAAAAAAAAAAAAACCTAGTTAAGATGTTTGTGTAAACTTGCATGGTTTAAAATGTACTTAGTGCATTGAGAAATGTTGTTAGGGTCCTAAGTGAAAGGCTGGTTTACTTTTTGATTCTAATGGTGATTGGTTTGTTGATCAGAATATCCCCTATACTGTATGTCTTAGTTTATTTAGCATATTTATTTATTTTTTTCTCAAAATCTAGCATAGTGTATCTATCTATATGTAATACTGTTCCTTAAAACCAGGTTGTGGAAACTGCGTTTCGTCAGGCAAAATGATGTTTTGCATCACGGTTGTGATTCAGTTGCATTCCATTTACTTTGCTCTGAAGTCCAGGTTTGACTTTCCATTGGGATCTTTCTTGCCAGTGGGGAGATGCTCACAGCCGGGCTGAGGACCCTGGGACAAGGCTGAGGCGAGGGGCCAGCTCCTGTCCTACACCAGGACATCAACATCAGGCCCGGTAGTCTTGAATTATGGTGGGGTACAAGGGCAGGATTTGGTCCCTCCATAGCAAGAGAAAGTTGGGTTTTTCCTCTCGGCAGCACATGTTTTATCAGGATCACAGCAGGCTCCCCAGGGTTTCTCCCAGCTCTCCATTGGATGATTATGGCTTTTAGCAGCATCGCTGAAACAACAGCAGTGAAGTGGGGACGATCAGCCCATGAGGAACATAATGAAGCTGTTCAGCAATAAGCTCCCTATTTCCAGAAGCACAAACCCACCGTGTTCCAGAGGAGCTCATTCGGAGCCCAGCCCTGCAGGTGTGGGAAGCATACAGGCAAAGGACGCGGTTCCCTTTCATCAGACTTCTCGTTGATTTGCTCCAGGCTTTGCTTCTGCCAAACTGCCAGAACGGGAACATTTCCAAGTGACACCACTGACACCATCAAAGCTGCAGTTGCCCATGAACAGCTCCTGGCACTGAACTCCCTGCACAGGTCGATGCGGAGACGTTTGTGTTTCCAATACCTGACAAACCTCCAGTGGCCTTCCCCCAAGGTAACGCAGAGCTTGATGTAGATACATAGAGCTACCAGTTTTCTTAGTGCTCTTCAACCCAGAGAATCTCAAAGGGCTTTTCCAGCAGGACACGATGCCTGTCCATGGCAGAGCACTGTTATCACAGCCCCCTCTGGGGTCACCTTGCTCCGTATCTGTCTGCTTGTGGCATCATCAGAATGCGACCGTCTGGTGCAAGAAGTGTGGGTTGCGCCTTGGGGGAACCTAGCAAGGTATAACATGTCCAAATCCCAGCCATGTGCACATCAAGAGCAGTCTGACTCATTGCTATTTCCCCTTCTGAGCAGTTCCTTTCATTTTGTCCATCCTCACAGGGCTGGGCAGTGAGATGTCCAGGTAACTTAAACAGCTGCAATTTGCTTTCACCAGCCTTTTCTTTCCTAAAAGCTTATAAAATAGTCCTTTTTCACAGGAGAATAGGGAATGAGAATCCACCTCTCTGCTCCAGAAATGGGACAACTCCAGCCTTCTCTTTCCTCCTTTATGCAAAGCTATGGGTCGAATTATTTTCTCTCGATCTTCTCTAATCCCCACCACCTCTTTTAAACCATGGTTGCACTCTGATTTTGTTGCTTGATGGTTTAACTGCTTTTCATCTGGAAATAAGCAACCATCCCGACTTCGGCACTGTCAGGAATCCTTGCCTGGCATGCAGTTACATGCCCTGTCCTGCAGCCGCAGCATACAGCATGATGGATGTGACCTCAACACTGATGACAGATCCTGAGATTTGTTGCAGGATCAGCTCCATCCATGTAAAGCTGCCTGTGGTGGGCATCTCCCCAGCTCTGCAAGCAGAAGTGGTCTGCTTCTCTTCTTACTTTGCTGCGAACCCAGGGTTTCTGCAGTAAAACCAGTGCCCAAACGCAGTTCTCCGGCAAGGAGGAAATCGTCTTGTGAATGTTTCATGTCATGGTGCTTAATGGATTTTTTTCTCATCAGGGATCCAATCAATCTGGAGTCCTATGTCTTTACATAGGAAAGTTCCTGCTGAAATCAAGTTTTGCTTTCTAAGGCTGCAAGCTCTCTTACTTCAGATCCCTCGAGGATGTATGTGGAGCATCCTCTGATAGAGGACATCAGTAGTCAGTTCCTTGAAAGGGCCTTTTCTAGTCATTAAGATTTTGCTTCTGTAAAGCTGACCTTCTCTGTCTTCAACATCACTGGAAAAAGGCTCTGTTCCCTGTAGGAAAGACTTTAGTTGTTGGAAGTCTGCTTATGTCTTTTGGAAGAATGCTCATACAGTGTCACCTCACCCCACATCTGTTTGCCTCTTCTTGACTCTACTTGCACTGGGGAAGGCTAGCTTTTTGAGCAGCCTTCCACAGACTGCCTCCAATGGTCAATTTCTCTTCCCTGTCTCAAAGCTAGCATGCAAATGTTTTAATTTGAGCAATTAACCATACAGCTGGTGTAGATTATCAGAGTGCTACTGAAATAACTGGAGCCATTTTGACACACACCAGCCAAAGGCATGGCACAGCTCTCCACCAGCTGTCAGAGAGATCTGCATCTCCTCATCGCCACCAAGCCTTGCTCTGCTCAACGGGAGCATGTTCTGGGGTCAGGCAAAAACTCTCTTCAAAAACACTGCAGTGTTTTACAACCTGAGTAACATGCTTTGCTCATCCTCTGGCCTCATCAGCAATCCATTGGATACACCTCTCTCTGTAGACAGACTTTCTCCTTCTCTGAGAAGGTCCATAAACAGCTTTAATTTCCATCCTTGAAACCAAGTGAAGTTAAAAAAAAAAAAGAAACAAAACAACAAAGCAAAACCCAAATCTTATGCCCCGAAATTATTCCGCAAAGCCCAGGTGAGGCTGAGACTTTGCAGGCCAGAGCTATGGTTTTATGCAGGACTTTACAAGACTGTTTTATATCCAACGCAATAAAGAACAACCGACTTATTGTAGCAAACCTTGTGCCAGGTGCTATCTCCCACAACCTTCTGCATCAGACAGTCTGCCCTGTATTCTCTCTGCCTGGGGACACTTTGCAGAATTTTGGAAGGGAAAATCCCCCTTTTGCCTCTTTACAAGCAAAGGCACATTACAAACAGGGAAAAGTGTATGGCTTTAAGTGTCTTTTTTCCTTTTTGTTTCTCTCTCTCTTTTTTCTTTTTTTTCTTTCTGCCCTTCCTTCCTTCCTCCATTCCTTCTCCCCACCTCTTTCCTCTTTCCTCTTTTTCTCTGCCCCTTTCCCTTTCTCTCTCTCTCTCCCATCTCTCTTTTTATTTTTTTCTCTTTTACTCTCCTTTCCTTCTTTCTTGTGAACTAAGGAGTAGCCTTAGATCTGCAAAGGCAAATCCAACTGGTCTCTCCATCAGTATTTCCACGCTGATTTGAGGGACGCCCCATTTGGAGCTCTTTCTGTTGTGCTTTTGTTCATGTTCTTTGACTTGGTTTCTGACATTTCTGACGTCTTCTGGGTAATCTCTTTCCTTGCTGTCGTGCTCAGTGTCTTCCTTTGACCTTTAATAAGCCAAACTTAAACTAGGAAAATGGGTGTTCATTCTTTCTGCTGTCTCACGAACTCACCACTCGTTCTTTCTCGCCTTCCAGCAGACAGTCATGTGTCTTCTTTTTCACAGAGGAAATGCTACTCAGAGCAAGAGACTGGCATTGAGGATCCCAGGATCCTCCTCTTAGCTTTTCCTTCTGCTTGCTCTCTACTTCTTCTATGTGTGCCTCAGTTTACCCACCCAGGTATAATAATATCTACCTCACAGGGGTGTTGTGAGGCTCTGTTCTCGAGATCCTTGTCTGGAAGGTGGAGGAGAAATTATCCCGTTCATTCAGTATCTCATTGGCATTCCATGATCAGATATTTTCCTAAACCATCAGCGTTGCCAGAAGTAAACCATGACACAAGTTTTATTCCTTGCTTTTATCCGTTGTCGAGGTTTGGACCTTTTGCAAAAGTTCCACAAAGGCACATGGAGGAGATCAGCATGATAGAAGTTCTGCTCTTGTTCTTCTTGTTCCTTCATTGTCTGAAAGTCACACGCATGGAAGGTTTATTGCCCTGCTGTCCTAACCTTCCAGCACTGTAATTAATCTCTTTGCTGCTACAAATGTTTTCTGGACTGTAGAATCTCACTGGAGACACTGAAAGTCATGCAAGTGCACATTTGGGCTGTATGTTAGATTGCCAGTACTTTTTGTGACACAGTTCAGGCTGTCCTACAGCTCCATGGCAATGCCCAGGTGGTTGATATTTGTAAGGGTGAGCATAGGAAACTTTGTAAATAATTTCTTTGCTCTGCTAGGAGTTTAGCACCTTGATGCACAGAGACAATTCTGCTTAACCATACATATTTCAGTCAAATAATTCAGGTTCTAGCATGAATGATTCATGACATTAATCCCAGCAACTGGCAGAGGAAGAGAGACAAATGTCACTTTCCTACCCTACCCCATAGTCAGCAGATGCTGTTCCATCCCCAGCTGTGTCTTAACAACAGTGAATGACAAACAGAATGAAAACCATTCTTCCCAAGTACAGGAATTTCTGATGCTTCCTTCAAGAAAGGAATCATTGAGACGACCTTTTGGACGCTGACAGAAGATTGGATTGAGCTACAAAAAGGTAAAAAACAAAACAAAACAAAACAAAAAAGATAAATGGGTGCATAATCCTCCCAGAGAAGGAAAAGGAGCTCACAGGAACCCTTCTTGTGTACCATGTGCAGCAGCAGGATGAGTTGCCTCCTTTCAACCACACAGGTACAGGGACCTTGTTGGAGCAAGTTGGAAGGGGTCTCCCTCACTAGAAAGCAGCACTCAGAGGATTTCTGCAGCCTTTGCCTTTGAAAACCATGCTGTAAACCCTATAATATGGACAAGGAAAGCTTTAGCTGAGATGAATCGTGTTTTTGGCACTGATGGAGCTGAATAGGAAAGAGTGGGTCCATCCCTTAAGAATTTTGATGAGTTTAACACGGAGACATAAAGGCTATCAGCAAACAGAAAACAAAAAAAGGTAAAACAGTGCATATGCCAATTAGAACAGTTTTTATCCTACTTTTTTTTTTTTTTTTTTTAATGGATTACCCTGCATTTTGAAGTGATAGGTGAAAAAGCTTGAATGAAGGTGTTGAAGACATCAAAGAGCTTCAAGTCATATCCTTCATTTCTCCATGGCTGTGGTATTTTTCAAGAAGAAACATCTTGAAACTTGCATTTTCCACAATGTTTTAACTGTGACATGCTGACGTCTTGAGGAGGATGAAAACAAGCTTTCAAAACAAATCACATCTCCCTGACCCTTTATCCTACATGGCACAAACTTTACAACCTTTTCCCTCTTGGAAGTGGGATTGACTTCAGTGTAGGAGCCCTGTTCCTGCAGCTCTGTATGGAGCATCACAAGTCATTCCACTTAGATGGGAATGACCAGGAACGCAACACAACTTGATCCCAGTGAGCATACAGTGCATCAAGGAAAGCTGTCCTGTCTTGGATCCCACCTGCCACTCCATTGAGCTGTTCTTCCTTTCTGAGGTGACAGAGTCTTCTACAGCCTTTCAAACCATCAAACAAAGAGGAGCCACTCTTCTGATTGTGCAGTTCAACTTGTTGGCAGCAGTACACCCACAGGAGCTGCTCCAAGCATTGAGTTTTATCTAGAGATTGGCAGGAAGTCTCTTGTTCATTTTGTTTTTCACGTATCTGCACTTTTTTTCCCTTTTTTTTTGCCCTTGTTGATGAAACTTGAATCGTTCCTGGAATACTGAGTTTTGGGAAAAGCTATCATCCGTGCTCCCACGTCCTGCCCCGCACAGCAGCCTGTCCATTGCCCCAGGATGATAAGCACACAGGAGAGGTTAGAGGGACCATAACAGCCCACGGCTATGGCAACAAAGAAGAAATAAGCACACTGTTGAATCTAAAGCACACGAACATGCCTGCTCCATGATCCTGATAAAATCCGCTGCCCGGGAGTAAATTCCCTGTGGCCTCTTCTCAGAGGTCCCAAAGCCCACATTCACATCCCTCCTCCCTTTCTGCTCTGCTGTTTCACATTGAGACATCATCCCCTACTCCCAGGCCAGGCTCTCACCACGGAGTTTCGCTCTGTGCAGCTCCTGCATTCACCGCAAATGACGACATCTCTGCAGAAGGCCCCCGAGTTTCAAGACGCGACTTTCCCACAAAAACCCCTAGGATACAAAGGGGAGCCTGAAACAATGATTTATGCCAGCAAACAGGTCCAGGAGTTCAGTGTTAGGTGCAGACCTTTGCTGGGGTAGCTGACGAGGTGGATTATGCCCACAAATGCCCTTTGGTAGAGCTGGCCAACACACCCAACATGCTTTGCTTCAGATCTGGACTCGTGCACTTGCCTCTTCCCCGTCCCATTTGTACACTTTGGTTTTCGAGCTGTTTTTTGCACTGTCAGGAATTTTTTAAACCGTGTTAATTGTAGTCAGCTGCATAATGTTTGTTAGGCCTCTCCACCAAGCTCTTTAAATGAAAGTCAGTGGCTGTCTTCCCTTGGACAATAATGAATGTATATATCGTAAGTGCAGACTATACAGAAAAGTGGCTAAGTCAAGGATCAGAGGGTTTTGTAAAGCCTGTTTATTTTTTTAAATAAGTTTGAGCATTTATATTTTACCACCATTTACGTGGTTTTGGGGAACCCAGATTGTGTCAAGATCTCATGCCAAAACAAGCCAAAAGTTGTTTGATTTCAACCTTTTCTTCCATGAACCATATTTTAAATGATACTTTAAATGTCATTTTAAATGTTTTATTGAAACATGTACTGATGAAAAAAAAAAAACAAAAAACAAAAAACAAAATGTCATCTTGACAGAAGATTTATACATGAATCAGAAAGTATTTATTTCAATTTTGTACCTCTCCATTTTAATACATTATAATGTATTGACTCAACTGAGATAATATAAACAGTTCATTTTAATAACGTTTGCATTGTGCTGTGTCTTTTTATTCTTTCCTTTCTACTCCACCCTGGAAAAGCTTCTAGATACAGAGCCTATTTAAACCAAAAGCAGATCTGTGACATCTTGGGTGCTGGGAATCCTTGCTCTTTTAAACCAGAGCAAGAATTTGTCGTCAGCAGAGTGCACAGGAAAAATTGAATGGGACAGGGTCAGATGTTGAGAGGAGACAGTCTGAGAGGATATCTGGTGGGTAAGGGGGTCCAGGTTTAAACCAAACTACAATGCAGGCGCAAATCTGATTATTTGCTGCTGACTGTAGGTTCTGTGATATCCCCATGTGGCCTCCAGACAGGGGATGGCCCAACCACACCATGTCCCCAGTATGCAAAGCCACTGGGGAAGCAGGTTGCATCCTCTGGCACTGGTATGTCTCCACGTTGACCGTTCCATGTGAACCTGTTGACTCAGGAGCTGAGGGGCTGGCCCCTCTCCTTGCTCACCCCCACTCACTCAATCCCTAAATGAGGACTGACTATCTCCAGTTCCTGATTTTCTTCACTCATCTCCTCTTCTCCTCACCTCCTGCTCCTCCTGCCTGGCCTGAAAGGCACACAGACCCACTGCACAGTGGTAGGACATCTCTGTATTGCTGCTAGTAGGATGTGCCTTCTCCTTTCCCACTTCACTCTGTGCCTTTTGTTGAGTCCCTCTCCCAACCCCTTTGTGAGCCCAAGCATTCATTTAGCGCACCTCAGGATATCTGATCCCTCGACTCAATGGTTTGTAAAGGAAGGGTATGAACCTGCAATTTCTCCACCCTGTATTTCAAAGCAGAATGACTGCTCTGTACAGACAGATTGTAGAAGGTTCCTCGTCAAACATTAAAATAAAAAATTAAAATAAATTTTAAAATAAATTAAATTAATTTATTAATTAAAATAAAATTAAAATTCCCGGATGAGAACAGCCGCGTACCGTGCTTGCAGCTCCTGCTCCAGCACCCCGTGCCAAATGCCCACACCATGCCTTTCTGATGCACCATGCCCTGGTGCTGGTCCTACCTAATGTCAATCTTACTGAAATGATTTCTTTGTAATGAGAGTCAAGGTGTCACTCAGGAGACTTGGCTCCAGCTCTGCAAACGTCCCTAACAGGAACAAGAAAATCACAGCCTCCCTGCTTTTCTAAGATGGAGATGGTCTTTCTTGTCCTTATTCTAATCTATTTTGACTATAAGATTTTGGGAATGGTGATCTTATTTCCCTGCACAGAATCTCACTCGCTGTGGCCTCACCTGTTGAGAACACTTCTAGCAGGAGGGAGATTGCTGGTTCTCTTCTTACCTCCTGCTATAGCCAAATTAACACTGCTGACCCTAGGACCAGAGAGACAATGGCCCACGTGCTACGACATGGGCCACAGTGTGAGTTGAGAGCCAACAAACAGCAATCAGAGGAGCTGAAATAAAACAGCCAGGACACCGCTGTGGGTGGGAAGGGAGAGGGAAAGGAAGGAGAAATAAATGTGTTTGCCTAACAGAGTGGAGGTACAATAAAGAAAGTGCTTTACCTGTCTGTCTTTCTTCCTAATACTCACCCCAGGACATCCTACTAACAAAATAGTCTCCCTGTTACCTTTCATCAATATGCCAAATTTTAACTTTCCTCGGTATTTTTCTCTGGCTTGCTACTGACCAACAACTTCTGGGGAGGAGAACTTCATCTCAGTCTCTCACACGACTATGTTTGTGCTGTGCCACATCTGCCTGCAGAACTTCTCCCAACACATATAGCACAAGGTAGGTAGCAGTTGTCCCTGCCTATACCAAGTTTTAATGGTTTCTAGAGACCTATCAGACTGAAATAGCCTCTTTCAGAGGAATTGAGGACATTGTTTTGGGCTGAAATCATGTCTGGAAACCAAGCTGATCTTGTTTGAAACCATGCAATCAGATGCCAGCATCTACATCTTCATAGCAAAGATTGCCAGGCCATCATAACAATGTTGAATTGAAGATCACCATGTTTATAAGGTACCCGGCACAACAATGGCGTAGAGATATTGCTGTGGGAAGATAAAGAGTCTAGGAAAAAAAACATGTAGGGAAAAACAAAAAAAAAGGAACAATTGAGATTCAGGCTGCAAAGTAGAATAAGGTGAGACTACAGAGGAAATTCTCTCGGTAGGATCTGTCAGCGCTGGGTAGGTGAGCTGGGTGGGAGCTGAGCATTCATAACCAAAGACAGAGAAGAGTTTAGATTTCACAGATTCATAGAATGGCTAATTTTGGACGGGACCCTGTGCCATGAGATGGTTGTCTCCCACCAGATCAAGCTGCCCAGAGCCCCATCCAACCTGGCCATGAGCATCTCCAGAGATGAGGCACCCACAGTCTCTCCAGCAGTTTGTCCAAAGGCCTCAGCATACTCTTGAGTAAAGAATTTCTTCCTATCATCTTACCTAAATCTACCCCATTTTAGCTTAAAGCCATTCCCTCTTGACCTGTCACTGTCAGATTTGTTAAGAAGTCAGTCCCCTCCTGCTTGTAAGCTCCCTTCAAGCACCAGAAGACCACAATGAAGTCTCCCCACAGCCTCCTCTTTTCCAAGCTAAACAAGCCCAGCTCCATGAACCTTTCTTCAGCCCTTCGCTCACCCTCATGGCCCTCCCTCAACCTTCCTGTACTGTGGCCCCAAACCTGAATGCAGTAGTCCAGATGGGGCCTCACAAGAGCAAAGCAGAGTGGAACAACCCCTCCCTGCCCTGCTGCCACCCCTCTGTTGATGCAGCCCAGGATGCTGTTGGCCTTCCGGGCTGCAAGCACACACTACAGGCTCATGCCCAGCTATTCACCCATCAGGACTCTCAAGTCCTTCTCCACAGGTCTACCCTCAAGGAGTTCTCCCAGTCTGTACACAGACCTGGGACTGCCCTGACCTAAAACTCAGGCCTGAGCGCTGAATTAAAGCGGAGGTTTTCTTTTCAAGCGCAGCACTTGCCCAAGTGCTTCCACGAATGCTAAGTAAGCAATGATACTTACAAGCACTGTTCATGCTGCCATTCGCATTAGTTGTGGATTTGAATTTGTCTGTGGTATATGCATGCCATGATACTCTTCCAGGCTAATCAACACTACGATGACCAAACAAATGAAAGTGCCAGCACAGCTCCTATTTTGCAAGGTGCATGTGGAAAATAAATAGTGGCATTCAAAAACTAGCTGGTTTGTTGTCTTTGGGCTCCACTAGAAGTACCGTGAAGCTGCATTTGGTAACAAGTGAAAAGGAGGTCTGCTTTAAATCAAATCAAAGGTGCCCCTAGCACAGCACATTACCTGAGACAGCGGCCAACAATTGAAGTGCAGGAAAAAGCATGAGACATAGAGTAACTCTAGAATGATCTTTTCTCTTTGCATATATCTCTGTTATAATTGTAACTTTAAAGGCTTCATGAAATGAAAGCAGCATTTATGTGTAATGGCATATGGTGGACCTGCCCTTCTACAATGTACCCTTCAGTGCCTGCATCCTTTCCACAGCACTGAGTACCACCACACAGCAGCTGTGATACGAGGAACTGGTGCCACACAGGAGGCTCCAGGGACAGCAGTGCAAACAGAAAAGCCAGTAGGTTGGCAGGGGTCTGGATTCAGACATCTCCAGTGAGCAGGCAAAGTAGGAAAGCTGAAAGTCCCCATGTAGGGAAGCAGGGAAGCACTTGGCATATCATCTGCCTTGCCCAGTCCGGAAGGTCAGCCTTGTGTAGACAGTCCTTCATCCCAGACCCAGACTTAGAATTCAGTCCCAGTTGTTCATAGAATCATTCAGGTTGGAAAAGACCTCTTTAAGATCCTCAAGTCCGACCCCAGTTCACCCCCACCATACCCACTGACCATGTCCCTCAGTGACACTTCTCCATGGTTCTTGAACACCTCTGGACACACACTCTAGGACAGTGGCTCCACCACCTCCCTGGGCAGCCAATGCCAATGCATTACTGGTCTTTATGAGAAGAAATTTTTCCTAATATCCAAACTGAACTTCCCCTGGCACAACTTAAAGCCATTACATCTCTTCCTATTGATGTCACCTGGAAGCAGAAGCTGACCACACTCACTACAACCTACTTTCAGGGAGTTGTAGAATAGGGTTTAAAAGTAGAGTTATCCCTGGAAGCACAGACACTGCTTTCACCTCAGCTAAGTGAATGTCTGTTTAGCTGGACTCATAATTGCTTCTTCAATAGATAAAGATGCAACTGGATATCATGTACCAGGACAAGCTCTGAGCACTTCAGAGGCTGCTATAGTCACTGCTCTGCCCACATTCTGTTTTCTTTCCTGCTTCTCTTAGCACTGGCTTCACGGGAGGATCCCATTCTTCCAGAGTTCAGAAAAGAGAAGGATAAAAAGATCCCACGGAGAACTGGCAGTAAATCACCCTGGTGTTCACCAGGCCAAAGCAGTTCCCCAGTGTCAGTGTCGGATCTGAGATCACAGGACAATGTAGAACACGTAAATGAGAGAAAGGAAAACCAACATGCAATTAAAGAGCTAATGATCCCATGTTGGTTATTTTTAGTGCTCTTTTATTTTCCAGTGGTTACTCAAACAACCCTGAAATGACAGTACTGGGTCAGTCTTGAAAGCACAGCCACGCTTTGGAAAGTGAGCAGCGTCCTTGTGGGTTTCCCTCTCTATTTCTGTTCAAAAGCCCTAAATCTAATTAGCTGTGTTTACAAAGCTGAACCCTGCTGAGACCGTGAGCAATGTCAGTTCTGAAACCTTCAGAAGTAACCTCAGTCCTGCCAGGAGAACATCAGAAGCAGTGATGGCTAATGAGTAAAACGGGCTGCAAACTAGATACATTAAATTGCTTTAAAAACTGTTGCAGATCTATTTGTTGGGTTTTTTTTGTTTGGTTGGTTGTTTTTTTGTTTGTTTGTTTGTTTGTTTGTTTTTTCCACTTCTGACCCCGTTTCCTGCTACCAGATTTAAACTTGATCTGAGCCATTGGTATGGCTTATGTTCTGAACCTAGCCCTTTTCTTCCTTCTTGACCAGAGGATTGACTCTGCTATACACAAAAGTATAATTTGCTTCTTTGAGAGAGTTTCATAGGTTGATTCATGCAGGAATAGACGTGGACAAGTGCATGAACTGGAGAAGCTCTGGGAAGCCTCTTCCCCCCATTCTGTGGCTGGGTCAGTCTGTGACGTGACTGACCATCAAGAAAGACAATCCCACCACCCCTTAGCGAGCTCTATTCCTCTTCTGTGCTTCATCTCCAGTTCCATATCTAAGTTATTTGAAGTGCAGTGGCAGATATGAGCACGGTGCTACTGCAATGTCTTTTCCAACCCTAGGACAAGGAGCGATTATCCCCTTTTGTCACAGATAATGCGGTCCAGAAAGAAGCGGGTCTTTTTGAATCATCATTTTACTGCAGTTTCTCATTTAATTAGTTAACTTTTAGCTCTATTCTCTCCTCCTTCTTTATTTCCCTCCCAGCCTCTCTGCCTGTTTGCTCTACTGCCTGTTAACTCATCTTTTCAGGATATTCCACCTCCTCAATGTGATCAGTTGGATTCTGATCCTGCCTTCCACGCTGCTTGCAGCCCTTCTGTGCATGGTACCCCAACAGATGGTCTGTCCCATGCCGCGTGGTTCACAAAGCACTGACTAGACACAGCGTGCTTCCGTGCTATGGGGATGCTGTCTGGAGCGTAGATCTGCATGTGGGATGGTGCTAAAAGTCTTTCTAAGACTTCTCCCTTTTCTCCCCCCCAGAATACTCAACCCGGGCTTCCTTGTGTTGCAGTGTTGAGAGATGAGGGTCATGCATCTGCGGCTCTTGAGTAGATGAAAAATCTTTCAACCTGAGTCACCAAGTCCAGGTACCTCCATAGAAGTAACTATGAGGTTTGTTTGTTGAGGATTGTATCAAGCAAGCTATGTAGGTAGGCTTCCACCACTTTGTTATCCTCCAGTGGCCAAATACTGAACTGCTTTGATAAGAACTGCAGTGTTTTCCCAGGGGCTGCAGTCAAGGTAACCCAGCCATGGTTCCTCGTCTCCATTACTGTCCTTCCCTCATTATAGTGTTTACTGATTCAAAGGTTGTTTCACAACGTTTCTCAAAATTTCCAATCGGAGTCTCCACTAGTTACAAATCTCTCAGTCAGACCTCTCTTCCTACCATCAAATCCGCACTGTTAAACTGCACTGAATATTTACTCAGGGTTGCACAGTTCTGCTCCACATCTTTATTTCCAGCTTCAGACCCATCTCCTGTCTGTCAACCGTTTATTTACTGGTTTCTGACCCTGCCTCTCTTTACGGCAATGAAGGTGGTGAAGGATCTTAAGGGGAGCAGTTGAGGGAGCTGGGATGGGTCAGTCTGAAGAAGAGGAGCTCCTACAGCTCCTGAAAGGAAGTTGTGGTGAGATGGGGGTGAATCTCAAGTAACAGTAATAGGATGAGAAGTACAGACCTCGAATTGTGAGGTTCAGGTTGGATATTAGGAACAATTTCTTTTCAGAAAGAGTGGTGATGCAATGGCACAGGCTGCCCAAGAAGGTGATGGAGTCACTGTCTCTGAAGGTGTTCAAGAATGGTGGAGATGTGTCTCTGAGAGACATGGTTAGTGGGCATGATTGGGGTGGGATGGCAGCAGGACTTGATGATCTTGCAGGTTTTTTTCAACCTTTCTGATTCTGTGGCCTATTTTTTGGCTGTTCCCAAGCCCTGAGCTGTAGCTTATGTCCTAGGGATCCTCTTAATTATACCTGGCCTTGCCCTTTGGTTCTGTTGGCTCCAGCTCTTTGGCTTCCTATCTTCCTCCTTTGGATTGGTCCATTTGAGACCCTCTGGTACCTAGCTTCAATCTACCATAATCACAGTTCATAGTTCTGTTTCCAACCCACAATCAGTATGGCCCAGCCAGGAATTCTGATCACCAAAACTCAAGTCATAACAAAAAAACCTCCAGCCTTTGCACATTGATATAAATTTAATCTCTCATTATCATTTGGCTCTTTAGCAATCCTTCATATTTTAAAATACCTCCACAAGAAACGCAGTCTGTTAGCTCCTTGATTTTTACATCATGCTCCTGCCTCAGTTTCCTCCTCTAAAAATTACTGCCTCTCTCATCTGCTGCCTACCTTCTTTCCTTCCTCGAATAACAAACTGCCTACAATGAGACTTCAGTCTTGCATCCCATAAAATCCAAGTTGACGAAATAACCACAGGGGCAATAATTAGAAAAACAATTAATTTATGGAACAGAAAGAAAAATATCTGGAGTTTTGCTGCCTCCTTTGTCCACACTACCTCCATCCTTCCCTGCCAGGCACACTGCTGCTCAACTCTTCGCTGGCAGCATTCCCAGCAGCATCACCCTTGCCTCGAGCCTTTTCCTGCTCTTCGCCTGCCCCAGTGGCTGTTCTTTGAACCCCTCGTCTCCTGGCTGCAGGCACTCGTTCTGACATCTTTTGCTCTATGGGTCAGACGCTGTTAATCTCCTGCTCCCCGCTGAGCACTTGATGGGTGGTTTCTCTGCTCCGCTAATGCAGATTTATACCAGAGCTCACCCCTAATCCGCGTGTTCTCTCCAATCACTGTCCTAAATCAAAGCTGTCTTTTTGTTTTAAGGTCTCCAGGCACTCCTTGTCCCCAGTGCTTTTATCACACCTCTCCCAGGACTCGCTCAATAAGCATTTCCAGCCTGGCCTCAGGCTATTATCACACAGCAGAGGCTGATTTGCCTCACAAATGACCTGTTGCACAGCCAAGATTCACATCTTATTTCTTTACTTGCTTTCCTCCACCTTTCTGTCACTTCTCTTTCTTTCTTTCTTTCTTTTTTTTTCTCCTCCTGGCAGCCTCTCCTCTCCCCTCTTACATCTCCTTTGTTGTTGGGGCATTTCAACGGAGAACAGAGAAAAATGGGGGGGTTGACTTATTTTGGTTCTTCATATCCATTTGAAAACACAACAGCGCATCGAGGTTTAGATGCCTCTTGCAGGTATCTAGTGTCAAGGGACCCAACCCCTATCTTCACATCAACTCCAAGAGGTTTACAATGTTTGTGGAGTCCACTTCCGTGTCCGCATGAACTCCTTGCTGGGGCTCATTATCTGGGCAAGTCCTCCATCGTTTCTTCCAGGATTCTCCTCTGGGTGGAATGGGATGGGACCTGAAAGATGAAATTTAGGCTCACATGTGTATGCAACCCTTCTCCTTTTATATGCTATTTTAATTTTCTCTGTGTTGTTGGCTCTGTTCATCCCAGCTGGATCTCTCCCTAAGTCCCAGGCACTTCAACCTGACAGTAGCATCAAAGGAATTCCCCAAAGCCCGTGGGGACTTTGGAGCTGATGCTAACAGCACAGTGCAGGCTGCAGCCGCTGTATGATCAGTAATGATGCACCAGAAGGAAAATACCCTACTCAAATGATCTTTGCAGTGCTGGCTGTTGGGAAACACCTCTTTTCAAGTAGGACCCTTGGGAGGAATCAGTGGAGAACTCTGAATGTAATGCCCGCCAGGAATCTTTATCACTTTTTCAGTGAAGAGCTACACTTCAACCGCTCCAAGCACACAGAAAATAGGACTTCGGGATATTTATATATTATAGAGGGCTATAACCATCCATATCAGCTGCTCTTTCTCTTAGAAGGTAGTATATATACATAAATACATATATTTTCCCATTTTGTGAAGCCAGCTTTTATTCATTGTGAATTGCAGTAATTGCTTTCAGATTAAACCTTCCTCTTTTGTACCTAATTTCAATGTCCTTTTACACGTTTGAATGTACTTAAATATTTTCAGGACCAGAACATCAAGCCTGTGATTTGTGATACCTGTGTACATCTGTACAGAACAATCTGGATCTTGACCTTGAGCCTACTGCAACTTAAACACAGGCAGCAACAATTATAGCAGATCTCATATATTTGTTTAGCTTTGATTCATAGCAAGCAGGGGAATAACAGTTTTGGAAGCAAACATACTCTGATGCAGTCAAATATTGTTTCAAAAACAAATGAGCAATAAAGCTCAACATTGAAGTCATCCTTTAACAGAAATTACTTCCAATCTTGCACTGTGAGCAATGCCTTTAGAGCACAATGAAGCTCACTCAAATGTGTGTAATGCTGCTATCTATTGGAGTGATCAAATATTACACCAATCCTCTCACTTAAGAGACTTAAACCTCTCCAGAATAAATTAAAAAAAAAAAGCAAGCAGAATTTGGCTGGTGTGAAATAGCTCATGCGATCTGATGACTAATTGAACACTAAACTCATGGATGACATCACTATTTAATTGGTTTAAAAGAGACATCAGAGGGATAATCCTTAGAAATGGCTATTGCTGTGGAGAGGAATATTTTTTTGGGAAACACAGGTAGGAGGACAATGGAGGTGAGGATACGTCACACATCTAAGATACAGATGATAAGCATAGAGAGATCCTGGGCAGTGATAAAGACAGAGGAAGATCCTGATGCATGACCTAGATGCATTTCTAGAGCACTAGAAAGCAGCCAGGGGGGCAGATGACTTCTGAGAAGCAGCAGAATCCCAACTCATGGTGACAAGCAATTAAGAAAAGAGCAAAGTTGATGGGATTCAACTTGTACTAACCAGAAAATCACCTGGATATCTAAATTCGCTCTGTGTTAGAAGATAGATGAGCATCTTCAGTACTTCAGGTTACAGGACTGCTTTGTACAGAATCACATAGAATCACTAAATGGGTAAAGCTGAAGACACCTCTGGTCTCCTCCTGCCCCAGCAGGGCCACTCAGAGCAGAGTGAGCAGACCTACTGCCTGGAGATTTGGGAGACCAAGGAGGAGCCCTCACACCTCCCTGGTCCCTGTGGGAGAGATCCAGCACCCATCCAACACAGCAGTGCTTCCACCGAGCAGGGGGAGCTGTTAGGCTCCAGCTTGTGCCCAGTGTCCCTGGGCCTGGCACTGGGCACCACTGAGCAGAGCCCACTCACTTTGCAACCTCCCTTCAGGTATTTATGGTCATGGATGACCACAGATCATCTATAAGGTTTTTATGAGGGACAGCATCAAAGGCCTTGCCAAGGAAGGCAATATCCACTGCTCCCTCCTCATCCATCAGGCTGGTCATTTCATTATGGAAGCTTATCAGGTTGGTTACGCATGCCTTCCCCTCCTCATTATGTTCCTCTTCCTGTGCTTGGGAATGGCTTCCAGGATGAGCTGTTCCATCAGCTTCCCAGGTGAGGCTGACCAGCCTGTAGTTCCCCACATCCTCCTTCTTGAAGACAGGAAGGAGTTTCCTCCAATCTTTGTGCATTTCTCCTATTTGCAGTGATCAACCAAAGATTACAGAGAGTGGCCTTGCAATCCCTATCTGCCCATTCCCTCAACACTTGTGGATGCATCTGATTATGGAATCACAGAATCACAGAATCACAGAACCACCCGGGTTGGAAGGGACCTCAAGGATCATGTAGTTCCAACCCCCCTGCCTAGCAGGGCCACCAAACATCCACATTCAGATCAGGTTGCCCAGGACCCCGTCCAACCTGGCCTTAAACACGTCCAAGGACGGGGCATCCACAACCTCCCTGGGCAGCCCGTTCCAGGGCCTAACCACTCTCCTAGTAAAGAACTTCCCCCTAACATCCAACCTAAATCTTCCCTCCTTCAACTTGGATCCATTTCCCCTAGTCCTGCTGTTGTCAGCCCTTTTGAAGAGTTTACTCCCCTCCTGGGTGTAGGTTCCCTTCAGGTATTGATAGGCTGCAATGAGGTCACCCCGCAGCCTTCTCTTCTCCAGGCTGAACAAGCCCAACTCCCTCAGCCTGTCCTCATAGGGGAGGTGCTCCAGCCCCCTGATCATCTTAGTCGCCCTCCTCTGGACCCTTTCCAAAATCTCTATGTCTTTCTTGTACTGAGGGCTCCACACCTGGACACAGGACTCCAGATGGGGCCTCACAAGAGCCGAGTAGAGAGGGACAATCACCTCCCTGTCCCTGCTGGCCACCCCTCTCCTGATGGAGCCCAGGATCCCATTTGCCTTTTGAGCTGCCAGAGCGCACTGCTGGCTCATATTCAGTCTCTCGTCCATCAGGACCCCCAGGTCCTTCTCTGCCGAGCTGCTCTCAAGGACCGCTCCTCCCAGCCTGTACAGGTGCCTGGGGTTCTTCCGGCCCAAATGCAAAACCTTGCACTTTGCCGTGTTGAACCTCATCAGGTTCACCCGAGCCCAGACATGGACATGACATGTCTGGACATGGACAGACTTATGAATGTCCAGTTTGCTTAAAGTAAGAAGTTCAGGGAAGTGAGGTTGTCCATGCTGTGGACAGATCTCTGGTGCACATAAATTTTCTTAGGACAGGAGAAAAAAAGGAAGGGGGGCTTTCCAGCATTGATTCGTTTACCAGGAATTTCCTACAAGAGGAAAATTATAAGTGAGAGGTGCTACAAACCTGTTTTGTTTTGTTTTTTTTTCAGGTGTGAATGAGGATTCTTCTTCCCAAGGCTGCACAGTAGAGGAGCCAAATCAAACGGATAGATTTGAGATAAAACCCAGTAAGCTCAAAATTAGCAGACAGACTCTTAGAAGCCTGGTCTATCAATTAAAGACAGTTATTCATTAACATGACACTAATAAGTACTCAAGCGCATAACACCCACCTGCAAACCAGAAGGACACAACAAAACATTAGGCCAACTTTTTTTAAGCATATATCATATGAGCATAAGAGACAAAGTGAGATAATTTAAGGCACTGAATGAGATGTAAACAGCAGGGGCATAACTTTAACACAGCAGGTGTAAGAGAAAGACCAAAGGCAAGGTTAATCCCCCACGCAGCAAAAAGGGAACTCAGAAGGTGATTCATCCACTCAGTCTTCACTGCATTGATTAGATGCAATCAAGTGGCTAACGCAATTAACAAGGGAGGCAAAAGATCTCTGTCTCAAGTAGTGAAGGACTGGGAAGCATTTATTTGTTTTTCCCATCCGTCAAGCCTGACAAACATGACCTGAAACTACTTAAAAAACTGATAGGAAAGCCTGGTGAGAGCACATGCTGTGAGAATTTCTGAAGGCTTAATGTGGGCCTAGAAAACTATCAAAGGATTAACTTGATACCCTTCTTCTAAAGGAGGAACTGGGGCAGATGCTTTAATAGGATGAGACGTAGGGGCTTTAAGTTGTGTCGGTGCGGTTCTGTTTCGATATCAGGAAGAATTTCTTCTCCTAAAGAGCGGTGCTGCAGTGGCACAGCTGCAGGTGGGGTCATCATCCCTGGAGGTGTTCCAGAACTGAGGGATGCAGTGGGCATGGCGGGGTGGGCTGGGGTTGGACCTGGGAATCTTTTCCAGAGTGAAAGGGCTTAGAGCACCTAAGGTGGCATTCAGGTGCAAAACGCAGCCAGGGGCAGAGGCCACTCCTGCTGAGAGCTCTGAAGAACTCAGCAGCCACGTGCGTGTCTTGTTTTAGGTGCTGCACTTCAATCAAGAAGCGCAGAAACACCAAGTCCCCTCCCGGGGCTGCGCGCAGGCGGCCATGGCTGCCGCCCCACCTGCTGTCCGAGTCAGTGCCTGCACGCGAAGAGGAAACGCGGAAAAGCAGCTCGGGAACGAATCAGAGATATACGTTTATATCTTCCACAGGATGTTAGAACGCTTTAAAAAAAATAAAAATAAAAATAAAAATAGAAAGGTGGCAAGTAGGGAGTTGGAGCGGACGGGATGGCGTCTCGTCACACGCGCCGCGCAGAGGAAAGCCCCCAAGATGGCGATGCTGGCAGAGCGTGAGTGCGGCAGCGCTGCGATGGTGGCGGGAGGGCGGCAGTCCTGTGGGGTGTTGGGCGGGAGGCGGGCAGGATTTGCTCAGCTTCGCTCAGCTTCTTGCTGCCAACATCGAGGCTAAGTTATAGGCTCGAAAGGGGGGTCCCTAGGGAGCAGCCCCGCCGCTCTCTGCTCCCTGCCCCCTTGTATCTCCCGTGGGGATTTATGGGCACGGTGGGACTCCCTGAGCCCCCCTAGCTGTGGGCTGAGCAGCCCCAAGAAGACTTCAATTGCTTTTACTGCCTTCTCTTCAAACAGACCACAGAGCTGTGGGTGCCCCATCCCTGGAGGTGCCCAAGGCCGTGGATGGGCACTGGGCAGCCTGAGCTGGAGGCACCCAGCCCACGGCAGGGGTTGGGAATGGATGGGCTTTAAGGTTTCTTCCAACCCAACCATTCTATCAATCTGTAATTCACTATCATTGGGAGTTTCCAGTAAGCTTTGTGGTGTCGGGACACCCTTAACGTGAAGCCAGAAGACTCAATGATCGGTAAAATCTGCTTCCCACTAGAAAGTGCAGGTGTGAATGGAGGGAAATAAAACTACACGTAGTTTTTGGTTTGTTTTAGTTGTAAACTTTGTTGGTAAGTTTTTTTCAAAATTTTATTTGGGTGTTTATGCAGGTTACTCAAGAGAGGCGGTGGTGCCCCATCCCTGCAGACAGCCAAGGTCAGGCTGGATGGGCTCTGGGCACTGATGGAGCTGTGGGTGTCCCTGCTCAGTGCAGAGTCGAACAGATGGCCTTTAAAAGGGTCCCTTCCAACTCAAATGATTCCAGTTTCAGTAGTAATTCTGTAGTCAGGATTACTTCTGTATGTAATGAATTCTAAAATCAGTTGCTGCAAAAAACAAATCTAGTTGCTGAGAGTCACCTTTGTGGAGTTGTTTTTCTTTGAATCATAGAACAGCCTGGGTTGCAAAGGCCCACAGTGCTCATCCAGTTCCAACCCCCTGCTGTGTGCAGGTCACCAACCAGCAGCCCAGGCTGCCCAGAGCCACATCCAGCCTGGCCTTGAATGCCTGCAGGGATGGGGCATCCACAGCCTCCTTGGGCAACCTGTTCCAGTGCATCACTACCGTCTGCCTTGCCTCGGATTAAAACCATTCTCCCTTGTCCTGTCTCCATCAACCCATGTAAACAGTTGTTCCCCTCCTGTGGTTTAGATCAGAGCTGCTAGGAAACTTTCAGAAATAGTTTTTAATGCTCTTGGCACAGAATTAGTTTTGGTGGAAGGGTTTATTAACTGGTAAGAGCTGGGTATCTGAGCAATGCATCCGAAGAAATGCCGCGTTTCTCCACTGGATGGTGCTGCTCACCCACTGTTGCAATACCATCTCAAGCATCACTCTGAGAGCAGCTCAGGACATCTGTGCTGAATTCTGAATTTTCTGGCTGGAAGCTATTAGACTGTTTCCTTCCATGCTCTTAAAAGTAATTGGTGAACAAACATTTCTCATGTAATCTGATGGTTGCTGTGTGTGGCATGAAGGTGGTTCTAGTTTTCTTAAATATATTTTGAAGATGTAGGAAAGTAAAGGAAGCTGCTTACATGTAGCTTAGCACATACGAAAATGAGCGTGTTGACCTGGCAGAATTGTGAGGATGCATCCCAGAACAGTAGCCATGGGATTAGAAATTCACAGATTGAAACTGTTGAGAAAAGGAGGATCTGGTGAACGTTTCAAACTTGAGAAATCTCAGTGTTAGGTGCTGCTGTGTTTTGTTGCCGGGGTCCTCCAGGGAGTAAAACATCTTAGGATTTCTCTGCAGAGGGATATTCAGGAGAATTAATAGACATTAGTATGTAAAGTGGATGAGATGAACTGCATAAAACAATTCAGTTTGAAATCTGAATTCTGAAATCTGAATCTGAAAACGGAGTCTCCTTCTCTGGAGATGTTCAAGACCTGCCTGGATGCCGACCTGTGCGACCTGCTGTAGGGAACCTGCTTTGGCAGGGGGTTGGACTCGATGATCTCTGCAGGTCCCTTCCAACCCCTTCAATTCTGTGATTCTGTGATTCATGCATTCAGTTGACATAGATTACCTCTGCTGTGCAGACAAGTCCTGAGATACACAGAGTGGCTTTGTAATGGTAAGGACTGCATTGAATTGAATGTTCTGGGTTTTGCAGAGTCACCACCTGGGAACCAAGTTATGGACAGCACAAGAGAAGATAAGCAGGCTGAAAATGTTACAACTAGATTTAAAACACAAAACAAAACAGTGTTATTCCCCATAAATGAGTGGAAACTGGAGTCCTTAATATACATCTTGGGCGAGGGAAGATGACAGAACATGTTAATTGTCCCCAATTTCTAACTCAGTATTTCAAACACAGCAACATATGAGCAAACTCTGCCTGAGGAAACCAGAATGTTTGGCCTCAGAGACACAGCAGGGAACCTGGATTTGCTTGGGTCTGTTTAAAATCACAGTCCCCAGTGGCTCCTCTCCAGACAGGGCACGTATTGGATGGTTCTGGTCATCGTTTTCCCTTAGAGAAATGAACTAATTGAGTGCTTTTGGATTCCTCTCACAGCACTAAGTCATTTAACACACCATAAAATCTTTTTATGAACCATTACAGCTTTTATGAAATTCTTTATCAGACTGTTATTTGTTGTGGGTCTGCCTTGCAGCACTTATTTTGAGCTTCAAAAGTATGTTAAAAAAACACCGCCATCTTACATTCTGCCAGTTTTAGTTCTGAACCAAGACCAAGCAGCCAACGAGTTGAAGATACCTGCAATATTTTCTCCCTCTGGCCTAAATCCCAAGCGCTGCACTTTAGGAAGAGATGATTTCCTGATTATGTTGGAAGTGCCCCTGTGGACTTGGCTTCTTGCTGACTCGCAGCGGCCTTGGGTTAATCGGTCATTTTTGATCCACCGTTTCCCATCGTGTTTAATGAAGTTTGTAATCTTCCTGTCTCCCATTCTTTGCCTTGTTTATTTCTGTTCTCTTCCTGCATGTGTTTAGGTGCACGCTTAGTGACTGGTTAACTGTGCTAACTTTTTTCTTCCTCGATTTCAAAGAAGCTATTCCTGATGATACAGACAAGCTCACGCACATGGGCCTGAGGGACTGTAGTTTCATTAATGGTATACATAGGAAAAAGGGGCCTTGATTCTAAGTTGCATCTCTTACCACCTGTGGGAGTTTCCGGTGACTCTTCAGTTTCTGAATAAGCCATTTTGTGGCAGATGAAACCCCTCTAATTTGTGTTCTGTGGTTCAGTTTCTCCAGTCACTTCAGTTTGATTTTTCAACTTCGCTTTTGTAGATGATACCCAATCTTAAAACTCCTAGAGAAGATGAGGGATGGGCAATGGACACTTGTCCAGTACTGGGAAAGCTTGCACTGAAGTCCCATTCTTTACCATGAGGACACTGAACAGGTTGCCCAGCAAGGCTGTGGATGCCCCCTTCCTGGAAGCATTCCAGGCCAGGCTGAATGAGGCTGTGAGCAACCTGGGCTAGAAGGAGGTGCCTCTGCCTATAGCAGGGGGTTGGAACTGGGTGATCTTTAGGGGTCCCTCGAACCCAAACTATTCTATGGTATGAATCTCTGATGTTTTATTTAGGCATTCTTTGTAATAAAAGCTTTCACTGGACTTTTTTTTTTTTAGTATCTCATTCAGTAAAACTAAACTCCAGAAATGTATGATTGGTGTGGCATAAGTTGTTTCTTTGGATTGAAGGCTTTTCTTGAGTTGACTAAATTCTTGGAACACTGTGGAGCCCATTTGATTTTTTTTTTTCCTTTCTGTCTTAGCCCGTAGAAGACAAAAGTGGTCTGTGGATCCACGAAACAGTGCTTGGAGTAAAGATGAATCTAAATTTGGACAGAAGATGCTGGAAAAGATGGGCTGGTCCAAAGGAAAGGTATGGTCAGGAGAGCTCTGTAGCTGAAGGGTTGTGTCTGTTGTTCCTGAATTAAACATTTTTTTAAGAAAGGAAACAAAAATAATAGGGGGTAGAGGGCTACTGGGGTGATGTTGGTCCCAGTGTTTAAAACAGCTGTGGTATTCTGGTGTACCAGGCTGGATGTGGCTCTGGGCAGCCTGGTCTGGTGGTTGGTGACCCTGTCCATGACAGGGGGGTTGAAACTTGAAGATCATTGTAGTCCTTTTCAACACAGGCCATTCTATGATTCTATGATTCTTATTTAGTTTATTCTCGCAAGCCTGCTAAGAACACAGAGAATTTGAGCAATGTTAGATTTCTATAATTTCTTACAAAGATATTTGCTAGCTTGTGCCTGTCTTACTTCTCTTATAGAATCAGCTTTTCTCATAGAACTACAGAATGGTTTAGGTTGGAAGTGATCTCCAAGGATCATCAAACTCCAACCCCCCTGCTGCAGGCCACAACCTCCATATCTAATAACAGATCAAGGTGCCCAGGGCCCCATCCAGCCTGGCCTTGAACACCTCCAGGGATGGACGGGGCATCCACAGCCTCTCTGGGCAGCTGTTCCAGCACCTCACCACTCTCATAGGAAAGAACTTTCCCCTGACATTCAACCTCAATCTTCCCTCCTTCAACTTAAAACCATTTCCCCTTGTCCTGCCATTATCTGCCCTTATAAAGAGTTCTCCCCTCTCTTTGACAAGATAATGTTAAATCAGGTAATTTTAGAGAAGGCTTTAAGTTGCTTTCATGCCCTCAGTTCTCTCCCTGGCTGTTTCTACTGGTGAAAGAAGGAACAAGTTCTGCTGTAGTCCTTCATGTGTTTTTAAAGGTTACTTCTGATCTTTGTACAAAATGCAATGTTACATGAGCTGTATTCCCTCCCAGATCCAGCATGTACCTGTGGTGTGAGGTGACTGGTTGCTGGTGCTAAGAATAATCTCCAGGTCAGCGCAGACAGCTGCAGACATTTCTGCTGCCACTTAAAAGCAGTTTAACTTCCACAAAGGTGCCTCAGCAAAGCTGAGATTTGGGCCTGTGAATCAAGCACGTTTAATGAAACAAACATGCAGAACCTCTCCCATGCTGTTTATTTAATTCTTCTTCTACATCTCCTCCGCTCCCTTTTAAAATGAACAAAATTAGGGCTGTTTTCCATACTGTGAATGTATTAAAAATTAAGAGTGAGGAAAAATAAGGCTACCCTCGAATTTCTCAGTGTAGCCTACTGCTGTTGCCTCAGCAGCATAGCTGACATAGTATAGATCTGGCTTCTGCCTGCCTGTCTGTAGGCATTAGAATGAATTGTTAACAAAGTGTGGGACTGAGCACTGTTACATCAGCTTGTATGCGTGGCTGTTTTGTGGGCAAGACTAAAATAGGTATACGAACCAGAGTAGAAAGAGTACTGATTATTATTCAGGCTGCCAGTTCCTCTCAACATAGTTAATGCCTTTACTGATATGAACACATTGTGTCAGGGTATGGAAGGAGGGCCTTGTGGTGTTCTCTGTCATTCCCCCCCACCTTTTTGACAATAAGTTTCCTGCATGAGCTACTAAATCTTCTTCTACAACACTTATAGTTGTACTAGAGGGATTTATGACCCTGTTCTGCTGCAAACTCAGACAAATGGAGCCATAGCTTGATCGAGGTAAGGGGTAAAAGCCGTCCGCGCTCTGAAATTAAGCTGATTATGTTAGTCCTGTTATTAGTTGTATTGGAATTGGGTCAGGGTGAGATGTGTAGCCAAGTGCTCTGCTTGTTTCCATACTTTTTTGTTAGCAGAAGCTTCAGGGTGAGTCTTCTACCCCTCTGACTAAAAAGGACTGCAGGATCTGTGACAGAAGCAGCCTTATTCAAACATTACTTGTTGCTTCACATACTGCATAGGTACATGCTTTATCCACAGGACTTCATTCCACCATTCCATCAGACCCATGCGTGTATATTTGTTATATCTTGATGAGAGAAAAGCAGATAGCAGGAATAACTGCCTCATCTTTTGTTTTTTTTTCCTGGTTGTACAATTAAGAAAGATAATACTGGGTCTGGAGACTGTTTCCCAGGTTGGAATGCTTGCATTTATTTAGGATAGACAAAACCAACATTTGTTTGCTCCAATATCTTCACCAAATTATGAGATGGAAAAAGTTCCTAATGACCTGCTAGCTCCAGTCTGATCCTTCCACTTCCTCTCACCCACTTTAATATAAATTAATTCTGCTTTTTAAGTTCTGTGAGGCAGCTGTCTTGTAGCTGTTACACAACTGCCTTCGCAATGGCGGAGGTGGTTTTGATGAGAGGCATGTTCTTTTTATGTAGTATCTTGTTTTAAAATTGTAAACACTTTGGACTTGCCTAGGAATGTCAGGTGGCTTCCTGATTAATCACCTACTGCTTAATGATGTTATTTTAGTGTTTATGGTATTTTGCTGGAGGCTTAAGTAGTAAATTAAAAATACTTAATATCTCATGTATGCTGATGCCCGTGAATGAATTCAGTTGCAGGCAAGCAAATAAACAGTAACTTGTGGTTTCTTGCTATATTTCATTGCAAAATGTCTTCAGTACAGCAGCTCTAGTTGCTTAGTCACTGCTGGAAAACCCTTATGTTTTTATTTTTCAATCCTCATTAGGGTCTTGGAGCTCAAGAGCAAGGAAATACAGAACATATCAAGGTCCAGGTGAAAAACAACATGCTGGGGTTAGGAGCATCCATCAAGTATGAGGTGAGTGCTAAACCCAGGTAAGGAGATGTGGCTTCTTTTTTAGGTAAGGCATGATTTTTGTAATGGGATGTTAGTGAAATCTGTTGTCACACCTAGTGGCAGCATGCACCTATGTGAACTTCTCTGCAGAGACTCTTGACCTAAAATTTATTTAGGCTCTGTTCAGTGGTTGGGGAATAAATATCTGTTTGGGAAAGTTACAGTGAATTATCAGAGCTGTTCAGAGAGTTTTTGCTCTAAATCACTGGAACAGGTTGCCCAAGGAGGCTGTGGATGCCCCATCCCTGCAGGCATTCAAGGCCAGGCTGGATGTGGCTCTGGGCAGCCTGGGCTGCTGGTTGGTGACCTGCACACAGCAGGGGGTTGGAACTGGATGAGCGTTGTGGTCTTTTCAACCCAGACCGTTCTACAGAATACTTGCTTCCTCCATATATCTTCCACCTAGCCTAGTGTTATGTTTTCTTTCCCTCTTCCTGATGCAGTCACCTTGCTGACTAGAGTTCAGGTACATGTGGGGAGAGCAGAATGTGCTTCTAAAAAGGTGCTTGTCTCAGAATCAACAAAATCAACAACTTAAGTAACTGCTGGAAAATCACACTAGTATTTCCTGCCTACTGTTGAAAACATCTCATGCAGTCTGGGACATGCGGAGCCAGCAGCACCTCAGCATTGTTTAAAAGCTTACAAACACAACCCTTATCAGTTCTGCACTTTTGAGTAACTATAGCAAGCTGTTGTTAGAATTTGCCACCTGTGGAGCTTCAGGGGGTCCCTCCCACCAAGAATCCAGTATATGTAATTAAGTTACTTCTTGGAAAGCATTGTTTTTTTTTAATGCCTGCTTTAGTGAAACTTCTGTTCCGTCTGAAAACTGTTGCTTTGTATTCATGTGGGTGATATTTACAGGACAACTGGATTGCTCATCAGGATGACTTCAACCAGCTCCTGGCTGAACTGAATGATTGCCATGGACAGGGCGAAACAGGTAGGTTCATGCTTTGCTCAGTCAGGTGCTGGAAGCTTAGCAGAGTTTCCATGATCTGTCTTATAAGGGTAGCTGAGGCCCAATCCTTTGAGCTACTAATAGTATCCACGCTGAGGCACACAGCTTCTCCTCCTCCTCTCCCCAAATCAATGGGAATTGAAGGACATTCTGCTATCTGTGGCCGTGCTCAACTTTGGATGTGTAGATCTCATTGGTTTAACCACAGTTAAAGACTTTTTGATGGGGAAAGAAAGCATAAAACTTGGGTATTTTACCCAAGGCTACAATATGGAGGAACCTTTTGCTGGGATGCACTACACCAGCCTTTGTTTCTTTGTAAAGTAACCAGAGCCAGAAGGTTCACAGCAGAATCATCCACCATTGCAATGTCTTCATTTGCTAATTAACTGTCAATCTGGCTTCCATGCTCTGGTGGTTTCTTAAATACCCACTTTTCCTGTCTTCAAAGAGCTGCTTCTCAGCTTTTAACTCAGAGTTATGCATTTCTGAGTGTCATATGATGTGATTTTTGTAGCCTTAATATAGAGCAAGCAAATGGGAAAAATACATAACTTTCCCCAAAGGGTTATTTAGCAAGTTGCTTTAATTTTGTAAAGCTTTGTACAGTTAGACCTTGGCTTCTAGAAATGAAGCAGTGCTAAGCCAGCAGGTGTGAGCTTACAGAAGGAATTCAGGCAGCTGTCTCATCTCTCCTTTGGACTGGCCTATCTCAAACTGATCATACATCTGAGCAACTCTGTGGAGTGTTGTTAACCAAGGGATTCTGTTTGGATGCAGCAGCCTGTCCACGTGCTGCAAGCTTAATAGCATTTGTGAACAGGAGTTCCACAAGAGGAAAGACAAGATGAAGAGCGGGAAGATCAGTTAAAAAGGCTTAAACTTGGTTTCTAATCCTTGAGAATGAAGGTGAAAATCCTGAACCTAATGCTCTAAAATTTTAATTGCTGTGTAAGTTATCCTTGTACGCTGGTCTAAGGCCACAGGGCTAGCTGCTGTAGTGGAAGTCCTCGAGAGATTAGAAGAGAGTATCAGAGGGAAATTCCAAAAGTTCCTGTCTTCCTTTGTATCTAAATCCTACCCAAGTTCCAACTTGAGACATGAGAAGATCATTTAGGTGTAACTGGTGGGAAACCTGCAAACTGATGAGCAGAGAGCTGAAATGACTTGCCCAGGGACACAGTGAGTCAGCAGAGAGGCAGGTTCATTGAGCAAGGCTGTCTTGTTCCTAATTCTGTGCTGTGTACCATGGGTCATCTGTACCAATGCAAAATGGTCCCCAAACCATGTTTCTCTCTGTTCTACTGCTGTTTTTCCTTGCTCTTCTTGGACACGAGATTTCAATCACTGAGCACAAACCTGGGTACAAGTTGAAAAGTCCTGGTCAGAGTCACATTTGGTGATTTGCAGACTGTAAACATTGCTCAGAAACTTGTTTTTTTGGCAATTGTTTAAGCTGGCAAAACTCATCCAGATAACTCTGCCCGCAGCTGTGCTTCAGGATCAAATGTTACATTGCTGGCCATCATCCAGTTTCAAATTGCATTAAAAGTCAGCTGAAAACCTTCATTGTTCTTAAATAACTGGTATAGTTGCCAGAGCTGGATTGCAATTAGACGCTGGGAGGGAAGGGCTCTTTGGTGGTTAGTATGCCAACATTCAAATACCCTTTATCTACATAGTTTCAGCTTTCTTCTTTTTCTAACTGAATGCCTGGTGAGGAAGGAGTTCTTAACCCAAGAAAAGAGCCAAGAATTACTGAGTGATGATGGCTGACTCCCTTTCCCATCAGTAGAGTAAGCGTGCAGGCCATGTCTGTTGTGCTCTGGAATATTCATCTGTATGAGATTTGCTCTAGAAATGCCACGACTTTATTACTGTGACTAAATTGCTTTGTAAAGCACAGAAGGACACGGGGATGTACCTACTCTGTTGTCAGTGCCAGCACGTTTTTAAGTTCAGTAGTGAAATTCCTTCTGGAAGGCACAAGGAGGTGCTGCTGCCCCTTCTGCTGTAAGGATGAAGTGCTGGAGGAAGCTTCTATGGAAATCCTTTGGTGCGTAATGTTCCTTTTAGTACAAGTGAATCAGAGAGCAGACTCAAAATGCCTCGTCTATGGTCAGGATATCTTGTCATACTCACTTTCCCCATAGAGCCTTTTATAGAGGCTTTTCAAGTTGACTGTGAATTCTGTTTGAAATTGAGTTTTCCAGTCTTTACTTCTCTCATTAATGTTTATGTGTAAATTCAAGAATAGATCTGAGGCTGCTTTCTGGTAGTAAACTCTCCCACTGCAAGCCGTGGATTTCATTTTTAGGTCAATGAATCTATCATCAGGTGGCATTACTAAGCAAACCATGAAGTGCTGAAATTCCAGTGTCAGAAAAGCTTGGGCTGCAGAGCTGTCAGGGGTGGGATGGTATGAAAACAATGACTCAACGTGACCCTCAGGGTATGGGTTGATTTATCTACCCATCCCAGTTGCCACTGGCAGGAAAAAAAAACCACCTTACCTTGAGTAGCCTTTTCTGTAGTGATGGAGCATGGAATCCTGCAGTGCCTATTTCCCTTCAGGACAGCACCGATAAAGTGGTTGTTACAGGATTGCAGGTTACCTCCTCCCGAGGTAGTTCTGTAAATTAATGTGCTCTGTGGATACAAAGAGTGTGTCTGTAGCAGCAGGATAACCTCTCAGGCACAGGAACTTTGCACTGTTAAATAGTTAGACTAATTCTTCACATGCTTTTGACCTGTGCAAGCCAACACTCTGTTTTAAACAGCTCCTAATGAATTTGGAACTGACCCCAGAGACCATTCCCAGTGGGTAGTTTAGATGCAGCCCCTCTTCTGAAAGCTAGCAGAATTAAATAATACACACATGGCAGCTTTTGCTGTCCTTAGGGATGAAAAAGGTCTGCTGCTGTTTGATATCCTTACATGGCAGTATCAAGGCACATTAAGTAGGGTTGAAAAGCCTGTTTGGTGCTATGTTTCTTTTTTGTGGGTCTGTGTCCATTTTTGTCCATTTAGATTCACTGTTTTATTTTTTCCAGTTTCTTAGTGCTTTCTCAGACTCTAGGACTGGAAATATTTTGTAATAGTCAACAGTTGACCCTGATCTACCAGTCTCTTCTTACCGTAGAAATGGTGTTAAATTAGTCTTTGCCTTTGATCTGCAATACCTTTGTCTGCCTATTCAAATTACACTAGATTGGAAACGGGAATGGAAGGGGATGTGGCAAAAAGTCAGGCACTAACATGTTTCTGAGAGAGGTTACTGTGCTTCCTTCAGTGATAAGTTGTTTTGAAAGAGAAAGTTAAATACAGTGTTGTTTGAATTTGGTTGTTAATGTTTTTCTAGTAGGGTTTGAACCTGCATTTTTTTCTCTTTAAGAATCCTCAGTGACTAATCAGAAGAAGACATTTAATCTTGAGGAAAAATCAAAATCCTCTAGGAAGCGTGTCCACTACATGAAGTTTGCAAAAGGTAAGAGGAAATTTTATGTCTTAATCTGTAGCCAAGATGTGTAAAACAGGTCCAACTGATCAGTTCCCTTCTGTAGTCCATATACAACAAGTAGAATGATGGTTTAGAAATACCCCTTTCAGCATCCTGGAGTATACTGTTCCTCTTTCTGTTGGACTTTTCTAGATGGCTGTAGGGTGATATTGCTGAATAAATCAATTCCTATCTGTAGGAGCCATCAGCTGACTAAGGAACAATGAATATTCTCAGCTGTGTTTATGGGAGGAGGGCTGGACCGAGAGGCAAAGGTGGTGGCCAAGTAACTGCGTTATCTGTGCTGCACTATCCTCTGCAATCTGCAGTAACCCTTGCTAAGAGATCACGTGGATAAGATCAGTGATCAGATTAAACTTGAACGCAGGAAGAGGAAAGCCCTCTTAGATCTATTATATGCTTTATTGGGTAAATTAGGACAGCTCTTGTATGAAAAGCTTGTGGGGTTTGGTAGCTTCTTTCTGTGTTAGAGCGATGACATGATTTCAGCCAAACTTGTCTTCTGCTCCTGGCCACTGTTCAATCACTTGCTGTATTTCTCTGTTGGTAGTGTTCCCCTTTCACACACCCGTGTGTATAGATGTGGTTCACTGTATGGCTAGGCTCAGTTTCCACTAATGGCTAATTTATTAAACTTAAAGCTCTGTATATGATGTTTTTTTGTTAACAAATGCCTCTGCTAAAACAGGTAATTGACTTCTGAATGGAGGCCAAATTCTGATATTGGAAATTTTTTTGTGTGTTGAAAGAATTCAGCCTGGAAGTCAAGTGTTCTAACATGACCATGCCACTTTATGACATTAAACAATTAAAGTAGTTCAGGTCTCCAAGTACAGAGACCATGGCCTGCTTGAGGTAGTTGCAAAGAGGATTTATTTTGATTTGGATTTAACCTTTTGCTAAATATAGAAGAAAAAAAGAAGTGTCTTCAGAGCCTGTAAAACACATAGCAAGGCTTTTATATTAACAATAGCCCTTATTTGTTTGGCTGCAGTGCTTAAATAAGGTAGGCCCTTGTTTGACTGTACCCTCAGTGGTCTAAAACAGGGAAATTCCTCCTTTTCAGGGAAAGAGGAGAAGTTATTTGAAAAAGGTTGATGTTGTTGTGGCCCTTGTTGTTAAAGTCCGATCCTGCTTCCTTTCAGACTAAACAAGACAAGCTTACACAAAAGCAGGAGAAGGGAGCAGCAGCCATCAAAAGTTCCTGGTGCTGTTCTGTAGCCTTGCTGCTAGAGGAGCACAGGCACTGCTCATAGCCCTAACTGCCACACTTGCATCTGGGAAATCTACATTAATATGAGATTAAGAAAGTAAAGATGGGCAATTTTTTTCAGTATAAGGGTGTAATCCCTGAATTCAGACAGAAATAGGAAATTCTCTTTAAGGTCTCAAGATATTCAGTTTCACCTTCTGCTTTCTTGCGTGCAGGAGAATACAACTCTCCTTTCCCATTAGAGTAGAACAGGCTGCTTCCCTCATTCTGCTATGCCAATTACAATGTCAGGTGGGAGAAAACAAGTTAATGTTACAGATGTTTTCCCACAGATTTTCACTAGCAGGCTGTGGTTGTCTCCTCACCAGCCTTTTCCCACCCACGTGTGCACATCCTGCAGTATGTGTGAGCCGTGGGCAGCTTTCATTTGGTGTCTGTAACATACTACTCTTGGTTTTTGCACCTCCAAAAGTAATTTCTCTCCATCTGTAGGTTACAGCTGGTTATCAAAATGTGCCTATCATCACCAGATGAGAAGACTGTGCTTTTTTTTTTCTCCCTTATCCCTTCTAGGTAAGGATCTCTCATTGCGCAGTGAGGATGACCTGTCCTGCATCTTTGGGAAGCGACAGAAGAGTGTGAAGACACAGGTAAACAAGAGGCTTCACCTTTCTTTTGTTTCTTTGCTTATTTTTTAACACAAGAATATGTAATTTTCTGTTCATGAGGTTACCACATGTTTATCAAAAGCAAGGGCTTCTGTGTAAGTAGAATCACTCTTGTTTCTTTGTGAAGGTTGCAGGTGGAGGGCTGTACTCTGAACCATTAGAGGCTATGAATGTATGTATAAATATTTGTAGGAATTGTGATGATGTCATGTCTTTGCAGTTAGTGCCAAGACTTCCCCAACTTTGTTGTGATGAGGTCAAGGTTTTTACTACTATTCTTTTTCTTCTATCTGTTAGCACTTTGCACTTGCAGAGATAGGCCTGCTGGATTAGTGTATGAAAAACAGGCTTACACTGGGATGCTACTGATGTGCCCAGAAGTGTTTTTTGGAAAAGATAACACCTGGAAAAGCACAGATGAGTATGCTGTGAGGATTGCACTGTTGATTCAGAGGTCTCTGAAGTCTCATGCAGCCAGAGGGAAAGATGGCACCTGGAAAATTAGAATGGCCATTTCTGAAATATCCCCTTGCTCATTCTGCAGTACTCTTGAAAATTGTTCTGTCACTTCACTGTAACTTCTGTTCACAGAACCAGAGTTACCTTATTATTGTCTTGATACGAGCATTTTGGCACTTCAAATTCATGAGAGCTGTTAGAGGCCTCAAATGCTGTAAGTACATATGCACCAACAGAACTCTCTCAATTGACACCACTGCTGGTTGGGTGAATACACCTTAGATCCATTGCAGTAAAATCACTATGAAATGAGGAAAAACAGGGTTTTAGTGCAAATCAGTGGAAGAAGACAGTTGCTATGGCTAAGGCAGTAGCCACTCATATATTTTTCCAAGTAGTTTATTTTGTTTCCTCTTTATGCTCCTCATCTTTTTGTTGTTGTTGAGTGCATGCATTTGTGGCAGCTTGTGAGGGGTGTGCAAGTTGGTGCCAATTCCTTGACCAATATAATGATGTTATAGCCAGCAGAAGGTGATGGCCACTGTTGTGCACATTTCCTTTTTAACCTTGCTGAAAGCTAAGCTTGCGTTTCATGGTTCTGGCAAGAAGTCACAGGTTGTTCCCTGTTCAGTGGCCAGATTTCCACATGCAAATGTAGGCAGGAGGTAATATGATTTGGGGCTGCATTGTTGTCTTCTGGCTACCGTCTGCTGCTAAGCAGCCACAGGGAGAGCACAATTGCTTTTTTTTTTTTTTTTTCCTCCCTTCATGGGTCAGAGATCTGTGGAGTTTTCACAGAACAAAAATGTGTTGCTCAGACCCTCCAGCTCTGAGCAATTCCATTTCATTGCACCCGTGAACTCTCTCTGCCCTTCCCATTATGTTCTAGAGCCTGGTCCTTAAGGTGGCAGAAATGGAGCTGCCTCTTGAGGATGTGCAGTGCTGTTCCCTGTGTATGTTTGCATTCTGTTCTTGAAATCCCTGTACTCTGGCTATTGCCTAAATGTGGCAGAGAAAGCACTACAGGAGCAGGAAAGTGCTGTCATTCTCTTGGAAGCAAGTTGTTCCTATCTGTTCCTGTACAGAGATAAGGTAGGGAGAGTTCTGGTGTCCATCAGAGCCCTGAGGTATGCCTTCAGGCTGTGGTAGGTTGTGGTTCCCTATAATTGCAGCCCCTGTGACAGCTGATAAATGCTGTACACTGCTGTCCCTGTTCAGAGAATATGAGGACAGCTTCCATACTTCATAGGTTCTAGAACTGTAAATCCAATTACATGTTCCATGCTGTATGTGCAACCGAGATGATGTATAAAAATTGTTCCTGTAGCATGACATTGTATTTTTAAATCCTCTTCTAAGGTATTTAGATTCTTTCCCCTCTTCTCCCCTTGTTTTTTCCCCCCCGCCCCCCCCCCCCCCCCCCAAGATTTGGTAAGAGAAGCATTCAGTCCAAATCAAATTTGGAATGGATTATCTGTCCTCAGCTCTCAACTCTTGACGTTCTGACCAAGATATAATAATTCTGTTGCCCAGATTTCTAGTTATTTCAAACTGAGATCAGGACTATCTTGGGTATGATTTCATGGAAGCATGCAAGAATTGCTTTTCATACAATCACAGACTGGAGGAGACCTCTGGAGCTCTCTAGTTCAGTTGTAGGGTCAACTGTAGCAAGTTCATTCAGACTTTGCTAGGTTAGATTTTGACCATTTCTCTCCCTTAAAGCCTCCAATTCAAATTTATAACAGAATTCCATAAATGGATCACTTATGGAGTGGGAGATAAGGAACAACTTGGAATAATGAAATTCTTGTGCTAAAAACAGGCTCAGCTGGATGAGCATTTGTTATTCACAGAATCACAGAATCGTAGGGGTTGGAAGGGACCTCCAGAGCTCATCGAGTCCAACCCCCCTGCCAAAGCAGGTTCCCTACAGCAGGTCGCACAGGTCGGCATCCAGGCAGGTCTTGAACATCTCCAGAGAAGGAGACTCCATGACCATTCCATAGGGATCAGGGACACTGAAGTGTACAGAGAGAATTAAGGTTGTATTCCATTGTCTGGTGGCATTATGGCCAAGTTTTTCATCTGTGAGTTGCAGATCTTCTCTCACTCCTTTGAGATGCTACACTTTCAGCCTTTGAGCGTTTTGGTATCCAGCAGTGGCTTGTAGTGCTGTAGATCCTGGCAGTGGTGTTGCAATGAGAAACTTCAGCACTGTGGTCCTGTGCTACACAGTTGGTTTGTGTTATACCAGGCTATTGTTAAAGATTAGGAGAAGGAGGGGGAAAAGAAAGTGATACCCAGTAAACTCCATCTGTGTCCACAGTCAAGTGGAAACCAATGGAAGGACTTAAGGCTAAGTGACATGGTGAGGACCCTACAGAATAACCCTGCCTTCTCTGAAGTCCTTCTCAAAAACATGCCCCCCTCTGAGCTGCTGGTGTCTCAGCAGATCAAGTATGTCTGAGAGATGTTGTCCCAGTTAGTCATATTCAGTCTTAGCTGTATGCTTATTAGCAGTCATTTTATGATCTTGACCTGTGTGTCTTTGGCAGGAGACATTTTGTGCTACTTTGGTTTGTGATGTCCTAATTGAAAAGCAGATTTCGGGCTCACTCTTAACTGTCTCAGTAGCCAGTGACTGATCTGGCGAATGGATCTTTACTCTTGTGTCACACTGACACCGCTGCAGCAAGTGAGGATGTTGAAATTTGGGTTATCTGTGTTATCAAACTGAAGGGGAATTGGCGAGAGGACACTAAAGATTGCAAAAGAGTGGAATCGCAAAGGATATGGAAGGAAATTCTATTTGCCCCAAAGGGTTGAAAGGAGTTTCTCTAGAAGTAATAAAACCAGGATCCCAGTGAAAGCTGTTTGGATGGCATCGGGATAGGCCTTACTCGTGTTAGGCACAACCTTTCATTCTCCTGAATGTTACACACAACAACACTTTATAAAGATTTAGATAAATCATGTGTCCAACTAAAACTTCCTTAATAAACTACACAGGGACTCCATTTTTTTTTTTTTTTAAATTAAAAAAAAAAATGGGGGGAAGAAGACAATGGCTGGGTTTCAGAGTGGAATTAAATTGGAAACGTCTGTAGTTTTTCCCAGGGTGAGCAAGTGATCGAAAATATTGAATTGTAATTATGATGCTCTCTGGGGACGTGCAGTGAGGACCTGTTTTGCAGGGTGAGATCTGCCAGCCTTATTTTTTTCTTTTGCCCCCACTTTCCCTCTGGTTTTCTCGCTTGCTTAGGTACACTGGGAGCCGGTGAGACAGAAAAACAAATTCCATTAGTTCCTATCTGGTTGAACTTCCTCGAACCCCCACTATTTTTTTTTTTTTTGCTTCTCAGAATTTCCTTCCTCCATCCAGCTGTGTTTCCTGATGAAGCCTTATCACTGGAGAAAATACTCCTGAGTGAGACTGAGGATTTGGGAATGAGTTACAGACAGTCCCAACTTGGTTGCTGAACAACATAATTCTGGCACTGGTTTCACTCTGGGGGCCGGGGGACTGGTTGTGATTTGCTGGCACATTCGTAAGAACTCCATTTGAGATGAGTACAAAACTGAATGTTTTGCATCCATCTCACTTCCATGTCTCAGGCCATTTGATGAGTAATCTGCTTCCTCCGAATTTCTGGAGCTTGAATGTAAACCTGCGTAAGTTCCCTCTAACAACCTGATCTGAGCAGCCCGAAAGTCTCGAGTTCGTGGTGATTTCTTCCGTGTTAGTCATTAGAAATGTAACTATCTGCCCTTGTTGCCTTCTTCTTTATTTTTTTTTTTTTAAATCAGGAAATTATCTTCTGACACATTTTGCAGAACTTCCTCAACCGACTTACGTTTCCCAGCACTTATCAGAAAACCTTGTTGGCTGATCTTCAGGGATGTAACTGAAAATCCATTAGAGCCAGGCCCTGTCACTGGCCCACTGGAGCTACGGGTAAATTGATGCAATTCCCTACAGCTGCACTTTCTGCAAAATACCAGTCATGATGCTGATCTTGGTGGGGTTTGACAGTGTCTTATAGGCATGTGACAACTTTAGTTTCTTGGATTTTCTTACCTGTGACAAAAGGCTCTGATTTTGTGCTTTCAGGGAACAAAACCCTGCAGGAGAGGAAAATTAGTTAAAAATTAACTCCACCTTTTTACTGTTCTGCTTTGGAGACTGCAGCTAGCGTGAGAGATTTGGAACCGAGAAGCAGAACAGAAAGAGGACATCAAAAACCTGGAGAGAGTCCAAAAGGTTTTAGTAAAATGGGTGACAGGGTTAGAGGGCAAGTCCTAGAAGGAGAGAGTGGAGGAACTGGATGCGTTCATCTGAGAAGAGAGGCAGAAAAAGGTGACCTCTCTGCCTATAAATATCTGAGGGTCAGGGGGAGGGAGGAACAGAGGACGGGAAGGGATAGTAATCAGGGTAGGCAAAAGCCAAGAATGGTGATGGGGGTGAGAACCTTCAATTAGAAAAAGGAAGACACAACCTTACTCTTGAGCAGGCTTCCTCACAGTGATGTCAGCAGGGCAGTGGAAAAGTCCCTTAAGGGAAATCCCAGCTCCTCAGTAAGCGATGCCAAGAAAAAAGATGAATTTAACACTTTTAGACCCATTGGAATGGGGAAAGATGTAAGTAAAACATCTCCCAACAAGTTATTCTTTGTGCGGCTCCAGTAATGAAGCTTGGTTTCCTGTAGTTGTGCCGTGCTTGGGTTCTGTGGCGTAAAGGAGATGAGCTCATGCTGAAATCCCTCTCCATGTGCACGCTGATCTATTGGCCTTCTCTGTCCAGCTGCCCATCTGCATGAGATACTTGAGTGCTTTAGTATCTTTGAAATAGCTGAGCTGTTGTTAGGTTGGATTAAAATGTTGCTTGAGAAACAAGAGCGTGTGATGTACACAAATAATCGGGGCAGAGAGACTGTGGAAGATTTGCTTCCTTAAGAAACTGCAGTAAAAATGTAATTGCTGTCGTTGGGTTCTGGAGGAAGATGGTAGGAAAATACTGAAATGGGCATTACTGGGCATCTTCTCCAGGCTCCCTTGGTAGTGCTGAGACACAGGTGCCCAAGCGTTCCAAAGATGGTACATATACGTGAAGCCAAACCATTCCTTGAGATGTTCACCTCTTTCTTTACTGGTCTAAGCAGAGAACTAATAATGAGGTGCATCCTATTTATCCCCGAATTTATATTGTCAGTGTATCCTGTGGTGAAGCTGTGTTCTTCTGAGTATGGCTACTGCTCCATGCTTAATCTATCCAGTTCTTGTGAAGGCTACGTTGTATTCTTTCTTGGATTGTGGAACAAAGCTAGCAGTAGAGTGGCAGAGTCTACGCAACCCAATGGTGCGTTCACAGACTTGGAATCCCCAGGAGCCTGCTTAATTAGGAGAAGGTTGCAAGCCCCTAGCTCAGAGCTACGTGTGAGCAAGCCTTGTTGGTCCTACAGAGTTTCATGACAGAAGGAATTGTAAGCGCCAGCTTGCAGTAGCTTAGTTTTCTTGAATTCAGTAGGTGCCTTTGCTGTATTCTGCAGCAAAAATGCTTGGGAGTATCATTAGATTTGTGTGTTCACCTGTTTCTGTTTTTTTATCATTGCTGTTTCTGACTATTTGAATGAAATGTAAAAATCCCTTGCTAATGGTAATTTTAATACTACTGTAATACTTCAGTTGCTTCTTTGGTCTTCCAGTTTTGCTCTACTGCATATTTATGCAGCATACTTATCAGCATCTCTAGCTGATTCTTAACAGCGAGAGATGAGGATTTCCTTTAAAAGACAAACAAAAAAATGCAGCAAAATAGAATCATACTGTCCTGAGTTGAAAGGGACCATAATGATCATCTAGTTTCAACCCTTCTGCTATGTGCAGGGTCGCCAACCACCAGATCAGGCTGCTCAGAGCCACATCCAGCCTGGAAATAAAACAGATTCTCAAAGTAGTAAGCACAGGTTTGTATCACTAACATGCACTGGTTGTGTTTCAAACATGGGCAAACTCACAAGAACAGTGTGACAATACAGCTAAGGGGCTAAATGCAGGTGGTGCAGATAGAGCAAGTCATCTGGCAACACATAGTAGCTTGAAATACTTCTTACTTGTACTAAGAGACATGGGTTTGTGGGGAAGTAGTGGTTGTAGGTGGGTGGTTAGACTGGATGCTCTTGGAGGCTTTTTCCAACCTCTTGTGATTCTGTGATTCTAAGTGGATTTAAAACATTATTCTAAGTTGGTAACTTGTAATACTGTGTAAGTCAGAATGAAGTTGAATTAGGCTCAAGGTGTTAACTGGGGCCATGTTGTTAATACTCCTCCATGCAGACAAGATTGCTCCAGGAGAACTGGTAAAAATGACTTTAGCCTGTGTGGTGTCCTCGTTGCCTATTCTATAAACACCTTGTTAATCAACTGAGGATAAATTAGTGCCGTTGAGATATCAGCAGAGAGAGGGAGAGGAAAGAGACATCTCCCAGTCTGGAAGAAATGGTGCTTTTTCTTCTTTTCTTCTCTTTTTATTGGAGGAGAGCCTTGCTTCTAGCATTAGTTCCTTGGGGGGGTTGTTAGGAACTGAAACAAAACTGGGGGAGGCTCTTTTGATTTATCTTCTCTCCTTCCCTTTTGGTCACTTCGATAGGCATAAACAGCCGAGTTGGCTTTAATGTGTTACCATTAGAGACCAGGCATTAGCTGGAATAAGCCATCATGCCTCACAGTGAAAAATATCCCTTGATTGGCTAATTAATCAGTCAAAGGGGAATGACATGGCCCTCGGCTTGAGGGACTCTGCTGCACAGGTAAACAGGTCATTGATAAATGGTTTACCCGCAAATTCATATATCAAGAAAACTTAGTCATTTTTTAACTACACTTTGTGTGAAAGCTGCACTGCATTTTTGGAGGTGTATTTTTGCTGCCCTTGCTTTTTGCATTGTGGGTGTTTTTAGATTGTAAATGTTTTTATGAAGCGAAGTCCAAACAGAGTGAAAATTGTAGTTCTTCTCTTTTGTGAATCACCTCTCTCCACCTCTTAAAAAAAAAAAATAATAATAATTAAGAAAATGAGATTCCTCAGACATTATATGGATGCAGCTCACATCCATAATTGGAGAAATAACTGGTGAAATGCATAGAGAAGCCTTTGTTGGTGGCAGATTTCATGTTGTCCGAACCAGTTTGGGTATGTCTGAAGCCATCTGGATGGAATATAACACCTTGTCCTGGAAAAATGGTCTTTCAGTGGATTTCTCCACTGTGAGTTGTGCGTTTGATGGTTTTGTTTTTGTTTTTTTAAAGGATGAAGGTGGGAGAGGGGAGAGGAAGAATCCAGCTCTACATGAAGTAGCATACAAATGAGATCTGGAATCCCTCTTCTACATGGGGTGCATGAATAGGGTTGTATAAGGAACCATAAAATGCTGTTAGAAAAGGCACAGCTGCTTAACTGGGTGCACAAAAGAAATCCTTGCCATGCTGTTGCGCTTTGCCTTGGGTTTCTTGGTTTGCTTGGATGTTTGGTTGGTTTTTTTGAACCAACTTTGAGCAAGTAGCACACTAGTGCCTAAGAATGTGAGCACAGGTACTGGGGAATGAAGTCAACTTTATTTCCATCGTGAGTAATCTCTTCCTTCCAAACAGCCCTTGTCGTGGGCCTGCGCTTTTATAGGATGACTTTGTTGTGTTTTTCTTTTTAAAAATATTTATCTGATCAAAGAGCTTTCTTTAAAAAATAACAATAAAATAAAAATTCCAGTGCCGTAGTTCAAAACAAGGAAAAGTACACTTTTTTGATCCTATCACAACAGGATTTGTGGATGGAAGCGTGAACTAAGCAGGTGGCTTCCTGTTGATTTGAAAGGCAGGTGGGCAAGTTCTTGACAGCGAGTTGATTTTGCAGGCTGCTGTCTGCCCTCCTTTCCTTGATGTCCTGGTATGAGAGTATGTTGTGTGCTCTTTCCTTCTGCTGCCATAGCACACAGCCAAGACAACGGGCCTTGGCACAAAGGAGCTTGTTCCTGAGTGATTGGGATTGGGATCCTATGGGAGTATAGCAACAGAGTAAATGATAGGAAAATAGCAGTGTGTATTCTCCATTGGAAAGCAGAAAAAAGAATTATCTTATCATCCACAGGCAGCATGCAGAAGGAATGGATTTTCACAACGTGGCCTTATTTTTTCTGACTTTTAATTATAAACAGGTGTCTGACCTCTCAGTGAGGGTTTCTTCTGATTTTTGGGTCACAAAACCCATCATGGAGCTGCTGGGTTGGTTCAGATGGCATAACTGGATCAGAAGTTGGAGCAAAATAGATTATTCAACCTGAGAATGTATGTGAAATCAAGGAAATGAGCTTTTCCACTTCTAATCCAGTATTTTGACTTCTCTAATGAGTTTTTTTTGCTTTCCAATCTGGAAAAATATTTTCTTCTTCAGGGCAGCTTTGTGAGTGGATAATTCCTCCTCTCTGACCTGTCTCAACTTTCTGATTAGTTTTAAAATGTTGTCAATTTGGACTTATTTTAGTTTTGTCAAAATAATAGGGCAAGGTGAAGAAATCCCTTATCTGTGGTTTCTTTTCCCTATATTCTGACTTTGCAAGCTGTCATCAGTGTTTTCCTTTGAATTGTTGTGCTGCTGCCATATTGAAGGACAGATATGACCAGCTGACTAGTATTGCTAATTAGGTTATCTACTAATGAATGCAATGAATGAAATTAAGAAAACAATGTGATGGAGAAGATGGTGCAGTGGGATAGTAAGTATCTTCCAACTTCTGTTTGCTTTATCATTAGCTTTAAAATGATGTCAATTACCAGCATCTTGCTGATGGCTTGTTGTGTTGTTCCAAAATGCTTTTTGGGAAGAAAGTAGCATTTGGTACTAAGGATGAGTGCTGCCCAGCTTTGAATACTAAGCCACGTTATTGCTAAGAGGAATCATAGAATGGCTTGGGTTGGAAGGAACCCTTAAGATCACCCAGTTCCAACCCCCTGCTACAGGTAGGGACACCTCCCTCTAGACCAGGTTGCTCACAGCCCCATCCAGCCTGGCCTGGAATGGTTGCAGGGAGGGGGCATACAGAGGAGAAGCAAGGAAGCAAGGGTCAAGCAGCTGAAATAAGCTACAGAATAAAGATTAAGACAAGCTCAAGCAAACCTGAGTTTTGCTCAGCTGGAAAATGATTGAGTACCGTACTGTACAGATTCTGATGTTTCTTGGCACATAACTTTGTCTGAACTCTTCCTTACACTGGATTAAGTGATGTGACATCTGTCTTTTGTGTGTGGTTTGTTCTTCCTCTCTGTGAGGGAAATGGGTTGTACATCCAAGCATTTCGATTTGGTGGACTCTTAAGTAATATGAACCCGGTGGGGAGTAGTGAAGACAAGATGAAGTGTGCTCTGGCTTTGGAGCAGAAAATGTTGCTGGTTATGGTAATTAGCTCCTGTGGAATTTTGTTGCACAGTTCGTGAGCGACCTGCAGAAAGTTCTGTACAGATGAGTGTAAACCTGCTGGTAGGAAATCCTTGTGTGTAGAATCACAGAATCACAGAATGGCCAGAGTTGGAAGGGACCTCAAGGATCATGAAACCCCAACCTCCTGCCACAGGCAGGGCCACCAACCTCCACATTTCATAGCAGCCCAGGCTGCCCAGGGCCCCATCCAGCCTGCATCAAGGCTCATGAAGTCCGTTTTGTGACCATCTGTCACTTAACTCAGCTGAAGGTAAGCGTAATACTTAGTTGGATGTCCCTTACACTGAGCTCTGAGCTCCTGAGTAATGGACGAGGCCAGTTATGATTAGACCCCACAGATGATAGAGAGTCCAGTGCATGGGAAGTACATCTGTCTCTGAGATGCTTATTTCTGAGGTGATTATTTCTGTTTTGCTCTCTTCTTAAGTCATCTCTTTTCTCATCATGATCTGATTTCCTTCGAATCCTGGAACGTGTTGACAGCAGAATCGAACTCAGGCTAACTGGATCCTGTGTCACCTGTGTGAGGGGAAGATCAAAACTCCTGTCTGCCCTAAAATCCTATTTTCCAGAGTGTTGAAGAATTTAAATGTCACTTAGTTCTTCAGTAGTTGAAAGAAAATTATTTATTCTCAGTAGTTTTTACAAAGAAATTTCTGTAAGCCAGGAAGAAGAAAAAGCTCCCCTTGCACATTGGCTTAGTCAGAGGCTAATGCTAATTAGGAAATGCTTTCCAGTTTGCAAAAATAAGATCATTTTCTTTGGGGAAAAAAAAAAAAAAAGTTTATGTTCATTTAAAATAGGCAACTTTCATATTTTACAGCAAATATTTTCAAGTAGAAATAGGAATTAGTAGGAATGTTGTTTTTATTTTCAGATTTCTTGGAGGTGCTGCATTTTTAGAATTATTGTTATTAATAAGACCAATATATTCCCTAATGGAGGAAAAACAGCTGATGTGAAAAAAGTCATCTAATTCTAGGAATGTGTTATTCCAGGTAATCCTTTGTGTATATGTATTTGTTTGATGTCTCACTAATCTGAATGGAATCAGGTTGGAAAAGACCTTCAAGATGAAAATCCAACCATCAGACTGACCTACCAAGTCCCATCACTAACCCATGTCTCCTGGTCCACACATCTCTTTACCTCCAAGGATGAGAACTCCACCACTTCTCTGCACAACCAAAGAAACCAACACCCTCCTCGCTGCAGCATTTCTTCTGGTGGTTGTAGGGAGCAATGAGGTTTCCCCTTAGCCTCCTTTTTCCAACTAAATAACTCCAGTGCTCTCAGTTGCTCCTCATACATCTTGTTTTCTGGTCCCTTCACCACCTTTGTTGCACACAAGCAACCCAGCTTCCTCCTTGCAGTAAGTAACCCAAAACTGAACACAGCATTCAAGCTGTGGTCTCACCAGTGCCGTGTGCAGTGTTTCATGTATTTCTTATATTTAATGTGTAGTATATCAGGAGCTGTTAAGTCTGTATGCCACTCGCTGCTTGTCGTGGTCAAATGAAAGCTATTTCCTCCAACAATCTTTGAATTGTCTGAGGGCTTCAAATCTTTGTGACTCAGCTTGTCCCAGAATTGGGTCCTTGATCAGTAAACAACACATTTGGTCCAGTGGGTTACAGAACTTTCTAAGTACTTTCCTTTTCTGTGTTATCAGTCTTTGCAGTAATGGCGTCGGTTCAAAATTCAGATTGTTCCATGAAGACCACCGTAATAGTTTGCTTATATAAACCTTGTGGTGCTGCTCAGCTTGTATCTGGGGCAGTGATATAATGAAACACGTGAATGTCAGGTTATGCAGTTCTCAAGTTTGCTTCTGTCTAAAAATGTTTCTCCTGAACTGAAGAATGAAGGTTCTGTGGGGAGCGATACAGCATTGGTCAAAGTGACCTAATTTCAGCCACTTACTATCTGTGACTGTGCTAATGCTGGGAGCTTAGGCATTCATTTACATTTTGTCTTAAAAGCAGGGAGAATGCTCGGCCAAACTTCAAGGTGATGAGAGAAAATTGTGTAATCCTATACGTCAGCAGGCAAGTGGAAAAGGAAGCTTTTTGTTGTGACTTGCACACTAACAAGTTGGAAGGCAGGTTGTCCCCATTTTAACTTATGCTTCGTTAAGCCTTCTATTAATCTCTGTTTCTAAACGCCTCTCTCCTAGACCCTTGGCATTTTCATGCCAAGATGGATTTAAGCATGTGATTTGTCTATAGAGGACATCACCCTGCAGTGGATCCCAGGAATGTGATTCAGGTGAGGCACAGTGAGCTTGCAGTCAGGGCTCTTTGCTTTGCTTCCACCCACATGCTGTGCAGCCTTGGGTCAAGTCACTTCTCTGCATCCTTGTTGCACAATCCCTGAATCTAGGGATGATTCATGTATGCCATGTAGGTGGTATTAGTCTAATTCATGTTAAGCATGCACTTCTTCATGAAGTGCATTGAAATATTTAGATGATAAGTAAGAATGTTGAAGTGCAGAGCATATCACACACGTTCACTTTCTGCTGGTGGCTATTTCTGGAGAACCAGTAGAGCCTTTTGAAGTGTAGTGTATGTGCTTGCCTGTTTACCTTTTGAACTTTACAGCCACAGTGCCTAGTGAAGCTGTGTTGTGGTTTTAGGACATCGTTACTTAATTAAACTTTGAGAGATTCCTGAAGCGTGACTGTCTCCAGCTTTTCTGAAATCCCTGCAAAAGCAAGGCTGCTTACATAAAACCAGGATGGGAGGGAGAAGTGCTCCAGAGCACCACATTATGTACACATCTGAGGGTGAGGGTATGTAACCCTGCAGGTCTGTGCATCTTGGAAAGCTGAGGTCAAGCAAGAAGTGAAGAGGTATCTACCTGCAGGAGTGTTTGTATAAATGGTTGCTTCTGGTAAAGTGAAGTAGCAGCCCTTGTTTTGACAGCTAGTACTTAATGTATCACTTGGGCTGCTGATTCTCTGACATCCATTCATTACAGCAGACCTCCTCTGACCAGTGCTTACCAACCAAAGCACCGCAGAGATTTTTCTCCTCCTTTTTAATAAGCCTAGTGTTTCTCAGTTACCAAATGGCAAAGGAATGCTGTGTGTAGCAACTGAGATGGATCGCATCCAAAGGCAGAAAATATGGCCTGTTCCTTTTTCCTCCATTGTCGTAGGGAAATGGGTGTCTCCAAGAGACGCCCATCAGTATAGCCCTTGCTCTTCAGCAACAAAAGTCTGGGTGTTCTGATTTTTAACACTTGCTACTAGAAAACAGAGGTTTGTCACTCCTGGCAACTGACTTTACAAAAACACTGATAACAATAAAGGGCTTTGTGCCCAGTCCTGGTTTGTGCTTGCTTTCTGGGAATCTTCCAGTCTAGTGGTGATGCTGTCCCCTCGCTTTTACCCGCAGAGCTGTCTTCTGGATGCAGAACTCACTGCATGGTTTATAGAGTCCCAAATGTCTTTTGTACCTCAAGAGTGTGGCACCTCCACTCATTTGGTAATATTTAAAACATACAACACAGAAGCCTTGCAGGTCTGTTGCAAATATTGTTCAAATCACAGTCTAGAATTACTGTTTGATTTTGAACCTTCATTCTTTCTTGTATTACAACTGAATGCTCTTCACCCAAGGACAGAAGGGCTTAGGTATATCTATGGGGCTGTAAGATCTTTCTGTTCCTAGACATGTTTCCTTCTGCAGAGTCAGCTGAAGGAGAATTGCATACGTGTACCTTACCCATTCTAGTACACAACATGGCACTTTGGCTTATAGCCTGTCAGCAGGGTGGCTTTGCATTGGAATGACTAATTTATAGGTAGATGCTCTATGCTGATTTTGCTGTATGGTGATGACAGTAACCTTCAGCAAAGTGGTGTGCAGACATCTGGATCTGCTGACATCTTCAGCTGCTGCAGCAAGATTCACCAGGATTCACCTGCCAGAGCTCTTGGACAAGCACTGAGCCAGGCCACTGTGGGACAGAGTCTGGAAAGATGCAGGTGATATTCCTGAAAGAAAGAGAGGGGGAAGGATGGCTGAAGGGATGGGAACTGACAGCATTCTGGGGGAAACTGCAGGGTTGAAAGCAAGGAAAATACATCTGGAGCTAATGTCAGGTAACAGAATATTAGAACTCTGCCATAACATCTCAGAAGTACTTTTTGTACTTAGATTTCCAGGAAGTTTTCCTTTTTATGGTTCAGAATTTTGAACTATAAGCTGCAAAACTGTTTTGTCCTAATCAGTATCCAGTTCCTCTGGAACCTGTATTGTCATTCTGGTAGGAGAATTCTGTCTTCCTGGGTCTGAAGTCCTTGAAAGAAAACACGAGGTTGCTCTCAAGGGAGAGCTGTGGTGTTTAATACCACTTCAGGGTCCTGACACACAATCATCTTCAGGTTGTCATTTGAGAGGTACCCACTTAGCTTTCTTGTTTTGTCCTTCAAGTTATCTTGTTGCTGTGGAGATTTGCAGATAATGATGGAGTCAAGACTGTGTTCTCCAGTTGTTTCAGAGTTAAGCTGGAGGCCTAAAGAGGAGGGAGATTAATCCTAGCTGAGAGGTTAAACTTAGTGATGCAACATCTAAGAATCAGGAGAAGAGCACAGCACCAGTGAAGGGCCATTTAACTCACTTAAGGTATGACCTGTGCATTTGAGGGTCACCTCTCTCCATTGAATATGATGATTTTGGCCTCCAGATTTAAAGCCTCCACTAAATATAAATATTTGGAATGGATTGTGCTTTGGGTACAGCTCTTGATTTATGTATTGCAAATACATAAAAGATAGGTGCTATTTTCATTTCTATATGGAGCCTTAGGTAATGAGTTTCATTTGTGTCGGGCTCTGTCTTACAGGTTTGGTACTGTGAAAATGAATCAGTACACAAAGTGTGCATAGGACTTCAAGGAGCCTTGGGAGGGACCGCAGGAGCACAAATTATTGTGTAAATGAATGTCATTTCTTAACATTATTATACATGGATGATTCTTCTCTCTCCCTCTTTGTGAATCACTTTCCTAAATCAACCTTTACAAGTAAAAATCCATTTCTGTAGGAGATCCAAGCAGGAAGCCTTGTTAAAGCAGTAGCTTTATATGCCCAGTAATTTATAGGCACCTTTTCCCACTGTGTGTGTGTCTCAGAATTGGTACCCAGTTGTTATTTAGGAGGGCATATTATTCACTTTTCTCCAGCTTTTGGGAAAGCAGGGCATGCTACTCATTTGAAAATCATACTGGCTCCTTTATCACTGCCAGTCTCCATCAGCAACGCTACATTCCCTGCTTGACACGAGGGAGGTTTGCCCTGAATAAATGTAGTAGATAAATGGTCTTTCTGTTCCTCTGAAGAATTTGGGCCACTTCTCAAAGTTGGTGCCAGAAGTACAGTAGCAGAGTGGCATGGTTAAAGTTAATTGCAGTCAGATTTTAGTTAAAAGTCTAACTAGCTTGTCAGCTTTGAATTTATATTTTCACAGTTCACTAGGGAGTGATAATAGGGAGGCTTTGATGTAGCTTGCTGTGTTTTGCTTTGTACTAAATGCTCCCAAGTTTAGTAAATAAACTTTTTTATTGAGCAGGGGGGCTATGAATGACCTCTCCGAGCTGTCCATAAGAAACACAGCATTCTCTCATCCAGGGGCAGCAGGGTGGCGTAGCTGCACGGCTGGAGAGTTGACCAAGGTTTGCATGGAGCACCAAGGCTGAGCTCTCTAAGAAACAGCTCATCAGAGACTTGTTAATTAGGTGTTACTAGAAACTTGCTGAAACAGTGAAGCTGTGAAGCATGGAGCACTGCCTGTTAACTCTTTAATATCCCTCTAATGTATTTGTTGATTTTGAGCAGTGAAGGAATGCAGTTCTAATTATAGAACCATAGGATGGTTTGGTTTGGAAGGGACCCTTAAGATCACCCAGTTCCAATTCCCTAATGAACCAAGGCTGTCCTTAGCAGCTACACAGTGGTCCAGAGCCCTTATCTCTGGACTGTGGCTTCAAAACAAATAAAACTTCATTTAAAGTAATTCTTTTGAAACATGGTGGTTCTTGTTTTAATTGGAATCAAAATATCTTCCCCCTGTTATGTTTGGAAATTGCTGGTGACGTAGGTTTATGATGTTCAGAGCTGTGTATTCTATCCCTACTTTATAACCAGCAAGAAAGTATGCAGGCTCCTCAGTCATCTTTCAAAGTGCATAAGCACAAAGCCATGCTGTTCCATGTACTGTTTAAAAGCAGCAATAACATTTGTTGTATTTTATTACAGTACTATTGGTTAACCTGTTGAAGAGAGTGTTATGTTTCGTACCTCCCAGGCACCTGTTCTCTGGTTGGAAGGCAAATCCAACTCAGGATATTGAGCAACCTCCTGTAGTGGGAGGTGTCCCTGCCTGTAGCAGGGGGGTGGAACTGGATGATCTTAAGGATCCCTTCCAGCCCAAACCATTCTATGTTTCTATGGCATGTTACGGTTCTATGATCAATTTCCAAATGTTGAAGAACTTCCCCTAGCTCTTATTAAAACAATTTCTTAACCCTTTTAAAACATCTTAATAGAGCTTTAACTTTTATTTCTCTTTAAGTAAAGAGGAATAATTTATTCATTAACTTCTGTTTTTTTTCTGGTGATGTGCATGCCAACTACTGAGCTGTTTAAAAAGGTGTCAATGATTCCCTTGCAATCGTAACCAGTTGCATTTTCCTGGACGAATAGATTTCAGCCCCAGGATCTTACTGCAGTAAGACCTTGTTTCTCTCACAAACTCCCTTCCAGCAACCATGAGTTTCTCAGACACTGTAGAAATTAGCTGTCATGAAAAATTGTTAGTGGAAGTCATCCCTAAGGTATGTAGGTTGCTCCAAAAGTAATGCCTCCTACTTATTTCCATGGAAACTACAACAGGTACAAAAAGAACAACAACACTGTTTGACAGAGTAAATTCTCAGTTACAGAACATTGTTTTTCACCATCATTAGCTTTACATTTTTGCCAGCAATGAACAAGAGCCTACACACCATGCTCATAAAAATCTGCACCAGCAGAAGTGACCCACTGTTTCACAGCTGCTGTAACGGCATCGTTGCTAGGAACACATTGTCCATGCAGTCCGTCTTTCATTGGCCTGAACTGATAGAAGTCAGAATGTACCAAATCCAGACTATATGGTGGGTATAATCCAAACAAGAAGGGAGCCTATGATCAGGAGGGAAGTCAACTCTTTGAAAGGGTAAGTAACAGCAGGACAAGGAAGGGAAAATGGTTTTAAGTTGAAGGAGGGGAGATTGAGGTTGGATGTCAGGGGGAAGTTCTTTCCTATGAGAGCGGTGAGGTGCTGGAACAGCTGCCCAGAGAGGCTGTGATGCCCCGTCCATCCCTGGAGGTGTTCAAGGCCAGGTTGGATGGGGCCCTGGGCAGCCTGGGCTGCTATGAAATGTGGAGGTTGGTGGCCCTGCGTGTGGCAGGGGGTTGGGGCTTCATGATCCTTGAGGTCTCTTCCAACCCAGGCCATTCTGTGATTTTGTGATAGAGTGTTACAGGTTTTTGAACTGGTATGGGGCCTGGCATTACTGTATTGCAGGAGAAAGGCTGTCTTCTTTGGCATGATTCTGCCTGACATTGGAATTTCCAGCCTTTCTTGGTCTGTGTAATGATGTAGCAGTCAGAGTTGATGGTTTGTCCCTATTCCAGGAAATCACCCCTTTCTGATCCCAAAACACAGTGCAGATCACTTTACCTGCTGAGGTCTTCATCTTGAACATCTTCTTCAAATGGAAATCCACATCACCACTTTGTGGACTGCCATTTTGACTCTGGCTTTTATTACTGACCCTGTGTCTTGTCAACAGTAAGAGTTCAGCGAGCGTTGATGAACATCACTGAGTCCATTTTTTTTCACGTAGAGGAATTCATTGACAAACCTTTGCTTCATACACATTTCCATGCCGTGTCATTTTGTCAGACTGCCCCTCTGCTGCCATCTGTCACTCAGCAACAACACGAAAGGGGATACTGGTGGAAAGGTTCAACCTCTACTGCCATCCCACCAACATCCGCCTCTTGTGTCCTAGGCCAACATCAGAGAATAGGAGGCATTACTTTCAGAGCAGTCCTTGTATTTTAGGCAGATCCTAAGGAAAGCTATGGAGTATCAAACTAATGACCTGGAGCTCTCTGGTCAGGTTTGATATTAGGAAAAACATCTCTAAAGTAGTGGTAATACATTGGCATGGCTACCAGGGAGTTGGTGGGGTCACCGTCCCTGGAGGTGTTCCAGAACTGTGGGGATCTGGCACTGAGGATCAGTGGGTATGGTGGGGGTGGCTTGGGCTTGGGGGTCTTTCCCCCTAGATCTGTGATCAGTAGACTTCCAGTTTCCTGGGCTGCTCTTTCCTCTGCACGTGTGTTTGTGAAGCGAGCTTTGTGGATATAAACTGCTCCCTGCGTACCTAAGCTTACACAAGTGCAGATCACCACAGCCAGGATCAGCTAGCAGGAATGTGGTCTAGTCTTGCTCTGGCTAACCCAGTCAAAATAGGAATGTGTACTGCCAAGACTGTTGGAGCTTTCAGTTGCTCTGAGGAGTTCGACAAGGAACTCCAGGCAGCAAACAGAGTGGGACGTGGCTTTCTGTTCTGCAAGCTCTGCAGAATTGATTTCAGCACCTGTCTGCGTGGTTCAGTGGTAATGTCAATGTCCAGAGGCAGAGCTGGCTGTATTTGAAAGAAACGTTGGGTTTCATCCATTCTGAACTGGAAATGGTAAAATTTAAAAATGTCATTGTTTTCAGAAGAGTCTTGAAAGGGCATTCTACGAAAAGAATCCATTCATAAAGCAAACAATCTGAAATACTTGCTTACACAAACAATTGTAAGCTGTAACACACATATGGTGACTTCTTAAATCCTAGTGCGGTCTACATTGTTTATATTGATGTTTAGCAGAACACACAGCTTTTGTGTTTTAAATAGGTTGCCAGCCAAATATCATACTTGCATGAAGTTGAGATGTAAGGGACGTGGTTTAGTGGGGAAACATTGGTGGTAGGTGGGCGGTTGGACTGGATGATCTTGGAGGTCTTTTCCAACCTTGGTGATTCTGTGGTTCCGTGCTGTTGCAGATGGAGTTGGGCTGGCTGCACGTTGGCTGTGCCCATACCGTGTGTGGTTGGAGTGGATTGATATGTGCTAGAGACCTTCACATAATGGCTTCTGCAGTTCTGAGTTCAGTGCTGTTCTCAGTCTAGAATATATTATACTGAACCTAGTCTTAGTTCAAGCACTGAAAAAGGAGTAAATGCTGAATCTGAGAATGATCATGAAACTTGACTCCCTTCAATTCTGCAATAAGATTATTTAAACAATTGTAATTGTTATTTACATAATTATACACTGTTCAATTCTCTGGAAATAGCACTCAGTGAACAACTATTCAGTACTTTGTTTTCATTGAGGGTGTGACCTAGGTCTTTGTTTACTACATTCAATTCAAGCACTACTCAGAAGAGCTAATTATGAATATTCTTGCTGGATTTCTAAATTGTTTGCTGCAGTGTATCTAAATTCTTTCCTTTTTGGCATTTCCTCTGCAGTCTGGGGAAGAAATGAAGTACTTGTAGAAGACAGTTTGTTATATCCTGAAGATGCAGGATGATCTATAATCTAATAGAGTCCAAGCAAAGAGAATTTCCTTCTTGCTTGTCCCAGTCCCCATGATGTTGCTGTGAAAAGAAGAGGATACAATCCTAACCTTCTGTTGAGCAGTTAAGCTCAAAAAGCATATTTGTTAGTAGTAAGCTCGAGAAGCCAGGCTACTTCCTTGGTCAGTGGTCTCCAGTTGTCCATGTTGTTGAACTGGAAGCATGGGCTTTAAATTGCCTTGGCCTGTTTTAGGAAATCAGCCTGTGTCAAAATTTGGGCATGCTGTTTTGTATAATGCAGTGCAGATGTCTGCTGATTCTAGGTTTGCAATTTGAGACGCCTGGAACCTCAGCTGTTTTGTTTCCCTGTTGCTTCACATCAGAGTTGCACGTGTTCACACTACTACTGATGTTGAGAAAAACACTGAGTGTTATTCAGATTTAAGATTTTTGACAGGTGCTTATTAAAAAAAAAAAACAAAAACCAAAATCCACCAGAAGCAATAGAATGCTAAAATCATCTGAGGTGGAAGGGGCCTTCATAGATGATCTGGTCCCACTCCTGCACTGAACAGGGACACCCACAGCTCCATCAGTGTTCAGAGCACATCAAGCCTGGCCTTGGCTGTCTGCAGGGATGGGGCAGCCCGTGCCAGTGCCTCACCACCCTTAGTGTAAAAATTAGTTCCTTATATCCAGTCTAAATCTCCCCTCTTCTTGTTTGGATCTATTTTCCCTTGTCCTGTCACAGCAGACCCTGCTGAAGAGTCTTATCTCCTTCCTTCTTGTAGTGCCCTGTTAGATACCTGAAAGGCTCCTCTCAGGTCTCTCTGGACCTCATCCAGGCAGTGAAGGGCTTGGCTTGATCCCTGTGTGCTCTGTGGCCAAGGCCAAGCTAGGATTGAAAATCTGAAGTCAGTATTCAGGTAGTTTAACCAGAAAACTCATGTGGCTTTGTGCGTTTTGTACCGGATGCAATGGGGTCCTGCAGTGCTCTGTCTCCTTCAGTGCAACCCTCTGATTCATCCCTGAACAAGTCTGCCCTGCTCACTGCATGAAGGGAGGTCCTGTTCAAAACAACACGAAGTTATGTGGTTAAAATTGTATCAGTCTGCAAAAGCACCGGGGTGCTGAAAGAGTTAGGTGCCTAAATATCCTGGTTCACACACCTGCATCCCAAAGGTTTCAGTGTTTTTACTCCTGGTCTTGGCAGGTATAACTGAAGTATTGCGCAAGGAGGCTGTGGATGCCCCATCCCTGCAGGCATTCAAGGCCAGGCTGGATGTGGCTCAGGGCAGCCTGGTCTGCTGGTTGGCAACCCTGCACACAGCAGGGGGTTGGAACTGGATGAGCACTGTGGTCCTTTGCAACCCTAGGCCATTCTATGATTGTGTAATTCTAAGTGTTTTTGATTAGCCCAGCTAATTGTTCAATGGGTATACTTACAATTATTTTTTTTTCATCTTTCCATGTAGTCTCTGAGTAAAGAAACATGCATTTTTGCAGGTGATGCTATTCATTGCTGCTCAATAGAAGTGGTGTTGTGCTAGAGAGGGAAACACGCTGGTCAAATCACCTTTTCCTTAGAGAGCTATTCCACATCTACCAGGTCTGTCTGCAAAAAAAACAGGCAAATTTGACTGCTTTTTTCTATTCAACTTCATTTTTGATGCAGTGACACTTCTGCCTTTTTTGGGTTGCAGTTTCTTGTCTAAGTGCAGGCAGCTCACTCGCAATGGGAGATGATATAAATACCTGGGTAGGAACTCATCCTCTGAAGTTACTCCATTAATCCATGCCATCAGGGATGTGTCTTATCTGTGTCACACGGTGAACGGCGCAGGTGAGAAAATGGAGCATGAAAGCTTTCCATTCAAAGCGTGTTTTCTGTAAAAACACTGATTGATATTTTTAGACACCTTTGGCTATCTAACTCTGTGATGTCCCTGTGTACAACATGCACGTGCCTGGTGCTCGCCAGCTGCCATGTCAGTGCCTGGATGTGCCTAGAAGTGATTACAAACACACAGTCTGCTTCTTGCTAGCATGGTTTATTAATTAGATCTAATTTGCCGCACTCATTGGGAATTCCCTGTGAACACTTCAAAGCACTCACTGCAGATTTTTCCTTGCTAGCATGTGATTCCTGGTGTGTTCGTTACTGTCATGTGGCTGGAAGACTTCTTGCATCTGCAAAGTGCCTCATTTGTGATGAATAAAGCAGCGCAGACACGGGAGCCTTTAGACACTGATAGCTGGCTAAGAACTGTGTTAATTGCCATGTTATACTGGGGAGAGCAGTGCTTCTCGAGCATAGAATCAAAGGACCTTCACCCCCCTGAGAGAAACATCCTGCAGACTTCTGAGAGAGGTGCTGAAGTAGTTTATATTGGAGTAAGCAAAACCACGTTCTCTTACAAAACCCTCACTTTACTGTTTCAGTTAGCTTTTTAATTAGGCACTGACTGCTGTGGGGAATAGGTTCTTGCCTACGTCTGCCTGCATGTAAGGACTCGTCCCCATCAGCTGAGTGGGAACAGGTAGTAATGGGGTTTTGCAATCATCCCGTGGCCCCTTCTGGCATCTTGTAAGCCAGCATGCTCACGTCTTGGTTACAAAAGGAGGTGGAAGTCAAGCTGTTCCTTCTGTTTTATGAAAGGAGCATTTAGAAGATGTAAAAAAGAATATTACACAAGAGGCAAGGCTGGTTGGGAAGGCAACAGCTTGCTTGGAACATTTGAGTTACAGAGAGAATGCAGGTCTGCATTTGTGCAGGGGTGATTGTCTCTTGGTAACTCCACTTTACGTGCTAGCACCAAACATTTGTGACAAAAGCTTTGCTCCTGTTTCTTACCTTCCCTGGAAGCCAGATGTTACAATAGTTTCTGGCTTTTGCATTTAATACGAAACGCTTCGCATTTGTCATGCAGCAACAGCATAGAGTTTAGACCTCTCTGAAGCATCTTAAAATCACGCAGAATAACACTGCCCAGGGTTGGAAGGGACCTCAAGGATCATGAATCTCCAACCCCCTGCCACACACAGGGCCACCAACCTCACATTTCATAGCAGCCCAGGCTGCCCAGGGCCCCATCCAACCTGGCCTTGAACACCTCCAGGGATGGATGGGGCATCCACAGCCTCTCTGGGCAGCTGTTCCAGCACCTCACCACTCATAACAAGGAACTTAAAAAGTCTCCATGCATGTGCATGCAAAAAAAATCCTTAGGTTTTGTTACTGTGGAGGGTTTTAAGAGTAATAGAGAGAAGTGTGTTTAGTTTAAAATCTTTGTTCCAGGGTGCACCAACATCAGTATTATGTCAATGATTTTGTATTACAAAATGCTACTGCATCACCTTGAGTTTCTGCGACATACCGTGTATTCCATCTTCAGTATTTCTCTATGGTATTTCTCACTGTTTTGGGATGGATGAGGGATAGAAAAGGGAAGCTCTGTGTTTCTTGGAGAGCCATTCAAGTTAATCCTGGAGAGCTAGAAGCTGCTCGAGTCTTCTTCCCTTCAGAGCGCTTCAGATGCGTGTTATCACACATTAACTTATCTTGATTAATTCTGCAAAAGATATGGAGCAGTTCCCTCGAGTTCTTGTGAAAATGAGAGGGACGCACTATCTCACCATCATCCTCTCTTGGCGTCAGAGTGTCTGTCTACTGGCATTACTTTGAGCCAAGGGAAATTGCTTGACATCACTTAAGTTTCTGACTATCTAGACAAGGGGAGTTTGGCACTGCGAGGGTGTGCTCTGAAGCCAGGTTTATCCATCGGATGGTATAGATCATGTTGACACACATGCCTCACTGCTTGTACTAAATCCTCAAGGCAGACTTCCCCAGGTGAAGTAGCAGCCATTTCAAGGCAGTGCTGACCGAGTTCAGCATTTTCTCTTTCCCTCTTCTTGAAATTTGTGATTGTGATAAAGGGAAGAGACCTGAATGGTTCTCAGAGATGCACAGACTCATACAGCTTCAAACCAATTTGGGTGCACTGGTATCCTATGCATGCAGTGGGTAACAATTTAGGTAAACGTTATGTCTTGTAAGGTAGAGGTTATTAAAATGTGTGGCTTTTGGCTCTTTTTATCTGATGGGTGCTTGTTAATAGCCTAGTTTCTGCTAGGGAAACTTTCCTCTGAGTTGAGCTTGTCAAAAGATCTTTTTCAGATGCTTTAGACTTCCACTTTGATCAAAAAACAAGTTGCCAATCAGCTTATTGAAGTCTGCAAAGGGCCTTATACTGCCTTTCCAAAGGAGGAAGAAAGTATTTTCCCAAGTTCATTCAGAGTTGTGTTTCTTCTGACGCCAGCTCAAAGCTGGTGTCGCAGGCTGGATGTGGCTCTGGGCAGCCTGATCTGGTGATTGGTGACCCTGCACATAGTAGGGGGTTTAAAACTAGATGATCATTGTGGTCCTTTTCAACCCAGGCTGTTCTATGGTTCTGTGAAGCCCGACTTTGCAGACATGCTGCCCTAGAATGACTGTCGCCTGGCTGCTTTTTACTTCTTTCTGCTTTTCATTTTTGCTGTTTGCTGACAGGGCTATCGTAGCAGTGTCAAGAAGGCCTCCCTTAACCAAAACAGCAGCAGTGAACAATATCCAGTCTCTGATCAGTGTTTTCCTCCAGAGACTTAGAGAGGTTTATTTTGCCATTCTTGAGAGGTGGTTGCTTTTACAGTCAGCCCTGCCTTTGATATTTCAGCAAAGTAAAGCTTCTAAATTTGGCCTGGCTGTGTTTTCTTTTTGAGGATTTGCTGGACAAGTGTTTCAGCTCTTCCTTTCCTGTTCTGTCTGATATCTAGGGATAAACACACCCGGACACATGCACTCACATACAGCTTTATCCAGAGCACTGTGCATAATGCTGTCATCTATTTTCGTAAAATAATTGTCTCGTTCCAGATTGGTTTTGAAGAAATATTTGACTTTTTTGCTGCCATTAGCCATAGTTCTTGTCTCACTCAGCAATCATTTCCAATTCTGAACTTGCGTGTCTATGGCTAAGAGTCTGCACGTGAAATGCCTTGTTCTATGTCTCACTAAGTTTTTAACATCTGATTATAGGGACGTGTTTCTCCTCTTAGCATCCCCTTGCTCTTTTCTTGCCGTAAACTAAAACAGTGAAGTTACCTAGAACTAAAAAAATCTATCCAGGTTTTGCTTTCTGGCAAACATTTCAACAAAACAATTAATTTGATTTTATGTACAGGTTTTTCTGTACTTTTATGTTGTAACAGAAGATTAGGGCCCTTGGTGGTGTGGTCTAGTGAGTAGCAACCCTGTTCATGGCAGGGCCTTGGAACTGCATGGTAGAATCATAGAATGACCAAGCCTGGAAAAGACCTCCAAGATCATCCAGTCCAACTCTTCACCTCCCACCAATATTTCCCACTAAACCCTTTCCCTTAGTACAACATCTAAACTTTCCTTGAACACCTCCAGGGATGGTCACCCCATTGTCAGCCCATTGCAGTGCATTTCCACTCTTTCAGAGAAGAAATTTGTCTTAATACCCAGCTGAACCTCTCCTGACACAACTTGAGGCCATTCCCTCTAAGCTCTTTAAGTCCCTTCCAAGCCAAGTCATGCTATGATTCTGTAGTTGGAGCAAGTAAGTTTTTTTTCATTGTAGTAGAATTTAAAGAGAAATTACAGAAACCAAAGGGTGACTCGGAGAAATATACCAATATCTTCTTTGAAAACTTTTCCTATCACTATTAAATCATCTAAAAAATCTGGACTGTTCTTTTAAACTTTGCCAAAAATACCTGATTGTAGAAGAAATCAGTAGCAGAATACAGTCTAGAAGTTGGGCATCTTGAACTTCCCAAGAGCTTTCCTGCAGCGTGACTTTGTGTCACCCACACAGAGCAGTGAAACTATGGCAATAAATGTCAAAAACACACCGTCCATAAGTGTTCATGGAGCTGTGATCATGGTGGTGCTGCCCACCCACCAGGGTGTAGATTGAAGAGAAATGAACAGGAGGATTTGAGAAGCACAAGTGTATCTTCAACATTATTAGGAAAAACAACCCAAAAGCAAACAAGGGAACACCTTGAAGTTTGTAAAATCCCTTTTGTTGGACCGACGCACTGCTGTGCTCTCGAGTCCATCTCACTTTTGGATGGCAGTGTTTTACCAAGGCGTAGCACCACTTTTATGCTGGGTGGAGATTGAGGCACCCATACATGAAATCATCTGTGGGCAGGCGATGGAAAGATAGGAGATAAGCTGAGATCCTTGGAGTCTGTTTAGTCTGTGCTCTGCGCACTTAAGAAACCAGGCTGCAGTGACAGAAGCAACATAAAGAGAAGGAAAGAGCAGTAGAGAATGAAAAGCAAAGGAAAATGTTAATAAACAACATAATTTCCATACGCAAAGCACGTCCTTTTGCCTTCTAAGTAGTTTTGTTTGCAAGGGGAGTATTTCTGTCTTTAATTTAGTAAGGGCTGCTATTTAACCGCTGAGATGTTTTAAAATGTGAGGCATCCTGGGTGTGTCTAAGGAAGAGATCATTTTATACGAACAGCAGAGAAAATTTTAAGTAGAATTAGAGCTCCCAAAAATCCTATCATGATTATTTTTTCCCCCAAACTTCAACCTTTTGTATTACAAACAGTTATGAGAAATACTTGAGCTTTTTTTTTTTTTTTTTTTTGGTTTTTTTTTTTTTTTTTCCTTAAGCAAGTTTAATTTTTACTGCCAGTCTTGGTGGTGTCTGTTCTGGAGAGTAGCAGGAAAAGCTGATAAGGGCATAGGACAGAAATCTTTGTGCTTATCTCGCTGCAGCACATGGAGCTGAGAGTGCATCCTTTTCCTGTCCTAGGACAAGAGACGTAAACTGACCATCTCCTGACAGCAGTGACTTCAAACAGAGCCTCTAACGTTTAGAGTGTATGAATCTTCTCTTAACTTCAGAGGCCAGCTAGGTGAAAGTGGGTCACTGGCTGTTTAGAAAGCTACTTTTGTGCCAACAAAGGGAAAAAATTCTGATAGCTGCTAGGTCAATAGACAGCTCTGTAGACATTGTACTGTTTTGTTTTGTTTCCAAAGAGCGTAAATTCAGCGTTGACTCTTGGTTGTTTGTTTAGACTTTTGCAGAAGGTGAATTAAGTAAAAATGCATTTAATTCATTTTTCTAGCAGTATTATTATGCTATCAAATCTGGAACTGAGGTCATATAAAAATTGTCCTCAAAGAAAGGGTTACTTGGACAGTGAGTGTCTTTATACATCAGAAGTTTTCTTTTATGTATTGTCTTTATTTGACCTAGAAATGAAGGGTCTGAGTAAAAAGGGATGGGAACTGGAGCAAAGAGAACCTTCCACCAGGACTGCCTGAGATTTGTGAGACCAGGCCTCGGGATCACAGCCAGAGTCTGTGCTGCAGCCCTGGGTTAGTCACTGATTCAGGGAAAAGTATTCATGCAGTTGCGAATTGGTTCGACCAGCTTACTTTTGTTATACTTAGTAGCGAGGTTTCAATCTGTTACTGTTCTTCATTAAGTTGCACAGAAGAAATCCCAGCTTGCAGCTCTTCTGCTCGGCACATTTAGCCAAAGCCCAGGACTGGAAGTCCAGGAACAAAACCAGCAGTCCCACGTCAAATATTGATGCTGTACAATTTGGGGCAAAGCGCTTCGCTGCTTTCTGGGCCTCTGTGCCCCCATTGGTAGAACAGTCCGAGTACTCCATGGTGGTGCCAAATTCAACATAGAAGATCTCAGTGAAAGTCTTTAGAACTGCCTGTTAACCCAGCATTTACACAGTGGCTGTGCTCTGAAGTCTACTTAGGTGTTATGCTATGATGTCTTCAGTTACCCAAGGATTTTGGGACTCGTGCAACTTGCCCAGCTTTGACAGCAGTGGAATATGCTGCCACATCAGCTGCAGGGTGCTGCCTTGTTATTTAAACACTTCTTCATTGCTACAACATCAGCATGCTCTGCTAAGAGCAAGTCTCCTCATCTGTTTCATACGTTAGCTTTCAGACCTCACCAAGGCTGAAGAAATAGGTATGATCTCATCCTTTCCCTTTGTTTCAGGATGCAGAACGGTTCCTCCGGATTGATTGATTTTTGATTTCTTTTTTTTTTAACAGCCACTCCTGGTAAATGCAAGAGCTGTATGAATTATAAGCATTAAATCTCAAAGCTTTTCAGCTTCAGTCTGGAATTTGAGTGAGTTTTGCTACATTCCTTCATCTCAGCTCTTAGTCACATAACTTTGATACAGACCAGCATGATTGGAAAACCAGCAAACTTTTATCTCTACCCTCCTTCCAATCAACTATGCTTCTATCCCAGCAAGCCCCAAATAGCTTCCTAAATGCAGATCAGATAGTACAAAGTGGATGTAGACCCCTTCAGAGACAGGATGAATGGGGTCCCAAGAGTAGTATGATTAACCTCATTACAATCTCAACTTTCTAGTTCCCTTCTAGTCCCCATGAATCAGATGCAAATTGTACCCTGCAGAGTTGGCTAATCTGTCATCTCTAGCACACTGACAATACCTATCCAGGCCTTATTCTCCTCTAGTATTTAAAGAATCATCTCACAACTGTTCATGTACCTATCTTCCTTGCACTGATACCAACTCTCCAGGAATCATATTATTTTAAAGACAAAAGCAAACTGCTGGTGAAAATTGCAGAATCTTTTCCTGAAGCATTGCAAATCTGAGACCAGATTGAATTTGCTGAGAGTAAGGCTTTTCTTCTGTCTTCAAACTAGTGATGGACCAAAGGTGCAAATCGTGATAGTTTTGATTCGGTATCTCCACACCCAGTGCTCAGGCTGCAGGGAGCATCCCACACCTTCTGCACAGCTCACCCTTCCCCTAGACTTTGCAAAATGAGATCAGCTTCCTCTCTGTGAATCAGTCTTACCTTCTGCATTAGCAGAACCTCACTGTGTCTGGTTAGGTGATGTGCAGGGAACTGGGGCAGAAAATACAGAGGCAGAAATTTGGGCCATGGTTCTAACCACTCTTCCTTCTTGCACTCCTGAGAAAGTTTCCCTCATTCGCAACACAGAACCATTAAGGTTGGGAAAGACCACTCAGATCATCCTGTCCAACCATCAACGCATCTCCACCGTGTCCATTAAACCAGTCAAGAACCATTGGGTAAAGAAACTTCCCATTGGTTTTCTAGCCTAAATGAAAGTCAAGGAGCTGTTGGTTCAACAAAACTGTCCTTTTCTCAGGAGCCTGACCTGCAGCTGCAGTTTATCACCCTTCCTCCACATCACTTGGCCACAGTTACCCAGTTCTGATGCACAGCGTGGGGAGGCTGTCACTCATCTCCAAGTGCCCAGGTTGAAACAGTGTGGTAGGAGCTGTTGTTACGTGAGGCACATCAGCTTTTCCGTGCCCCGGGACATTTGGGAAGCTATCCCCACCATCTTCTACTCGCTTGCCAGAGATTTCATGACTGTTGGTAAATTCCTTAGTTACCTGAGAAGCTGTTGCTATAGAAAATGTCCTTTTCTGCGTGTTTGTACTGGCTTGTCTGAATGAGTGTCAATACCAGCATCTGACTGGGCAAAAAAAAGCCTGTCAGTATCTGCCTTCTGATGTTAACCTTGGCAGCAGCTTCTTGTAACTGTTGCGGGGAAGTAGCTGTGGTGGCCAAATTCTTTCAAAATTCAGATATTACCTGCTTGGATGTTTAACTCTTTCATGAGATCTCTGAATCTCACCCTGTTCTGTTTCCAATTTGTTGGAATCAACATCTTCTAAGGAGAAGATACAAGTTCAGAGAAGCCTAGAATGGCCTGGGTTGAAAAGGACCACAACGCTCATCAGTTCCAACCCCCTGCTGTGTGCAGGTCACCAGCCAGCAGCCCAGGCTGCCCAGAGCCACATCCAGCCTGGCCTTGAATGCCTGCAGGGATGGGGCATCCACAGCCTTCTTGGGCAACCTGTGCCAGTGCCTCACCATCCTCTGGGTGAAAAACTTCCTCCTCAGATCCAACATAAACCTTCCCTGTCTCAGTTTAAAACCATTCCCCCTTCAAGTTGATCTGGAACTGCTATTCATTTGAAGGATGTAGCTATTAATCCTTCTCTTCTGTGTTTCTCTGCATTAGGTTTCCTTCTATAGGAGGTAAGTGTGAAGGGACCCATCAAATCCCTTTTTCTGTAGGTGGGATCAGCTCTGTATCATTCTGGAGAGATGTGTATAAGAAAGCAATGATGTATAAGAAAGCCTGTCTTACGAGAACTCCACAAACTGCACAATTTATGTGCTCAACCAAACATGGGAAGACTTTTCCAACTCTTAAACTGCATCTTTGTTGCTACTATTTAAGATCATTATTATACCAAGGGGAGCAAAACGCAGAGGTAACGTTGCTCTTTTCTTCCAACCTTTGACATTAAGGCTTCTCTGGGAATCATAAACCCTAAGTCGTACATTCTTACTTGTAGTCTTGGTTAGTGTTTAATAGCTTCTGGCATACCAAACAGAGAGATGTGGCTGGCATATTTGCAGCTTTTTTCAATCATGAGCCTAAATTGCTAGCTTTCTTAGGGCAACTTCGATGTGGCCAGCCCTTAGTGTGAACCAGAGGAAAGCTCAGACTCTGAATCCATGGCATGGCATCTTAACCATTGCCATGACCCAAAACCAGCAGTATTTTGCTGTGTCTGGCCTTTCCTCTGAATATATTTTAGGCAGCTAAAGCAGTATTAAATGGCTTTTCCAGTTTAGAAAGTGTGTGTGTGTGCAGGGTGGGGGATGATGCTGTATTGAGTAGAGGCGGCTAGAAAGGAAGCTTGCTGTGGCTTTGAGTTATAAATTTCTGTTGAGTTATTGGGTATGCCTGTGCTGATATAACTCGTTCCTCCTTTTCCCTCCTGGGTCCTGGTGACAAGTCACCCACATCAATAAATTCTATCCAAAGCTCTGCTTTGACTTGAACAAGCTATTTGTTTCCAGTACATCCTCTTTGTGCATTTTTGGAGAGGAACCCTTTCCATTCCTACAGTACAGACAAGACCAAGTAAGACTAGGCTCCCTCCACCACTTATAATACCATTCCAGTGGTCTTTCATCTCCCATACATGCCCATAACTATCAGAGAATAGACAGCCTTGCTTTCACATTGCTGAAGTAGGGATACGATGGGGCTGGATGTGCAGTGTTTAACAGTGTGTTGAGTGGGCTTTGCTGCAGAGGGCTCTGCTCCTGAAGTTGTTCTTTAAAGCTAGCTTGAATACACAGACACAAGAAGTGTAACAAGAATTCCCAGAGCAGCATCCTATGGTGAACTCCTCCTGAACCTCAGCAAGCATATAAATCAAGGTTTGTATTTTTTAACTGCTATAGATGAGCAGAACACATGGGCGAGGCTATTAAAGAGAAGAGAATATGGTCTCTCTCCAGAGAGTTGAATCTGTCCTACTGACTCCAGGCATAACAGGATATACAAATGGTTCTCTTTCACTGCTCTGTTTTAATGTTGATTTGTTTGTAGTCTGCCCAAGATATTAATTGGGATTTTATAAGTATAAAGACAAAGATGTCTGCCCTGAAGAACTCACTAACGAAAAACACGACTGTACAGTGTTAATGGACAGTCAAATTTTCTGCCTAATGAACCAATCGCTTTGATAAAATCTCTACCTCCTAGTGAATTCTCAGCTTTGATTTTCCCCTCGACTCCCATCTTCTTTTACACCTCACTTTGTTTTCTTTTTCCCTCTGTTTTAAGTTTTGGGGGCAGTTTGCACTCTAATCAACATTTGACGGTGCAGCTCCTGGAAGGGAAGTGAATCACCGCTTTCATTAGGAGCAAACACAGTTGGTCTGGTGTTGCAACTGTATGGATATTAAAGCTGAAAAATTGGAAGACCCTGGCCTGACACAGGATTGTAAGAGGAACAGTGGTGCGTCGTTGGCTTTTAATCCCTTCAACATACTGCGGTCGATAACAGGTTGCAACATGGATGATAGTGCCTACATCTGCAATGTAGTTGAACAATTGCTCCTTTTTAGGGATGTGTTGGCTTCTTAGTACCTGCCAATTTGTGTGGATTTTTTTTTTTCATTCCAGAGGTGTTGACTGCTGCTAAAATGGCCACGTTGATGGTTGCCATCTGTGTTTTACCCTCACCACTTTGATCTGTGTATTACTGCCTCCTTTCCAGAGGTGATTTGCTCTGCAGCAGAGGTGGTAGAACAGACTTTTCATCTTCTCCTGCACAAAATGAGCCAGTTTGTTTAAATTGTTATCAGTGATGCTTTATGCTGCTGTTACTGTTTTCTTGTTTCTCCTTGAGCCTCACTTCCATGTCAAATCCAAACCTACCTGTTAGCACAAACCACATTCTCATGAAGATGGGGTATGCCTGAGAAACCAGCTGAAGGATGGTGTGCACGTGCACTAAGGGTAAGCAGTGCTGGCACATTTTAGTTCATTGCTGTAGGCTTTCAGTGCACAGAACTATCAGTGGCATTAGCAGGCTGGATGGACTGCTGAAATATGTACTGACTTCTAATTTTTATGTTAGCTCATGTTAGGTTATCTTTCACCCTTTTGCTACCATGTCAACTACCTGCATTGCTACCTCATTTTTAGCCTGATTTCCAGGAAAATTAAACATATATGATTATTCAGTTCATCTGTTCCCTCCTCCCACAGATTCAGCCATGTTACAGAAGGGAGACAGCAGCCTTACAAATGCTACATTCCTACTCCTTGTGAAAATAAATGGTCACATAAAGAGGAAAGACAGATTGTTTTCCCAGCTGGGCTCGACTGTATTATTAGACATCAGAGAATCCACGCAGAGGGAAGCCGTTACGAATGTCGTAACCACAGGAACAGCTTCAATCAGGACTTGCACTTCAGTAGATATGGGGTCATCCAGCCACAAGTTGCAAAGCCACAGAAAGCCTCGTTGCTTTGCTCAGAGCTCCTACCAGAATACTCTTTAAAGTGAAACACATAGCTCGGATCTTGGGGTAGCTGTGACCTCTGTCTGTGCTTGGAATGACTTCTTTAAAAACTCTTGGCTCCTCCCGCAGCTTTTCTTAGGGCATTAAGTGTGGGGTAATGAAGGGAAGGAATAAAACTGAGCTGGCATTGCTGAGTCACTGCTGAGCTTTGAGGCTGGCTGACTTGGTGGAGCTCTGGATAGGGGGACCACCCAGCTTCTGCAGGTAGCAGAAGGGATTACAGAGGGCTCTCGTAATGAGAGGAGAGCTAGTGGTAGGATGATTGACTGAAAGGAAGTAAATCCCAAGCAGAAAGTAGCTTTTAAGGGTGGATTGTTACAGAGTCTAACTAGGGAAATTAAATCTCTGAAAGCTTCAGCACTTGCTAAATGCTAGGCTGCTCAGGTCTGTTGGGCAGGAATCTTTTTTCCTCCTTTTTCTACATTTTTTCAGTTCTCGGCATAAGGAAGTGAGAATTTTAGGGCTGTCTGGTTTCCATCTGCTTCAGCATGCTCAGGACATCCAGGTGAAGTACTTCAAGTCTTCCAACCAGAATTTGAGATCCTGACCAACATCACATCACTCTTAACAGCTCTGTGGGATGTGGCTGAGGGGCTGGAGACAGCACTTTTTGCCTTTGCATCTCCTCTTATTAGTAGACAGCAGAACATCAGGAACAAATGAGACACTGGGAACAATTGGATCTTTCCTTTAATCTGGCATTTCCTCCCAAATCTTCTCTTCATTTTGCTGCTTGTTCCTGGAGCGGTTTTGTATTAAGCTGTGCTAAGCATCCCATTCCCACTCCTTTTTCAAAGCTCCTATGCCAGGAGACGTTCCAGCTTGGAGCACACACACTCCCTGCGGGACTGCCTGCCTGTTAATTATTTGTATTGTTTTGTACCCACTCATGGCTTTACCCTGCAAGTCCCTTGAGGCACAGGTTTTGTGTTTTGTGTGGTTCACTGGGCAACCACAGAGCACTCTGCTTCCCTTCGGGCATTACATGAAGCATTAATAAGAAAATCCTAGGAAATCTATTTGGAATTACAGGAGCAGGGATTTTCTCATTGTCATTTTTAACATTACTGCTAAATCTTTATGCAGCACTATGAAGTTAATCCTTAGCGTAATGAAAGATGTGTGTATATAGTTTTGACCTGAGTGAGTTTTATAAGTAATCACCAAAATAGATGGAAGGTAAGGAGGAAGAGCAAAGAAGGGTGTGAAATAAAGGCTGTAGCTTGCAAGGTGCAGAAGTGGGAGGCAAGCAGGAAAAGCAAAGCAGAAGAGCAAAGGTCAGCCATGGAAAGCGAGCCAAAGGAAGTGAAGCCTGATGAGGAATTTGAAGATGGAGAGTGAGGCTCTTCACTCCCAGAGGAGGAAGGTGATGTAAGCCCAAGAGCAGTCTGGATAGGTACAGATGTGAAATAAAAATAAACTAAATGCTTGCACCTCAAATAGTTGGGAGATAGAGCTGTAGGGCCCATGAGCTCTTGCTGCAGTGAAGCTGAGATAAAGTCATCCATGAGAGTACAAGCCATCTCTACATCATATGGTTGTGTGTCCGTATCGAAGCACAGGACTTGGCTTCTTAGATGGCTAGGATTTTCTTTGGCATTGAAGGAGGCCTTGGTAGTGTGGACACTGTATGTGCTGATCTAAGCTATTCTCTCCTTTAATTGCTTGCCTACATAGGTTAAAATAGATGAGTTGTTCTGTAGGTCGATGGGGTCTAAAGTCTTCACATTTCACAAACTCACCATGAAAATCCCCCGTCTTTGGTACAGGTCACAGCAGACATGCTCTGTCTTGCTCCAGCTACGAGGCTGCATGCTGGCGCTTGTAGTTTCCATGGATTACCCATGAAGTAGCATCAACTGCTTCTTGGCAAGCTTTCCACCTGCTTTGTGGCTGAAATAATCTGGCTGTTTACTGTCATGTTCCCCAGAGGGACCATCTTGATGTAGTATTTCAAGACAAGGTCAGCTATTGCTGGAACTAAAAGCAGCATTTCAGAGTATGGTCACCGTTACTGATGTAGTCTAAAAGGAGATGTGAGGAGATTTATTCATCCTCTTTCCTGAAGGCTGTTCTTCCTCTGTACATCTCAAGAGCTGCCTTTATTCTTCCCAATAACAAAGCCAAACTGACTCTTCCTTTTCTTTTTCCTTTTGTTCATCTTTTTTATTTTTTTTATTTTATTTTTTTTTTTTTTTGCTTCCTTCTTTCAGGTTTATAAGAAACCCACATCTATTGGTTTTGGCAACTAATAGCCGGACTTCTTTTTCAGTACAAGGGGACAGAGATTGCACTGAAGAGATAAGCAATGCTCTTTACAACTTCTAGCAAGTGTGCAATACCCATCCTGTGATACCTCAGGTGCAGTCCTGGTATACCTCAGGACTGGGATTATTTATATTTATTTATGTTTCTTGCTGAAACATAAAGCTTCCCTTGTTAGGACAGCAATGATCAGTGCCAGTCCCTTCTAGCTGCTGTGGGAAGGAACACCCAGGAGCAAAGGTTGTGTCCTTGTCTCCTCAAGCTGTTTTTCCACAGTAAGTGATGTCACATCTGAAGTTTGTGTTGCATCTTGCTCATGGTTACAGTCATCCTGTCTTTCCTTCCTTTGATACTCTTGTTGCCAAAGTTAATTTAGATCCAAATTATAAGCTTTTCACCTCGAATTCTGAAGCTTATTAACTGTAGGCTGCTGTGTAAATACTTACTACTGGTAACATTAATGAATGTGGAAAAAATAGCAAAGCCTGTAAATCCAAATAAAGTCAGAACATCTTATGTCTTCTTTAAAGCACACTCTTCACCTTTGCTTTTATGCTGCTTTGGGGTATAATACGTGCCTCCAGGACCTTGGAAGCTAGTGTTGCAAGTGAGTACAGAACAATACAAGTCTCTGCAGAAATGTTGCTCTGATAACTTTGCTTTTTTGGCCTACATTTCTCAGTAGTTATTATTTGTTAATTATGTTATATAGTGCTCACATGTGGGCTAATTGCTTCCCCAGGGAACTTCCAATGAAATGATGGACAGAACAGGGGCAGGATGTTACACATACCAGAAAGTAAAAGGGTAAGGTAGGACACACAGGCAATATGGATAGTTAAGCCCTTAGGTCTGTGTTTAAAACACAGTACCACTGTGAAGCTTGCTGTGGGAGAGTTGGGTCTGTGGGGGGAAAGCATGGGTGCTAATTTGAATTGATCTGAGGAGCTGACTGGTAGGAATTTTTGTGTAAGAAAGAGCCAAAACTGAAGGCAGCAATGAAGAAAAATGCAAAAATGTATGGGAGAAGACTACAAGGAGGTTGAATAGAGCTTATTTGCAGAAGATCATAGAATCGTAGAATGGCTTGGGCTGGAAGGGATCCCAAGGATCATCAAGTTCCAACCCCCTGCTGCAGGCATGGCCACTAACCTCCAACTTAGACCAGGTTGCCCAGGGCCCCATCCAACCTGGGCTTGGAAAGAGGAGGTGGAATGCAGAGCTGTACCCTGACAATTCATAGAATCCTAGAATCACAAGGTTGGAAATGACCTATAAGATCATCTAGTCCATTCTTGACAACAAGAACAGGATCTGTATGAACTGTAGGGCTGCATGAGTGATGTTCCTTGGAAAAATAAAACCCTTTCCTCAAAGACACTGTTTTCTACAGTCCTTAATAGATGGGAGAGAAGAAAAAAATGCATGCACGTCTGTGGGATTGTATTTCTGATTTCAGCTCTCTTATTCGTGATATTTCTATTCTTCTTCTGCATCTGTCTTTTAGCCTGCCTGCTTTCAGGCAGGAGGGCTTTGCTGGTATTTATGGTCTGTGCTGCTCTGAATCGTAATGTTCTGATTCATTTTCCTGTGCTGCAAATACTTCTTCACACCTGCTTAAAGGAAAGGAACCAAGTCCCGATGAAGGCACGCTTAACAAACAAGTGACTAAAAAGTGACACAAGGAGGTATTCTCAGCAGCTCCTCTGCCACTGCTTGTGCAGAAAAACAGGAAATATCTGTAATATCTGTACCCTTGCACGAAGGTCTGACTTGATGTTGATACGTGGATCAGCTCTCCAGCATATTGCCCCCCTCAGAGCAAAGGAGCGGAAGAGTTTCAAGTGCGTATGTTCCTTTTGAGAAGCATTTTCTAAGGGGAAGGGGAAAGGATTGAAGGTATGGCCATTTGAACTATCTGCTTTGAAGGCTCGTGGAAAAACTCTGCTTACACACAAGCAGTCCTTTCTGGGTTTGTTATTAGAAAGAGAATAGAAGTTTTGCTTAGGTATCATCTTCAGATTTCAGAATATGTTTAGCAGAAGCCAAGCTGGATGCTAACTGTGCTTACTCTTACTACTTTTATTCTCTGGGTATTTCCAATGATTTTAATGGTATCTTTTCTCTCAGCATCTTAGTCTGCATTTTACGTTCTCCTTGCTTGTACCTTTGTTTATATTCACAGTGTGGCTAGCCAAGCCCACTTGTTAGTTCCATCTGTTCCACTCAGACTCTGTATCTGTGGGGTATAGGAAGGAATCCTTCATTAGGTAATTGAAAAGGGTTTGGTCTTCTGAAACCTGATTAGAAAGGATTAAAAGCAGCTGCCCGTGCCACTTATTACAAAAGGCTAATGAAGAGTGCCTAGGGAATGACATGATAGTAGTAAAACAACCGTGTGAAGAAGTCTTTGATTACTTCTAAGAGTTCCTTACAGTGCTGCTATCTTCTGGATGCCACTTACAATAGCTGCCCTGGCCACTGGCATTGACATTACAGTGTGGCTGTGGGATAAAAAGACCAGACTGCACTGATTTCATTGCAGTCCTGCCCACTCCTTCAAAATCCTCTATCTGAGAGTGTATATGGGCATGTTGCAGAACAGACAAAAATTGCAATGTATCTCCTCACTGCTAAGTGTCATAGCTGCATAACACAGGGAAATGGGAAAGCAACATCCTTGCGCATCTGGGTTGCCTCTTTCAAGGATCTCAGAGCACTTTATAAACACTTAATGAAACTTGTAGCTCTGCTGCAAGTTCCACATAGGTGCTAAGGCATGTTTGGAGACATTCAAGGCCAAGCTGTGGCTCTAGGCAGCCTGGTTTGGTGGTTGGCACCCCTGCACATAGCAGGGGGTTGAAACTAAATGATCATTGTGGTCCCTTTTAACCCAGGCCATTCTATGATTCTGTGATTCTGTACTTGGCCTTTTTTTGGTAGCCTGGGCCGTAGCACATAACTTGTCTGTGGTTTTGCACCAGCTCTGTTTATAGCTGGGAAGAGAACTTGGGAAACGTGACCTTCCCAGTGCTGTGCTTGTTCTGCTGGACCGAGCTTCCTCTGTTGTTCAAGGTGAGAACAGAACAGTTAGAATTGATTGAGATGCTTCTGGGAAGATGAAGTCACTGTGTTTGGATCTCTGTACCGTGCCAGCAGAGAGATCCTAAGGGAAATCTCTTCCTTTACTTTTGTTTATATTCAGTCTAACACACAGATGTAATTTGCAAGGAAATGCAAAGGAAGAGAGGTTTTGCTGGCCTCAGCAGTGTAGCTAGAGTGAAATGAGATGTCACAAGGATATCTAAGTGTCTCTCTTTCAAGAAACAAAAAGGATTTTTCTGCTCTGCAGTGTGCTGACTTCTTTTTAACTCTTTCCCCGCCTGCCTTCCACCCTTCTTGTGTGTCACCTCCAAGCCCATCGCAGGCTGTGTTCTGCCCATGGACTTCACACACTGTGGTTCTTTGCTGAGACGTAAATGAAAGCTTTTTTTCCTGAAAAGTGTGAGAACAGTAGGAGGAAGTGGGTGCTCTCTGCACAACACGGTGTCAGGGCTCTCGAGCTGACGTTGGATGTCCAGGTGTTGTAACTGCCAGCATTGTGACTGCTAGTGCTGTACGACTGACCAGGATCTGATAATGACAGCTGGAATGAATCCCCATGGCTATCATTGTAATCAAGTCCCTGGCCAAAATTTAATCCCTTGCACTTTTGCAACCCTGTTGCTTCCTGTTACGCTGTTGTTCTCAGGCTGAAGGCAAAACCTGGCTGAGTGTTACAGCTTCTTGGATGGCTCCTGTTTCAGTGATGGAAACAGGCTGGAATCCAGTATGTTGCACAGGCAGTAGAAGTGCATTGTTGATATGACAAGCAAGTGGCATTTTGGATGCCAAGAGATGGCGTTCAGTGAGTGAAATAGCAGCTTTCTGTTTCAGTGATAGTAATGCTTTTCATTATAGTAATAGTGAATTATACAAAGAAATGCAAACGCTGAAATTGGCCAGTTGCTGAGGTAGAGGGTGAACCTGCAGCAAAACATGTAATAGAACAACAAAAATAGAATTACAAGAAGGTCTGGGAGAATTTGGATGCCATCAGGACGGAAACACATCACCACTGAGTTTAATATTGAAATAAAAAATGGAGTCAGCAGATGCAGCACAAGTGTACTTGAACACCAAGCACCTCTGGATTTATGTAGATTGCAATGATTGCTGCTATGTGATGATAAAAGCAGGTACCTGGGAGCATTGAGGAGCCTCTGCCCTTGGAGGTTCTCAGAGCTCAGATGGAAGCAGCCACAGCTGCCTTGTTCTGTGTTGGCCGTTGGCTTGAGGTCACTTCCAACCAGTGATTCTAAGAACAACCCCAAAATTGTTCTGAGCACGTGCTACAAAATTCCTTACCCTTAGTAGCAGTGAGAGCAGTCTGCCTGCTCATTCCTTGTGGATGCAGGCAGTTGTAGCAAGCATGGATCCTAACGCCTCAGAAAAAACAGGTTTTCTTAAAAGGGTTTTTCCTTGTCTCTTTTCCATTAGTTGCTTCCTAACCTCACTCCTTGTCTTTACTGATTAACAGGCAGAATTGATGGTTCGTGTGGAGTACAGTAGTTAATATCCAACTGAAAGATCTCCACTGGTTTCCCTGTCCTCTAGCACGGAATTTGTTTTAATGGAGCTGAAGAGGAGAGTTTTTCTGAACAGAAGTTCACTGAAGAAGTGCTGTCATGCTGTGTGGCCCAGACAGCTGTTAGACTTGTAGGACTTATATTTTGTTTCCCATAAGGTAGATACCTTGCTTTATTGGCACTCAGTATAAGAAGTATGATGGCAAGAAATCAAATTGCATCTCCTTTGTTGTTGTATTTTTAATTATTATTTTTCTCATGGTATTAGAGGGCTATAAAATGCTTCTAGAGCCCAGATAGCCTATATTCCATTCTGTAGAACCATAGAATACCCCCATTTGGAAGGGACCCACAAGGATCATTGAGTCCAACCCCCAGCTCCACACAACGCCACCCAAAATCCAAACCCTGTGGCTGAGAGTGATGTCTAAATGCTGCATCAAGTCCAGCAGCTTGGGGCCAAACTAGGATTAACTCCACCTAATGCTTTCCTGCTAGTTTTATGAGTTGCTTTTGGTGGTTGAGGCTCCTGGTGATTGAGGTTTCATGTATGTACTGACAGCTTCATCCTGCTAGCAAAAATCTGTGGTTTATATCTTGTCACTTGTCTTCTCCATCGTAAGCACAGGGGAAATTCTCCCCTTTTCTTGGCAGCGGCTCTTCCTGTATTAGAAACCTGGTATCATTGGCTCTTCCTAAGATGCTGTCTGTAGTATACCAGTCTTAATCATGTGAACTGAAAAAGTGAGAGCCTCCTGGGTACCCATTCTTACGCCAGAATCGACTTCAGAACTGATGGTTCATGGCCTTATTTATGCATGCATTTATTTTAATCCTGCTTAAACTCATCATGCTGCAAGTCTTTGTTCGCTCTCTTGCCTGTTTGATCCCAATCCAAATGTTTGTGCTTATACTTAATTTTAAGTTGTCAGCTCCTTAAAGCAAGACTGTCATCCTTCATGTCTGCAGAACTGCAGAGTGATTCTCTTTTAATAATCTGCCGTGCTTCCCTGCATTACAGTTAGACTGGGTTGGAAAGTTACAGCTAGACTGGGTTGGAAAGATACAGGGATGCCCTGGGTTGTTGTTGCCTGTCAAGTTCTGCACGCTGCATGGGGGTCCTACCAGCACTGAGGAGCTGGAAGAACAGGAATAGAGCTGGATTAAATTAATCGTGTTGGTATGGTTTCTCAACAAGAAAGTAATTAATCACTGTGATTCACTCAGGCTGTGGAATGGGGGTGGCAATGTAAAGCCATGGATCATCATGTGATCGCCTTGCGTCTCAGGCTGGAGCTTTAGCTTCTACTTCCTTCATCTAGCCCATTTTCTGTAATTTAAGTGAGAATCTACTGAAATTACAGTTTAGCTGTATTCTGCCTTTATTCTTGGCTCTTCTGCACTTTTCCTTTTTGTGTCATTTTTGTCAATTTGGGCTAACAAAATGACTTGTGAAGTAGTGCACCCTCATTTGCAAACAAGGAAGCAAAGGCATGTGAAATCTCTTGACTCCAGTAATTGTAGTTCGTATCTGGCAGATCTTAGACTGTATAGTAGATTATTTTTTTTTCAATTCACCTATTTTAAGCTTTAAGTGCTAAGAAATGCCTGCAGTATGAAGAGGAGGAACGTTTTGTTGAATCAGTCCACACTGCAGCCTGCTCCTGGTGTGTGTGTACTGGCACCCTGCTCTGCTCCAGTTTGCTTTTTATGTTGTTGGATTTTGGGGTGTTAATTCTTCAGCCCAAGATCTCAAAACTCCAAATATGTTTGGCTTTGAAGCTCATCTGATTTCACGAGGTATCTGCAGACCATTCTATTGCTGCCAAACTTTCTTCTTGTGATGTGAATCCTTTTCAGCATATAATTTGCCATCATGCCATATTTTTTCCTTCCCTAAATAGCTATGGCTGAAAGATGCTCTGAGAGTACAGTGCCTGGGACATGCAGTCCTGATCCTGCACGAATCAAGAGAGCCAGGATTTCACTCCACAAGTTTGGTGTGCTAGCTTAATGATTAAATCAGCACTGTGTGTATAAAGTGAAGAAAGCAGGCAGAAAAAAACCAACCCTGCTAGTACTTACAGTGCTTTATTTTCCATACGTTCAACCAATTGCATAAACAGATGATGTTTACTGGGGACTTCTGGCTATAATTGACCCTCATCTTTTCCTGTGCACTTCCCAGCCTCTCCTCGAATTTTCCTATTGTTTCCTCTTAATCACTCCACACTTAACACTGTTTTAAGCAGTGCTTTGCTGCTGCTTGAGACCATCCTACCAACTCCCTGCAGATTGCTGTTCCCAGCTCCTCAGCCTGATTTTGCTGGCAGTTGAAGGACACAAAGATAGCTCTTCCAAAGCCTGCAAGCCTCCCAGCAGCTACAGCAGAATTGCTCTTTTCCTTTTACGTGTCCTTCAGTCTTTGGAGCGGGAATCTTCCCTCTCTTCTCTCGTACAGTTCCTTGTAGGAGGTTGCAGAAATGCAGTATTCATTTAAGTGCATCTTATTTGTGGAATTGCATAAGCTGCAACTCTTCTATCGAGAGGTGGGAGAAGAGCCATGTTTAGAGTTCCAGCAGTGCTCCCATGGCTACTTGGGCAGGAAGGGGAGCACTGCTGGCATGTAACAGCCCTTGTGGATGATTTATGGCTTTACACAAGCTTTTCCTAAACAGAGAGGTTTTCTAGAGTTGGCACCTCCTCGCTTGTCTCCATGCCCTGTTAGTTCTGTGTTCGGTGACCCGTGGTTATTAAAATTCTTATCAATAAAGGAGTTTCTGAGCAAGGTTCTGATTTTCTGTGATCATGCCTACCTACTGAACTGAGCTTAACCAAAGCAATGCTGTTCTTTTTTTTTCTTTTTTTTAAATGTGCCTAATGTATCTTATAAAAAGAAATGTGTGGAGTTCAAGTAATATTTGCCTTCAATTACAGTAATTAAGTTGTCAGGACTCAAAGTCACCAAGGGAATGAGAAAATCCTTTCCTGGTTGGCCAGGGAATAATTGGTGTTCTGGTGGCCAGTGCATTTCACATCTTGGGGTGGGGAGAGAAACGTTCTGGCTGGCAGAAGAAAACCTGGGAGACTTTGTCATTTTGCAGTGCAAGATGTCAAAATCCTTCTGTGTGTAGAAGGGAAAGGAAAAGAAAGTGACCTGGTTCACTTTGCTTTAGCAGGGCATCTATTTTTTGATCTGCGTTGGGGCTGGGATGTGTATCGTTAAATAAGACAGTGACTACAAGTGTAGCCTGGTCCACTGATTCTGTGGATTGTGTCTTGTCAAGCTTCTGCTGCAGCTCCCCTTTTGAATGCACGCTGTATTTATGTGTGTAGTTACCTTATGTGTGTAGCTACGTGTGCTTTTTTCCTTGATGTGAAACAGCTCTTTGTGGACTTCTTCATAAACTTACCTGATGGCACTCCTGCAAGAAAAGTAAATCGTTTTCATAAGTGTCCACACAAACATTACTGGAATCTCAAGTGTGGCGTTGCTTTCGTTCCACTGGAATAGCTCTCTTGAAAGCCAACGTATGAGGAAATCACTGCTCGTAATGCATCACTAATGACACAGAGTTGTGCATTCCTGCTCGTGTGAGTAAAGGTTATGGATGTATAAAGAGTCAGACCTGCAAAAACCTTACTTAGAAACCCTCACCAAACGCGTGTCAGCTTGCAGGTGAAGCTCTGAAGAGAAGCAGATGGCAGATCTGCACCATCATGCGATAGCTATAAAGCGCTGTGATAAGTGCTTTCATTTCTCCCTGTTAGCTGCTGGCCTTCTCCCCGTGCACTGGTGTATGCACTGTGAAATACACCTGCTCTGATTTGCTTGCATTTTATATCAGTCCGTGTACAGGATGCGTGGGTAGAATGGGTGCTCCCATCTGTATGTGCATTTATGAATGGAAAAAACAGTGTAGTATCTCAGTCAATGCAAAATGTGGGGTTTTCTAAAGGTGATCTGTGGCTTTTGCAGAGAAGAAGGCCATGCCACAAAGGGTCAGTTCTGAGTGCTTGGGTATCGATGAGGCTCTGGGAAGACCTCATTGTGGCCTTCCAGTATTTGAAGGGAGCGTATAAACAGGAGAGGGAACGGCTGTTTGTGAAGATGGATGGTGATAGGACAAGGGGGAATGGTTTTAAACTGAGACATGGGAGGTTTAGGTTGGATATGAGGAGGAAGTTTTTCCCCCAGAGGGTGGTGAGGCACTGGAACAGGTTGCCCAAGGAGGCTGTGGATGCCCCATCCCTGCAGGCATTCAAGGCCAGGCTGGATGTGGCTCTGGGCAGCCTGGGCTGCTGGTTGGTGACCTGCACACAGCAGGGGGTTGGAACTGGATGAGCATTGTGGGCCTTTGCAACCCAGGCCATTCTGTGATTCTATGATTCATTCTATGGTTCTGTGATCCATGTCAACAGGTCTGCATTTCATCTGCTTTTTTAGCGTGTTTGTTTTGCAAGTCAGAGATAATTAACAAGTTATGTATTTCATCTTTTCATCTTGTTGTGTTTGTTGCTTTTTCAGAGTCAGTTCTCCTCGTGCCACACATAACATCCAGCTCAATGGCTGTAGTTTGCTTTTTGTTTTATGTTTATTTGCAAGGCACGAGGTTCTTTTTATAGCCGCTCACCTGCAGCTAGAGTTCAGTAGCTATTTATTTTGTGTATGCAGAAGCCTTGTAAGATCTAACCTGCGATGTTGTTTTTGCCATCTGATAACATATGATCAAATGGAGCATGTTTAAATAACAACGTCTAGGACACAGTGACAGTAAACCAGCTACGAAACAAACATTTCTAAAGATCAGATAAGATGGAAGAGGTGCATCAGTGCTGGATTACTCTGTACATCATAAGTTGTTGCACTTCGCTCTAGGAGGTATTCTGGGGCATGGGATTTCCTTTATGCCACGGGCTAACTGGTCATACTGCATTATTTTTTATGTTATTCTGTATCTTGGAGAGACATGAGACAAAGTGAGTGTAACACACGGTGTGTGACAGTGTTATATGTAACCTGCATGAGTTGCTTAGGAGTAGGTAAACAGTAAGAAAACAAAAACAACAGAAAATCATATCCCCTTCCCTACCTGATGGGCAGAGAATCATAAAGTAGTTGGAAGGGACCCATAAGGATCATCGAGTCCAACTTGTGGCTGAACAGCCTCACTTCTGCCAAAGGCTGCCATTAATTTTCAAAGCAGCATATGGTTTTAAGTGCTTCCCATTTTTCAACTTTGTTTAAGGCCACTTTGTTTCTCTTTCTCACTCCTGCTCCTCCTTGTTCCCCTGCAGGACGAGGCTACTGATGCTGAGTCTCAGGAAGAGAAGCACAGAGGCTCCTGGCTCTCTGAGTCTACAGACAGTGCCAATACTGTGAAGAGTGTTCTCACTGTCCAGGAATATTTTGCCAAGCGCATGGCAAAACTGAAAGGATCCCAGAATGAAGCAGAAACAAAGTTGGATGGTTTGGATGGTTGCTGCCCCACAGCAGAAGCCGCCTTGGAGCTTTCAGAAGGACTGAAAACTAAAGCCAAGAAGAAAAAGAAGAAGCAGAAGAGAGATGAGGCAGAGAGTACAGAGCACTGTGAGAAGCCACAAGGGAAAAAGTGTAAGATAAGTAGCTTGAATGGGAAGGAACTGGATGCTCCTTTAAATGAATGTCACTCGAGGAAAAAGAAAAGGAAACATAAAGAGCAACATGATGGGGAAAGCATTAGTTGTGATGAAAATATGGGTGATGGAGAAATTTGTATGGGAGTATCTGATGGGGAAGATCTCAGCGTTGAGGACTCTGAGGCAATGCAAAAGAAACGCCATAAGAAGAAGCACAAAAAGCAAAAAGAGGAGGAAGAGGAGTGCACTGAAGGGATGTGGAGAAAGAAAAAGAAGCGCTGCAAGTAGGTTTAACTGTTTGTGAGTCAAACTGAGACTGTGAGGTGACTGGAACTTTATCATGCTGGATGAGGAGCCTACGTAAGCACCAGCCAGACATCAAGTTGTAATTAAGTCCTGAGTACACCTGAGCTCTTCATCCTACCAAAACCACAGATTGTGTTTAAATGTAGCTCTTACAAGGGGGCTGAGAACACTGTGACAGGCCAACATGAGCTTCAGTGCCATTTTAAATGTATCCATGTATGGGGCCAAGACTCGCATGGCTACAAATCATAGATCACAGAATGGCTTGGATTGGAAGGAACCTCGAAGATCATGAAGCTCCAACCCCCTGCCACATGCAGGGCCACCAACCTCCCCATTTAGTACCAGCCCAGGCTGCCCAGGGTCCCATCCAACCTGGCCTCCATCATCTCCAGGGGCATCCACAGCCTCTCTGGGCAGCTGTTCCAGCACCTCACCACTCTCTTGGCTACAAAGCAAGACTTGATAAAAAAGACAAACCTAAGGTTCACCTTTGAGGTGATGCAGCAGCTATGTTTTTACACAGGCAGAATCTGTACCTCCTTCAGCCCAGATTCACGCTGGTGTGACTCCATTTCAGGCAACAGTAAGCAAAGTCAGGGCTGGTTTTAACCACTGCACTTAGGACAGTGGTAAATGGCCACCTGCTGCTTCACATTGACTGACATCCTACTACTGCCTTTTCACTTCTGAAAGCTCAGCTCCTGGGAACAGAAGCGGTTTTGCAAAACTGGATGTATTTTTTTCACTGATATTTGCAAAGTTATGTGTAATTTTTTCATTGATCTCCGTTTACATACAAAATGAATGTTGTTTCTTCCCAAAATACTTGAGTCCAATTAAAGAATTATGCTTAAGTGTCAGTACTAAAGAATGAAATAAAATAACTCCCTTCATTCCCTATCCAGTAGTTAACTATTGTCAAGTAATATTAACTTTGAATCAGAGCTGCAGGAGCTGTGCCTTTATGATCCATATCTAAATCTTTGGTTCCCTGGCAACATTCATGGTACTCCCAATGATGCACCTACCATTCAAAGATGTGTTGGCTGAGCAAAGTTTTGTATGAAGGTAGGAGATCAAATAGATTTTATCTGCAGTAGTATTGCATTTACGCGTTGAAACCTTGCAGTTTACATTTGTAACCAAATGAGAGCCTGTTCCTCATTGTAAACCTGGAAAGCAGTAATGAGGAGCTGAATGTGGTTTGAAAAACATTGAGAAGACACAGATGTAATACAAAAGAATTTCCTTCAGCTGCTTTTATTGTCCATCGGGGGAAATGCAGCCCACAACACGTGGCCCACATGGCTTTGGTTGTTTTAGTTGCAGCTGAACTGGACTTCTCACTCTGTAAGCTGTGTTGGTTTGCAAGTGCACCTATCTTGCCCCGAGGACACTCTCATTCATTGCAGCAAGATGTGCAGTACTGTCAGGAAGAGCAAGCTGCTTTTCCCTGTGCTCCCTGCCAGGGTGCTGGTTTTTAACCCTTATGGCATTTGCTTTTCAGCACTATGCAGATACTAGCCAGCACGATGCCGCTGTGCTGGGCTTGTTCCCTGCCTTCCTTCAACGACAGCTCCCATGAACACCATCAGATTGCTGCACTTGGGACGTGAAAAAAAGTTATCTTCTCAATGGGAGAAGCACCAAAATAATGTTTCACATTGTATTGAAGCATCTCTGTGTTAAAGCAGATCTTCTAGTTCCTTTCTCACTATGAGTTGGAGTTTTTTTTTTGTCAGTAGGAGCCCCGCCATGTTTCCCATAATGCTGTTTTTAACTCCTAAGGAGCTGAACCTTGTGGTCTCTTTGGAATTTTAAGTTTAAAAGTTGCTAGTAAATGAATAGGGTTTCCTTCTCCCAGTACTGCTGGGTTTGTTTGCTTGTTCTATTAATCTTCCACGAGTTTCTTCGTGCTAATTCCTATGGAAAGCATTTGGCCAGATTCCAGTGTTACTTACAGAAAGAACAAAAAAAGGAATAAATCTTTAAATTTATGGTGCTACTGCTGTTAAGCACAGTCTGCCTATGATTTCAGTCTGCCTCAGATTGAAATACGGGCTACAAACGGAAGATTCTCTGTTTGTACAACAAATGGGAATTTCACTTTTTCCTGGGAAATGGGGGACTTTATTTTAATATGCCTTGGGCAGAACATGGGTGGCGGGGGAAAAAAAGTCTTTCCCGACACACTCAAATCTGAGAGAAGTGACTCACATTGCTGCACTTCTCTTTGTATGTTAGTGATCAACCAACTCTGCATCACGCAACCGAAAGCTCTTCATGCCAGATCGTAGAACCACAGAATGGCCTGGGTTGCAAAGGCCCACAGTGCTCATCCAGTTCCAACCCCCTGCTATGTGCAGGGTCACCAACCAGCAGCCCAGGCTGCCCAGAGCCACATCCAGCAGTGGTGCCTTCCCACATCCAGATGGTGCCTTGTGAAGTGGATGACCAACGCCGCCACTTGTTTCAAAGTAATAAATAATTGTTTTTGTTTATAGAGGGCTGCGAGTTCAGCTTTAACCAAACGGTTTGGCAAGAAAGTCGTTTTAGAAAGTGTAAGAATTACATCATTACTTGGGTGGTGAAATTAGCAGCGTGATGAGCACAAATAAATGATTTGGGTTTATTCCCACAAAAGCTGGACTTGTAAATAGCAGTGTCTTCTGTTATATGTCATACCCACTCATTGCAGCACGAATTTAACGCACCTCCAAGTGAAGTTACCCAGAAGCCAAGCAAAATGAGTGCCACAGTATGCTTTTGCTTCCAGATTGTGAGTGATGCACACACAGCATTGATGCTGCTTCGTTTTCAGTCTTTAACTAAATAGTTTTCTGTGTTGGTGATCCCAGGTCAGCAGAGACATAGAAGAAAATGACACTTTGTCATGAGTTCCTTATGGGTGTGGAGTTGTTCCTCAATTTGAGCTGTGAAATGAGTTATTGGTGCAAAGCCTGCTCCGTGGCAAGCTACATGAATTGCAGTTGCAATTCTGTGAACGGCGATACGCTAACTTTTGTGTTTGTAATCGCCTGGAAAGTAGAAACCACTCCAAGTACTTTGTTACCAAACCAAACCAAAGTCTGCTCGAGCTGCAGCTGGACACAGGGTTTGGTTGGATGGTGTCTGCTTCAGTGAGGCACCAGTACAGGTTGCACAGAGAGGCGGTGGTGCCCCATCCCTGCAGACAGCCAAGGTCAGGCTGGATGGGCTCTGAGCACTGATGGAGCTGTGGGTGTCCCTGCTCAGTGCAGGCAGTGGGACGGATGGCCTTTAAAGGTCCCTTCCAACTCAAACCATTCTATGATTCTGCTGCTCTATGGCTCTGGAGATGCAGGATTGGTATGAGCACCACTCCTCCAATTTCCATCCAAGAACTGATTGTTGGCTGTATTAAGCACAAGTTTCAAAACAAAAATTAGGATTCAGAACTTCATACCCCTATGTCTATGTGAATTTCAGCTGAGATGCAGCTGCTTTGTGAAATGTAGGAAATGCACTCAGGGACCCATTCCGTTCAGCATCTTGTTAAATTAATGCAGTTTTCCTTTAAGGAAGAGACAGTGCTCATTCCAGTGCTCATTTCTTTCAAATAAGCAGCTCTTGGCAAAATTAGCTGAATGCACCAATGTAATTAACCAATTTCTCTTGTTTAAACACACAAGACTGAAATTCTTCAAGCACATACCTTCAAAAAGCACCATTTACGTCACGAAACCTCCAGACCTGCCAGCACCGAGGGGAGGAAGGAAGCTGCAAGAAGAGAGGAAAACCACACAAAGTCACTGGAAACACTGCATAGCATCGTGCCAGCCTTAGAAAAAGACCTGACAGCAACGTGTCCTCCAACAGCGTGAGGATTGCTCGCATCTGTCTAGCTCCTGGGCACTGGGGTTTGCTATGGGGCTGTGAATCTCAGCCACAGCGTTTGCAGAGTGGTTGGATGGCAGTAAGGGCCAGCTTGTCCATGGCTGGCAATGTGGTCGTGGCAATTCAACTCAAAAGGCTGCTGCTGATGTCTCTTGACCAGGCTTCCACTTAGCAGAGGGAGAGATCCTTCACTTCACCATCACACCTTATTGGTGCCGTCGCTTCATGGCAGTGCGTGCATTTGTTGAGGGTGTTGGTGGGATGGCAGTAGGCACTCAACCTTCCCACCAGTGTCCCGTGATGCGTTGTTGCCATGTGACAGATGGCAGCAGAAGGGCAGTCTGACATGGAAGTGCACTTTGTATTGGTTGTAATTTCCATGGGAATAAATAGGAGGCGTTACTTTCAGAGCAAGCCCATGTATATACAGATCAAGACAATTCCTCTGCACTCAGTGCAGCCCAGGCGAGCCAGAAGGCCGGGCAGCCATCAATAAGGGTGTTGTCCTTCTGCTTATACCTGGGATAAGCAAACTTGCCTTTCCGTAAGCAAACTTTTGGTGGTGTGGGGCTGGTAAATATGATGAAAAGAAAAAGGAAAAGAAAAAAAAAAAGAAAAGGGTTGTGGTTGAAGCAGTGGGAAAATTGTCCCGATGCCAAAGTGAAACTCCATTTCTCAGCAAGTCAGGACTTAAATTCGGCTTCTGAGTCACTCGGAGTTTTATGTTGGATTTTTCCCCCCCTCCCCCGTTTTGATCAGTTTTAAAAGGTAGGGCAGTTCTGCTGCCCGCTTCAAACCAACCCAAATGTGCTTTAGGACGTTCCAGCTGCATTTCAGAAACGGTGCTGTTGGAAATACCGATCACTGTGTGCTGAAACGTTCACATTTTACATCTTTCTCTGCAAAGGGGACTCTGTGGCATCTCCCAGCACCCGCACAGTGCCTGGATGGGAAGGAGGCAGGGGGCAAAGTAGCCTCTGCACAACCCCCCGTGGGGAGGAGGGCTCCGTCTGTAATTAAGGAAGATGCGAATATGGAGCTAATTCAGGATTTGTGCTTCCTCACACGTTTTCCTTCTCTCCAAGGTGGGGGGTGGGCAGGTTGCTTCATGAAAAGGGAATCTCCTGTTGGGGTTAAAACACCAAAAGGGGAGATTGAAGGGAGCGGTTATGGCCTCGGCCGTGGGGATTCTCTGTGCCACCCCATGGGAGCTGCTGCCACCGTTCCCCAGGACGTGGGGAGAACAAAGCTTCCTTTCCCCGCTTTGTCTGCTGGCTCTGATTTAGCTTGGCAATTTCCCCGCTATCAAATCCCTGCGAGAGCTCCTGCCTCTTCCCGTGCCCCAGATACAGGTGAGCGTCGCGCTGCAATCCGGGAGGTAAGCAGAAAAATAAAGTCCAGGGGAGCTTTCCCCGACTGCTGCTAATGACCCCGTGCTGTCGCAGGGAAGAGGTGGCATTTTCACATGGCCTGGCTGCCTTTATGTAACGCGGCGCTGCCTACGGGACAGGTTTAACCTGCATTTTCAGTAGGGCGCAGAATGAAACCCATCTTACTAATGCAATCAGAATGCCAGGTGCGAAAGAAGAAGGGGGGGAAAAAATAATAAAAGTGCTTCTTATTGGTCCGAGAGCCTCCATGGATTTTTTCCTTTCCTCTCATCCTGGAATTGCAATGCAGGACGGCCTCAGCCAACTTGTGCCAATGGATTCCGATGGGATCCATCCATTCCTTTCCTTTTCCCTGGGCAGGATTTATTGTAGCACTGCTGTGAAAAAAAATCTCCTGGTCCCCAGGGCCTCGAGTGTAGAGCTGGTGGTGCTATCATAATGACTGTATCCAGGCCTCGTGCATCCCAAGAGCTTAAAATAATGCTGAGCAGCGTAACGTGTTCAAAAGAAAAACAGCCTGAGTTTCAGTGTGTTTTAACTCCTACCAAGGGGAAGCCTAAAAAAGATGATGTGGAGGGTTTTCTCCCTCAGTTTTCCAAGAGGATGGAGAGTTTGGTTTTTGGGTCTTTGTTTGTTGGGTTTTTGCTCTTTGAGTCTTTGCTCATTGGGTTTTTATTCTTCGGGTCTTTGCTCACTGGGTTTTTGCTCTTAGGGTCTTCAGTCTTTGGGTTTTTATTCTTTGGGTCTTTGCTCACTGGGTTTTTTGCTTTTTGGATCTTTGCTCATTGGGTTTTTGCTCATTGGGTCTTTGCTCTTCGGGTTTTTATTCTTTGGGTCTTTGCTCTGGGTTTTTGCCCATTGGGTTTTTACTCTTCGGGTCTTCCCTCATTGAGTCTTTGCTCATTGGGTCTTTGCTCTTCAGGTCTTTGCAACAAGTCCCAGCCCTGTGTAGCCAAGCACTGGAAGATGTGGTCCCTATGGAAAACTGTATGGAAAAAAAGGGGAGGAGAGAGACGTGGACCAGTGCAGCATTTTGTGGTGGAGTCATCGTCTCTGGGGGTGTTAAGCAACATGGAGATGTGGCAGTGAGGGATGCGGTTAGTGGGCATGGTGGGTATGGGTTGATGGTTGGACCTGAAGGTCTTGGAGGTCTTTTCCAACCTCAGTGATTCTAGGATTCTATCATTCCCCACTGCAAAACACACAGGAGTGGGTTGAGGGCTTGGCAGCCCCCATCCCTGCTCAGTCCCAGCACTTTGAGCCTTGACATGGGGCCAGCATGACTCCAAAACCCAGATGGAAGGCGATTGCTCTGTGTGTGTCAAGGGTTTGTCAACCTATCCCAAGCTCAGGAAATCTCCTGCGCCTTTCAGATGGAAGAGAAGTTTGCCTTCCTGTTGTATTCCCAGATAACACAGCTCTGATTGAGCCTGCGTGTAAATAGCTTAACAGATTTAATCAGTTCCTTTGGAAAATGTTTCCGTGAGGATTTTGGATGGTCCTGGGGAGCAGCACTGCAGCAGTGCCACAAACCAGGAAACCCAGACGGATCACAAACCTCGCTTCCCATCCCCTGCAACCTGCCCAGAGTCAATAGGAACACCCAGGCACGCGGATCTACCTGCACAAACACCCTGCCCTTGGATTTTTCCCCTTCTCTATGCATCGGGGGCAGCTCGAGGAAATGCCTTCCCCTCCGGCCCCAAAGCTTTCTGGCAGCTCGGGGAGGAAATCCACCATCAGTCAAAGCCAAGCCCATGTCAGGGGGTCAGAATCATAAAGGAATCAAGCAGCTGAAATATATTCCTCAGGGCTGAATTGGGCGAGGGGTCTGTTTTGGTGCCATCATCTTCGTGCCGGTTCTATGTCCCAACTGGAACAGAGCTCCCCAGAGTTGATTTTCCTGCACCAAAACGGGATTTAGGATTTGTTCATGGGGTGTACGGCGATGTGATGGTGGTGCTTCCATCCCATCTGGGCTCTGCACCATGACACACATCAGTGAGAAGACCATGAAGTGTCATGTTGGCCCTCCACCTCCTGATGTCCCAGAGGTGAGCAGTGAGGACTTAACGGGGACGCTGCAGCCCCTCTGCTGTCCTCAGCTCTGCGTGACCCCGCAAAACTCCCCGACCGGGTCCCAGCTCCCTTCCTATGGGAGGAAGCTAGGAATTTGTGGTAATGGGGTGAGAACATGCAGCACAGACGCCACAGCACAGATGTATGGTTTGGGCAGGAGGGCTCAGCTTGCAGCTCACCAAAACATTAGGAGGGGTTTGAAGGAGCCAGCGGTGGGGAGGGGGAGGGGGACACTTCTGGGGCCATTTTCGTTTTCCTTTTCCAACCCCCTTTCACCCCTTCCGTCTTCCCCGTGATATATTCCATGCCCCCATCCCTTCTCCCCATTTTCCCACCGCTTTGAAGGTGTAGGTGGGAGCCCAGCTCCCCTCCAGCTCCCGCCGTGCAAAGCAAAGTACAAGGAAAAAAAAAAAAAAAAGAAAAGAAAAAGAACTAAAATTCTATTATAAAGGGGGGGGGGCGCCGGAGGCGGGGGGGCGCGCCCGGGGGGGGCCAGCGAGGTGCTGTGTGCCCCCCTTCCCCCCTTCCCCCCTCCCCAACCTCCCCCGGGGGTGCCGGGGCAGAGGGTGGGGAGAAGTTTTCTCCTGCCCGGGTGAGGAGTTTGCAAACAAGGAGGAGCAGCCCCGTCCCTTCGGTGTCATTGGAGGAGGTTTTTTCCAAGGAGCTCATAAATACGGGGAGGTCGGGTGGGGAGGCTGGGACTGCGCGGGGACCCCGAGGGCAGCGCAACGCAGCGCAGCGCGGCGGGCGGAGGAGCTGCGGGGGGCGGGGGGGGCCGGGCCATGGCCGCGTTAATGAGCACCTACCCATGGCCGGAGAGGTTGGAGGGGGGGGAAGCCGAGGGGCTGCAAGCGGGGCCGCCCCCAAGGTGTCCACCGGGAGAGAAGGGAGGCGAGAGTCGCATCCGCCGCCCCATGAACGCTTTCATGGTGTGGGCGAAAGACGAGAGGAAAAGGTTGGCCGTGCAGAACCCCGACCTGCACAACGCGGAGCTCAGCAAGATGCTCGGTGAGGAGCCGGGGCGGTGCGATGGTCGGGAGTTGAAGGGGTGGGGGGGGGGGGGGGGGGGGGGAAAGGGAGAGCTCGGGTGGTACCTGTGTGGGCATCCCGGTGTGTTGAGGGGAGGAGGAAAAGCCCACCCAGATCCCGTACCCCAGGGTGGGCATCTACACATCCATCCCGTGGGACGCAGAGCCTCGGGACAGTGCCTTTGGGGTGGGTGACCTCCCTTAGGCCATCTCACAAATGGGGTCCTGCACCCCGAGTACAGGAACCCCTGTGTGCTCCTCGCTGCCCCTGGAGCTACAAACCCCACTGCGTGCATGCAGAGGGGCCCCCAAATTTTCCTACCTGTCTTTGCTTTCCCAC
>NW_024962287.1:3982918-3990980 GCF_019238085.1 Lagopus leucura
CCCCCCCCCCCCCCCCCCCCCCCCCTGTGATTTTGGGGTGTTTCTGCTGTTTCTTTGCAGGGATCTCACCCCGTTTCAAACTCAGATTCCCCCCACACACACACTCCATATCCACTATTGCCCCCCTTTCCAAATCCTCATTTCTCATGCCACACTGCAGGCAAACAGAGTCAACCAGCCCAAAGAGCCTGAGAACGAGCTGCCCGAATTGCAACACTCCTCCATCCAGCCTCTTACCCAAACTTTGTGTTTCCTTGGGCAGTTCTGCGGTGTTTTCTTTGGTGGGTTTTTGGGTTTTCTCCTTGCTAATTTTCCAGGCAGCATCTCTGCTTATAGTGTCATTTCTGCTCTCTCTCTGGCGAATGAGAATGCACTGAACCTTTCTGATCTCCTCATTTCCCCCCCCCAACTATGGGGATATCTGGTGCGGCTCATGTTTTGGGTGGAAGTGTCCTGTGCAGGGAGTGGTGAGGTCGCAGTGCCCAGGGCTGGGATGCATCCAGGGACACCTCGCCCTGACCCCTGCTCAGCTGGGCATGGCCCTACAACGCACCACTTCCCCGTCGGGCTCTGAGTCCCAGCCAGGCAGTGCAGGATCCAGCCCTGGGGGTGTTTATTTGCCTTGGGTTGTTTGCAGTGGGGCTCGGCACACACTGAGCACAGCGTGACCCTGCTTGAGGACTCAGGATGGGGGTAGGATGTTGGCAAACAGGCTTCAAATCCCTTTCCTCACCGTCTCGTCCTCATACGGTGTCTGTAGGATGCGTCTTCTACGTGGCAGTGGGATACCCCAACCCTCCTATGGGTTGGGAGCCGGGAAGACGGCATCTGCGGGTGCTAAGGGGAGTTCTGTTCTCCTTTGCAGGCAAATCCTGGAAGGCTCTGAGCCTCTCACAGAAGCGACCCTATGTGGAGGAGGCCGAGCGGCTGCGGGTCAAACACATGCAAGATTATCCCAACTACAAGTACCGGCCGCGGAGGAAGAAGCAAGTCAAGAGGATCTGCAAGAGGGTAGACCCCGGTTTTTTGCTGGGCAGCCTCGCACGGGACCAAAACGCCGTGCCTGAGAAGCGGACCTGTGGCCGGGCTGGGGGTGAGAAAGAGGGGCCGGGTGAGTATCCCCCTCGCCCAGGGCTGCCACCCATCCGGGGCTACCGGGATCCCCCAGGCAGCGGCAGCAGCACCAGCGTGGACGCCTACCCCTATGGGCTGCCCACCCCTCCCGAGATGTCTCCGTTGGATGCCATAGACCCTGAACAGAGCTTCTTCTCCTCACCCTGCCCTGAGGATCATCACCGCTCCCACCTCGCCGGAGCTTCCTTCTCCCCGGAGTATGCGGGCAGCTCCCTCCCGTGCAACCACCACCCTCTCAGCCCCATGCCGCAGCCAAATTCCTGCATGATCCCCCCGGCCTCCAGCTGTCCTCCCCTTCCTCCTCCTCCTCCTCCAAGCTACTACACACCCGCTTTCCCCTCTCTGCACCCCACCAGCCTCCATGCCCACCTGGGCCAGCTCTCTCCACCGCCTGACCACCATGGCTTTGATACCTTGGACCAGCTGAGCCAAGCTGAGCTGTTGGGGGAGATGGACCGTAATGAATTTGACCAATATCTCAACACCCCCGGCCACAGCGACCACCATGCTGGAGGCTTGGCCAATGGACACGTCCCTGCAGCCTCAACAGCTGGAAGCTCCCATGCTGCAGAGACCAGCCTCATCTCCGTCCTTGCCGACGCCACGGCCACCTACTACAACAACTACAGCGTCTCTTAGAGCCATGGCCACGTAGGCCTGCTGAGGAAGGGCCTGACAGCATTGCAAGGGGACACTGCTCGTTTCCCCTTAGGGTGTCCGAATCCAAACCACGAGGGCCATGGAGTCTCCTTGGTGCTTAGGTAAAGGATTTCGGTCGTCAGCTTGCCACAGGTGCAAAGCGTTGGGTGTCGTGCTCCAAAATGGCCAAGGGGGGTTCCTGCTGTCAAAGCCCCTCTTCCAAAGCAGAGATGGTCTGGGTGCACAGGAAGGCTGCATCCTGTTTTTGGGTGCCCTCAATTCTGCTTTGGAGCTGGGAGGCTGGAGCGGAGGCTCACAGACAGCATGGGTGAAACCCCTTTGAAGGGGAGAAGTCAGGAAGTGGGGAAAAAGGGAAGATTTTGCTAAATGAGCACGTGATCTGTGAGTGTGCTTTACCCCAAGAGCCTACTCTGGGTTTTGGGCCCAGGCAAGCAGTGCTGCCCCGTGTCCCTGCTCTTGGTGTTGGTGATGCTGCCTTCCAGCCAGGCCAAGCACACCAGCAGAGTCAAACATTGCCTTTCCCCCATCCCCAAACATGTCATGTTGTCCCAAGTGGTGTCTTCATCCCTGGGGACACCCCAGAGGACAAGGCAGCAGCCCTGGGTGAGGCAGCTTGGGGTGCAACCTCCATGCATGTCGGGTGAGGCTGAGATCAGGGGTGCGTGGCAGGATCTGGCCCTCTATGGATCCTGCTTGGCCTTCCAACAAGAGCGATCCCAACGTGGGAGCGGCAGGAGCTCCGCACCCACCAGGCCAGGAAAAAGCCTTCAGATGAGCACTTTGGCAAAGAGATGATGATGTAGCAGACACATTTGTATCAAGCATCCTTTGAGGACGAACGCTTAATGTTTTGAGCCGCAGTGCCCAATGTCTCCTCTAACTTCCGCGTGTTATTGCTTGTAATAAAGCTGTACATTGATTTATTCCTTCCATTATTCCTCCCCTCGGATTTTGTATTGCTCGAGTTCTCTTTCTTTTCATAAAGATGAAGCTTTATTTTAAATCAGTTATATGACATGATTAATCTTAGTGTTTACTGTATGGCACTTGGTAATGATTAGTTAGTAGCGTGGCTATGATTTTCTGGTTTCAGTCCCGGACGTGTATTAATAATAATTGCAAATAATACTTAAAAAACACAACTTCACAGGTTTTTAAGCTAATACATTCCATCTTTTTTGTGTGACTCTATGCATTTTGAATGAGTGTACATATGAGTTTGCATAAAATATTTAATTTAAATAAATATGTTTTTATACGATGATTGTTTTATGATTTAAATTGCTGTAGCTATTGACAAAGTTTTCAAAGGAGAAACATTTCCTGTGCGAGTGCTATTTTTTTAAGGTTTTTTTTTTGTTGTTTTTTGTTTCAGCCAAACTCTTCTACTTCTGTTTTTTTTATTGTTTTGTTTTGGTTTTGTTTTTAATAAAAAAGATCTGTGGTTATCTTTACAAACTGTGGATTGTTTTCTGATGGAACACCTTGAGGTAGGACCTATGCATACCTTTCCTTGCAGTGTGTTGGCGGGGCAGCACGTCGTCCTTGATCCCACTTTCATCATCTTGTGGGTAGACCTTTCAGAGCTGGGTTCTACATAGGTGATACAGTGAGGTTAAGGCAGGGCTCTGCCTCTGGCGTGTCAGTGTGCACTGGTGATGGAGGAGCACGTTTCCTAATGCACGTTGTGATGACTGTCTGTGTATGTTGGCTGGAAGGGGCTCCAGAGGTCACCTAGCCCAGTCCAATACAACCCAACCCAACCAGGCTGCCTTGCCTTCCAAACTTCCTTGACCTGTGTCTCAGGCAGCCTGTACTCCCAGAAGGTGGATGACTGTCCAGGGAGGCACCAATATACCCCTGTCCTGTGCTTATAGGATGATTTGGTTTAGAAAGGACCATAATGATCACCTAGTCCTGTGGTACTCCTTCGTGCCCAACTCTGTCCCCATGGAGATAGTTCTGTGTTCTCCTTTGCCCATTGCTCAGGCATGCAAACCCACACTTGGCCACGTGAAGCTGGGCACCCTGCTGTGAACTGGATGACTCGGGGTGACCCGCTGGCATCGCTCACTGCCGTGACTCTTGCCCTGGCATGACACAAGGGCAAAAAGCCCAGTGGTACCTGCACTGATGGTGTGTAATGGTTCTGCCACGGCTCTGCCTTTCAACCACTGAACTCGAATGGCTGCTTCCTTCCAAGAAAACTCTCACTGGAGAGCACACCCACCACAGGGACACTGCAAAGGGTCCTTTCTGCCAGCTCTGCTGTAGGGTGAGGTGGGACACGTCCTTCTCGTGAGGAGAGCCCACAAACAAGATTAACTCCTGCTCTTGTCAGCTCTGTGTATCCATCCCCTCTCATAGGACCTTCTCTGTGGGACACTGGCAGTTCCTACTCCTTGTTACCATGGCCTGATTGCCATGGGATTGACTCAACTACCCCAAAAACATCGTCCTTGCCTTTCTTCTCACATATTTTTTGTTGGAAATTGCAAAGCCCGTGCTCAGAGCTCTCAGTGATGGATAGAGTCTGTCTCCTGGGGGAAAAGGGGTTTCTCTGCACACTCCAGCCTTGTGACTCCCATGAGATGAGCCTGTCCCCACTCGCCCAGCGCAGAGCCACATGAGGAGCAGCAGCAGCAGCAGCAGCAGCGTGTCACCCCATGCTCAGAACGCTGGGAGCAGCTGCAGGCCCAGGCTGGGAGCTGGGGGCCCCCCGAGGGCACCGGGAGCTGCAGCCAAGGTGAGGTGTGGCTCCTGGGAGCCAGGTCTTGCCATCCGGATCTGGGCTCACGCCCAGCACCGGCAGCAGCCGCCGTCTCCCTCGCAGTACACACCGACAGTGGAGGTGAAATTCGGGAGCAGAGCTGTTTGTCCATTCTCTGGCAGCCTGGTGAAGGCGTGATATGAGTTCTACCCCAACCCCATAACAAGCTGTTGGGATTCAACACTCTCCCAGGAACAGCTGCAGGGGGCGGGTAGAGAATGAGAGGCTAATAGAGGTGGAGAGGAACCCTTTTTTTCGGCTTTGGAGGGGAATGCTTCTGCAGAGGAGTGATGGTCATGGAGGTTTAGAAACACTGGGGAGATCTCCACACCAAGGACTCTTTTCTCATCACTCCTGGGCATGATTCCCCTCCCTTCCTGTGCACACCAGAGTCCTGTGGTTTGTGGTCTGCTTTCTCCGGGCTGGGAACCAGCAGGAAAATCAAATCAGAGCTGCAGGAAGGGATAAAATGACCTCAGACCGGGCTGCAGCTCAGGGGTGGCAAGGCAGGGCCAGAATAAGACCCTCTCCTTGCCAAGAAGTAGCCAGAGAATGAGTCCAACCCTTGTCCCCAGGCTGCCCTTGACTCTTGGTGGTTGGGTATTGGGAGCCAGGATGAGGTCACCTTCCCGGATAGCATGGATAGGGACTGGCTGAGGGCTGTGGCATGTGACATGCTCTGTCATGATGGGAGATGACCTTCATGTCCCTTGGGCAGGTGGTGACTCCTCTCCTTCATGTCCTGACCTCTGATGGGGGGAGGTGACCCCCATCTCACAAAGCTTCATGAAGAGGGAGTATTTTGGAAAGGGGCAGCTTGATCCCAGGGTTTGCCCTCTTCAGAGAACATCACCAATGGCAGGAAGAGCTGGGTGTGAGCTGGGTGGCACAGAGGGCTTGCCCCTATGACACAGAGCAGGGACAGACCCTGGTGACACGCAGCATCTCCGTGACTCAGTTTCCCTGTTTGTAAAATGGAGCTAACACTTCATTCCCTCCCATCCTTTTTCTGTCTGGTATTGCAACATGAGCTGCCTCTTACCAAGAATCTGAACAGGACAAAGTCTCTGTGTTGTCCTTGGCACAAGGGGTCTCTGCCCCCTGCTACAAAATCAGATGTGAGATTATTCTTTTCCTTCCATTGCTCCCAGAGCAGAAGGCAGGCAGCTCAGGAATGAAATGGAGGCAAAAACTGATTGAGGGGATCACACTGAGGTCTCCCTACAAACCAGGGGCAGAGTCTAAGGAAGATCCATGAAACCACTCACTACCCCAGATTCCAGTTCACGAATGATATCCTTCTCCTTCCACCCCTTGGTCCACACACCCCATGGAACTGCAGCTCCTCCTCGGAGCAGGGAGGGAAGGTTCAGACCCTCCCTCCCATCCCTCCAGAGGAGGGATTGAGACAAGCTGCTGAGTGGTTTCCTGCCCAGCACTGCCAATGGGAGCTGCTTCGGGTGCTGGGAGCAGGGAGGATGTATCCGGAGCTGAGTGTTTCCTGGCAGATAAGGCCAGCCCCTCCTGCCGGATGTTATGAGTCCAGGGCCTACCTCCATGTTTCAAGAGAGGAGGCTGAGGAAAGGCCTGGCTGTTTATGTCAAGGAAAAATAACTTCTCCCTCCATGCAATCCTATGGCTCCCTCAGGGCTACGTGCAGGAGGATAAACACTGGGAATGGGAAAACAGGGCTGGAGGCACAGAGCAGAGTGTTGGCTTCAAGGAAGGAGGACTGGGGGGTTTTCCTCCTCACCAGGGCTGGGATAGGAGGGTAACAGGGCAAAGGCAGAGGTAGCTGGGGAAACAAGCCCGGGACTGGCTGGTGCCAGGTCAACCCAGAGAATGACAAAACAGTTGAAGTTGGAGGCACCTGTAGGTCCTCCCTGCCCAGCAGGTCCTCCCCGAGCAGGGTGCCCAGCACCATGGCCAAGGGCTGTGGGAGATCAAGGAGGGAGATTCCATCACCTCTTTGGAGACTGATGTTCAACCTCAACCCTACAGGCTTGGGCCCAGCATCAGTCAAGAGCAGTTTCCACATCAACCTGATTGATCAAACCCAGTGTGTTGCCTGCCCCTACACTTCTGGTGCCCACATACAGGGGATTCAGCCCCAGCGAGGCCTTGCTCAGCTCTCCCAGTATGTGGGAGAGTCCCTTCAGGGCAGGAGTTGAGGTCTCTAAGGCTGAAGGCTTAGGCTTGGCTGCTGCCCGCCTCTGTCAAGCAGATACGGAAATTGGAAAGAGGATGGCAGAATTACATCTGAGACCCCATCAGGGTCAAGTTGGTCAAGGAAGAGGGAGAGATTGTGCAGTTGATGTGGAAGCAGTGGGATAAATGGGAATCTTCTCCAAAGGACAGATTTCTGTCTTTTTGTAAGCAATCAGTAAAATCTAGCGCTGGCTAGACCCTTCTCTTTGTTTTATAATTGTAGACCTTCAAGTACCATCCATAAGGCTCAAGACAAAACCTCTGCACTGCCTGACAGTCAGCATGTTTTTTAAGGGTTGTCCCTGGACAGAGGATGAGACAGAAAGAAACCTGCAATTGATTTGCACTTCCACTCTATAAAATTATAACAGCCCTCAGTACAGCAGTGCCTAGGCCGGCTTGTCCTGCAGCAAGATTTGGGTAGTGGGAACAACAGAGAGGATTTGGATCATGGAGAGTAATCCAAAGGGTCAAGAAGGGACAAGAATTTGAGTCTGGACACCACCAGACAATCTGTAGTTTCTGTTGGTTTTGGTAGCTTGTATGGGCTTGTATTGTTCTTTTTTTAATTGTTATTTCTTTTTTTTTTTTTTTTTTAACCTAACATTGAGCAATTTCTGATGGAGAGTTTTGTCTTTGGCATAAGGGTAGAAAAGTGCAAAAACAGAGAAAACCTGGCAATCTCCTGTCCAGGATGATTTATAGGGCCGAACTGCTTCCCCACCCCTGTTTACCACTTCAGTGTAAGAAGGACTGCTGGGGTCCCATTTCCCACCCTGTGGGCAGAGAGAGGAGTGAGGGGAAAAGGGAATGGCCCTTCCCTTCCTCCTTCTCAGAGCTTGGGAAGCCCATGCATCTCAGCAGGGGAGCGAGGAGGGCCTCAGCAAGCCCAAGATGTTGTTCTTTCCCTTTGATTTTCCAGGAGCTCCTGCACCAGTCACAGATCCTGGCTCCCAGAGCTTCGCAAGCGAACAAAACATCAGAAGGTTGGGCTGGCGGTACAGGAAGGAAACCCACTCACGTGGGGGCTGAGTCACGATCCTGCTGCTCCCTCCCAGTATCCCAGGGAGCTGGGAGGCACCAAGGGGATGGATGGTCCTGATCCCCACTGCCTGGGCAGGAGGTGGGAATGACTGCCCTGAGTGACTGCCCGAACCTGTGTCTGCTGATTACTTAATGCATCTGTAGCATCAAAATTCTTCCCCTACGCCACCAGCTTTGAGAAATCAAGTACTGTTTCTTCTTTCTTTTCTTTTCTTTTCTTTTCTTTTCTTTTCTTTTCTTTTCTTT
>NW_024962287.1:3990990-4133299 GCF_019238085.1 Lagopus leucura
CTTTTCTTTTCTTTTCTTTTCTTTTCTTTTCTTTTCTTTTCTTTTCTGAAGTTTGAGTGAAAATAGCTGGACTTCCTTCTCTGGAAAATTAAGGGTCCTATGCTGCCCTTTTCGGCCTTGGCCAATATCTTGGAGGAACACAGAAAAAAAAAAAAAAACTAATTTAAAACAGGCTTCTCACCACCCCTGAACAGAGACCAACAAACTGATTCTCTGCTCTCAGAGACAGATGTCTCATCTGGTGGAAGAAGTGTGCAATAACTGCACAGGCAAGTGCTCCGGTGTTAGGAAACACTGGACTCTAGCATGCTTGTGCAACTCCTTCTAGGTGCCAGGCATTGCAGGAGACCTGAGGTTACAGGAGATCCTGTGATGTGATCATGCAGTTAGAGGCATTATTTACATGATCACATTACAGGATCACACTTCTTTTTTCCCCCCTTGGATCTATGCCTCTTTCATCCCACAGATGGATTTGCATGCATCCACTCAATGTTGAACATTTTACTGAGCCTGCCAGGTCCCTCCCCGGTGATTGCACAGATTTGGGCAAGTCTGATCAGTTATTTAAGGTGGGATTTACTTCCCAGACATGCCCAGCTATCTCCACTGTGAGATCCCAGAGTAGCAGTGCTCCCAACTTGAACACCCCAGCAGAGGCATCATTCAGATGGCTAAGTGTAGATCACAGCATCTTGGTAATGACTGGATGATAGATTTACTCACTCTTCACCTATAGCCCAGATCTGGGACTTATTTTCTGTTTAGTCTTTCCGCTCTGCTGCAAAAGCAGAGGATTTGGATTTTCTTGATGTTTGTCTTGCTAATACTCTGGTGCTTCACAAGCTCAGCCAATTCCTTGGCCATCAGAGAGGCAAGATATCAGGGAGAGAAAGGAACTTCCCATCAGGCAGATGGATGGTGGATGCCCACTCAACCTCTACTCAGCAGCCTGGCTCCTACCTGCAGCAAGGGCACCAACCCAGCCCATCTGCACAGCAGCTCCTGCTCACAGATTAAGCATCTGGAAAACAAAAGACTTTCTGCCCGTGACTCCAGCAGGCTGATCTTCTTGCAACCCTGATAGACAGTCTGAACAGCAGAGGTGAAGAGATAACTGGTTCTCAGACCAACATGTGTCCATGTGAACACTGAGGAAGGACGTCCATGCCTGTCCAACATCCCTACCTCATTCACTTCATACCTTCTTGTGTTGCCAATCAGCAAGACCAAGGGATCTCAGCAGTAGCATTTTCCTTCATTGCACGTCTGATCCATCTAATGGAGCAATCCTGAGATAGAATAGAAAGCTGAATCATAAAACACTGGCACCAGGAGGAGAAATGGATGTTGGGCAGGAGCTCTTAGTTCTGCATTCATTCAGTGCCCTGCATGACAGAAACCCGCACATCTTTAACTTCCCAGAGAGTGGAGAAGTTGGCTTGTCTATAGGTGCTGAGAAGAGGAGCAGGAATGGACAGGTCTTGCTGAAAGATCAGCGGAGAACACAAACTGATTTGTCCCTCCAAGCCACACCACGTCAGTGCTCTGACGGCTTGGTTTTGTAAGACTGTGGGTGGATGGTTTTACAGAAAGGCCAAGAAATGCTGCTATCGGATAGGTGGCCTCCAAATTTCCAGGAACACGGCACATAATCACTTGGCATGTACAGACATAGCTTTCTGCTCTGTCCCTGTCTGGCTTGCTCAGTCAGATTTCAAGAGCTTATGCTGTGCTTTGAGTTAAGCACCCATTCCAGGGATGTGTTCCCAGCACTGCTTCGGTTCATTTGCACGGACCAGAGGAGGTAAAGGACCTTTGTCTCTTGGCATTGTGGAGGGTTGATCTGAGATAATTGCACATAAGGACCTGGTGGTGCTGGGGTTCAGCAGGTCATTCTGTTACAGGTTGATCACCCTGTGACATGCCAGGATCTCTATGTCCCTTGGTATCCCAAACTCAGATGGAGACATGCTAACCCATTTCTGACTTTCCAACGGCCAGAATTTTCAGTGCAGTCCCACATCCCTGACTAGAGCATGCTTAGATCTTCCTTGGGATTAACAAGTCCATTGTGAACCCTTGATACCTGGGCTTCCAAGTAAACCCAGCTGTCCTTCCAGGAGCCTTCCTCATGGAAGCTGTTGCCATTCCCTGCCTTGGTGATGAATCCTAAAACAGGCCCAGAGCCAAAAATGCCTCTCCCATCAGCACACTTGAAAAGGCATAGAGCAGGACTATATTTCTACACTGAGGAATCTAGAGATGCATTGAAAGAGGTGGCTTCTGGAGTCTCAGCTCCAGGATGTCAAAGACAGTCTGGATATCAACCTGGAAGATCTCATGGATGGTGTCTACCTTGATGCTGTTTATGTCTTTCATAAGGGCCTCCTTCTTTTTGCTGAAAGCAAAAAGAAATGGAGGAATGTTGGGACTTCACCTTTCAAAGTTGCTTCTTGCTGGCAAACAAGCTCAGGAGAGGGTTATTTTTTCTAGTAATTGTATGAGGAAAGGTTGAGAGCTGGGCTTGTTCAGGTTGGAGAAGACAAGGATCATGTAAAGGAAGAAGATCTTATTACTGCTTTCATTTACCTAACGGGAGGCTGTAGAGCAGACAGTCTCTTGTGAGACCTGTGCAGAAAATGTATAAATTCAAAGGATACAAGTTGCAGCAGTGAAGCTCTGAAAGTAGTTCAGCATGAAGATGAGGTCCAGGACATCCATGGGATGTCTATTCTTGGAGGTATTCAAATCTCAGTTTACTGAGTTCTTGAATAACCTGTTCTAATTGGCTTTGCTTTGAGCAGGAGCACAGACTAGGAATTTGCTCTTGGTCCCTTCCAACTTGAATAATCCTGTGTTTCTCTCCTGCAAATCTTGGAACTCCTTCCTCTTCTAGAACATGGAACTCGCCCAGATCCAGCCTAGTTCAGAGGCTCTTCACAGAATCTTTAAGGTTGGGAAAGATATCTGGAGATCCCATATGGGATAGGACAGGATCTATGACAGATCTTTTCCGGGTTGAAGGCCTAGCTTTGAGGCAGAAGGAGATGGGACGTGGTTGAATAATTATTGTGAGGTCAAATGGCCCTCTCTGAACCACCATTACATTACAGAGCAGCCTTTCTCTTGCATAGACCCTCCACTAGCATCATCTCTACCAGCAACCAAACTATGCCCTTCTATGGCTAGTAGGTAGCTGGGAGCCAAGGTCCTGTGGAGAACCCCTGGAGGTGTTCCTTCACCATCCATCTCTTGCAGGGCTCCCCATATCAGGGCTCCTGCCCATTCAGTGGAAGGAGGAGAAGGAAGCCCACAACCCAGACCACCACCAAAATACCTCCACAGCCTGCCCTCCATCCCCACCCTCCCCAAAAATTCAAGATGACCAACCTTAAGGTTTTTTTTCAGTGCTTAGGACTGATTTTCAGTGGACTTTCTGTAATTAAATGACCCACTAGAGCTTCCTGGTTATTCTTCCCTGCTTCCTGAGTTCAAAAGGTGATTTAGGATGACATGCTCTGCTCTACATGAACTTGCCAGCTATTGCCAGCAGCATGACGAGACTCCCCTTCATTGTACATTAATTTCACTAGGCATACGGCCCAACAATCAAAGTACCTCATTAAAGTTTAATTAAATTTCCCAAGTGATTTGCTCCCGGGCTGAAAACCTGTAATGCAAGTTGAAGCGGGTCTGCATGTGTATGTGTGTATGTATGGTTTTAGGAGTGTCTTTTTTTTTTTTTTTTATTTACACTGGTGATTTTTTCTCCAAAGTCTCATCAACTCTTCATTGGTGTGCTATGGAATAAAACCAGCAGTGGGAATCCAATCCAAATTGTATGAAGACAAGCCAGATCTTACAAACGTTCTGCTCCCATGGCTCCAAGAATGTTCTCCTCCTGTAAGAACAACAGGATTTTGCACAACAGTGACTTCGTGATACATAGGGGAGAATTGGACCAAGAATTGGAATAATCACCCTTAGATAAATCAATTCCTTCTGTCAAAGTTTGGCAAAAGCCAACAAACAAATAAGCAGGAAAGAGGATAGAGGAAATTCAAACTCAACAACTTTGGATGGCAAACAAAAACAGATTTCTGTACAACAAAGACAGGTCTGACTGTATATCCAAGGCAAGTCTCATATCTCATCCTCCTCCTCAGTCTCACAGGTGAAAAATGAGGTGGTCAAAAGATCAGAAAGTGAATTTGTTGGTCTCCAACCTCTTAGCTCGCTCCAAGCTCTGTGCCACTAACATCTTTTAGTATATGGGGTTTTTACCTTTCTGACTACTTTCCTTTTTTTTGTACACTTAAGGGTGATATCCTTCTCCGTCCTCAGTGTCCTTCACAGAAGCAGCAAGGTGCTGTATTTTTGGGTATCATTGTCCCATAGGGTAGTAATGAGCTGATTCAACACCTACATCCATGCCACCCTCCAGTGGGAGCAGATATGGGGACATAAAGACATCCAGTCTGGCATAGCTTCTTTGCCATTGCTCTTTCATGGCAAAGCATGACTTTATAGAGCTGGAAATATCAGAAGCAAGTGTTGAGAAAGTGATTGTATGTGATGTTCATCTCGAGCAGCTTCAGCCTTGGCTCATAGATTGCAACTTCTTCCCAAAAGATTTGAAGAACGTGGGAGATTTTAGACTTGGAAAGAGACTATAATGGCCACAGAGGTATGAATTCAGCCATTGAAAAGAGACAGGCACTCCTCAGTGTGAACCTCCTGCTTTGACATCTTACTAACTCTCCAGAAATGGTTGGCTTTCCATGAACTACAAACGGTGACCTCTCAGCTAAAATAGCTATTTAGGATCTTTGATTGTGTGCTCAAAAGTGAGTGAACACAAGCCCAGATAAACCTGCAAGATTCCTGCAGCAATCATCATGCACTGTTTTGGTACTTCCCTTTTAGTTGCTCAAATCAGGACCAGTGATAGCAGATTACTCAGGACCTTGATGAGTTGAGCTGCTGTTCAGTTGGAAAAAATAACCTCCTCTTTCCCTTTATTATAATTATTTTGTTTCCCACATTTTTTACCTGAGCAGGAGAGAGGATGAGAGGCTGCTGTTTCCAAAGAACTGTTTAACCAGATCTTGCTCAAGAATCCTCCAAGGTAACCTAGTAAGCTCTGCCTAGAGGATTTTGACAATAAAGAGGTCGAGCAAGCATTTTGATGAGACAACATTCATCAAAGGACAATACCTTTCTGGCATTTTCTTCTGTGGTTCAAAGATGCAGTTGTCACTAACCTCAGGGAAAGAAAACCACTCTGATGAATGAACTAATTGCTTTCAGAGAGACTAACCTGTCGCAGGGCCCATACCCTGCGTGATGGTCTTGGTGTGGTCTAGTCCCTAGAGCTAAAGTCTCTTCAGAACAAAGTGATTGTATAGAAACAACCTATCAGGAATGGCCCTTGGGTTGTGCTAACTCCTGGTCCACAGCTGGGGATCACTTGGGGCTCTGCCAGCAGACTCAAGTGAAAGCCAAACGAATGCTTATGTTTAACAACAGTGCAAATGCCTGAGCTCTGGTGAGCAATCCATATCAAGGGATATCCAGAAGGTCTCTGCTGTTTCCTGCAGGTTGGAAGTCAATCTCCCTTTTTAAATTCCCTATAGACAAAAGAAAGAACCGAGGGAGGACTTCTTCAGAGGACTACAGCAAAACAAGCACAAACATCATGGTTCCCTTCACAGTGATCATGCACTGTAATGGAAAAGGGGGAAATTTTCATGTTTTTCTTTGAACTGGAGTGCATGGATAGCAAATAAAAGTAAATGCTGAAACACTTACTCATACCGAAAGAAGTATGAGCACAAAATCCAATCACCCCCTTGAAACTTCAAGTGAGGTGGGGATTTCCATGTATTGCATGTGTTTCCAGATCTAAAGATAAGAGTACAGCTGGCCAAACATTTTCCATTGATGATTTCCTTGCAGAAAACTTCCTTCTGAAGAAAAATAGAGAGAACTTGTCGAAAATTCAAGGGTTGGCTTAGGTTCCCTCAAACAAACTTAAAGAATATTCATCTTACGCAACATTTCCTCTCTTCTTTCCTCTTTAATGAACCACATATATAAAGGAAAAGTAAAAGTGATAACTGACCTGCCAGAGTGAAATTGGTTTTATTAAAGGAAATGGTGCATATATTTTTTTAAGTAATATTTTTCATGGCAATACCCACTGTCTCACAGAACATCCATAGAAAATAGAAAATCTGATTTTTTTTCTCATGCAGGACGCTTATTTGTTTTTTATTAATTGAAATTAAGGCCTTCTTTGTCAAGTTAGGTTTCATACTACTGATGCATTTCTAACAGTTTGGAGGCTTACGCAGTTTTAGTAGATTAAAGACGACATAATGAAAAACCAAATGTCCAACCTTGAACTTTTCTTGCTTAATAAACAATCTTAGTTCTTAAAAATAGATAAAACCATAAGCGTTACAGAAATGTTATTTTGCAGTCACATCATTTATCCAAGTCTATTTTTCCTTACCCCACTATATGCAAGTCTTTGATCAGTTTCAGTCCCAGTGAGGGTGTGAAGGAGGTCCAAAAGTTCAGGTCCTTTATTTATCTCCACAAACTTGGAAGTGTCACTGAGTCTCAATGGAGACACCTAAAGGTAGGTGGGCTGTATCTCACCTCTAATGTCTATAACACAGGCACTGCTTTGAGAACTGAACTCTGTAGGTAACAGAGATAAAGGCATTACTGGGACATCTACCTCATCTATCTCATGAACTGTTTGAGATGAAATAATCCACCCCAACATCTCTGCTGGGACCATTTTCTAATAATGGATAATGCTCTTACCATGTGCTGTGTAGAATGGGAAATATGTGAGAGTGGTGGGAGGAAATTCATGATAATAATAATATCTTAACTTTAAAACTCAATGGTGTTTCAAGACACAGTATCACAGTAACAGAGGTGGGAAGATATGGGGTTTCCATCATATGATCCCCTTCCAGTCAGTGAAGCAGTGACTTGGAGGCAATATTTTTCTTTCAGAAACGTGCCTTTTTGTTGAAGAAAATGTTATGAGAAACCTGAACGGAGAGAACAATTCAGATCGTTCAATTTCTTATTGCTGATTGCCAAATTACAAAATGTCCTCTACAAAATCAGGGAATACTTCTAAAAATCAGGTGTGAGGGTTACATGGGTTTTTAAGTCTGAAGGGGAATGGAGAACTATTTCTTAATCCTGCAATCTGAGAGATGTTAATGGCAGATGGCAATTACAAATGGCGTGAATCAGGACTCCACAATTACAGTCTTTCTTCTGCCATCAAATCATTACACAGCCTCTTCCAAGCCCCTTACCCTCAGTGAGCTCTGGCTAACCTGTCTGCTGTACACAAATGGCAATTCCTCCCTGAAGGGAATTGGGAAGCTAAATTATCTAACATCCATTATTCTCTGCAAAATCCTAATGAACAGATGCTGCTGTTAATTTGCTCCAAGGTGACAGTAATGACTTGGAGAGCGATGGGTGTCTTCTGGGAGAAATGTCTGTAGCAATAGGTTGATTCCTGGGAGATGAGACTGTTGGAATGAAGATATTTGGTTGGTGAGGAAAATCCACAGCAACAAGTGGCAAAAGCACAGTCAAGCCCACTGGGGAACTGATGCAAAGCAGTGTTGAGTAAACTGATGTGGTTATTAAGTGCTCCATTCCCCCGATTCTTTTTGACGGGAAATATCCGAAAGGTCTTAATTACATGGGGATGTGAGAGCCCTGATGCCAAGGATCTCACCTGGAGGCACATCTAGACTTTCTCCAAGCTTGATGTCCAAAAATGAGTCATGTCACAGGAGTGGTTTTACAGGAACAAGGCTAGGAATTCTCTAGTCCCGTCCTCTTCCTACCTAGACATGCAACTCCTTCAGGATCCATGAGACAAATGGGAATGGGTTATCACTGTGCAAATTTTCCTAAGTACACTGTCAGACTTTGCAAATGTTGGTTCAAACACTAAAGTGGGGCCTACACCCTTTGTGCAATTATAAAAGAGAAACTGTAAAATAAATAGCGTATAACTTTGCACACCTTCCTCAACAGGACAACAAGGAAGAGACCAAATATGTGTTATCAACATTGCAGTGATACACAAGTGTCAGGCAGGCTGGGCTACAGCTTTTGTTCAGTGTGTGCAGTGCAGTAGAATCCTGTTCAACACCAGATCTGTAGCACTGAGCACTGAACTTGGCACTACATCCAGGGAAGTAAGAAGAAAAAAAAAATCATAACCACTTCATATCATCATCATCATCATCATCATCATCATCATCACTGGTAATATTATTTCTGTGGAACTGGCATTCACAGCATTGGTGCAATGCACCTGAGTGACTGGAAGGGATGGAGCCAGGATCCACCCATTCCCAGACCTCATTTAAGGGTTGGCAGTGGGTGTCTTGCTGGAGATTCCTGGCTCTACATGTAGAGTCTTTCCTTTGTTTCTGAGTGCATGGCTGCTGCACTAGGGCTTTGCCACCCTGTTGTTATTGCTGTACTTTCTACCGCATTGTAGCTTTGCATGGTGGAAGACTGAGCATCAGTCATAGGATCACATATAATAACCAGGATGCTGTTTATCCTACCTTAATTTAGGCACTTGGAGGTTATATCTCCATTGATTATCTAAATAATATCAGGCCTGTTCTCTGGCCAAACTGCTGTGGTGAATCTTCAACCAAAACGTTAATCTCTTTATTAGGATGATGCTCATACACTGCCTTTGGGAATGTCCCCAGTCAGTACTAGCTCCCCAGGTATGCACAGGAATAGCCTGTGTCAGTGCCAGCTGACCAATATAAAACCATGTTGTGGTCTATGTTAAGTATTTAACAGAGTAGACAGTAGACAACCTAACCCTAACCCTAAACCTAACCATGACCCTAATCCTAACCCAACCCTAACCCTAACCCTAACCCTAACCCTAACCCTAACCCTAACCCTAACCCTAACCCTAACCCTAACCCTAACCCTAACCCAGAGTGTTCTGAGACTCCCTAACTTGCTAGTAGAAGCACAGCCTAAAATTGAAGACCAAGATAATTTCCTTAGCTTTCCTCTAGCCAAAGGGGAAAGCTGAGAGGTGGCTAGGAAGCTTTTGACATCTATTTAAAAACAAGACAACTTGTCCTTTATAGAAGTGCCCTTTGTTTGTGCTCCATTATTCAGTATCTTCTCTATAAAGTATAAAGGAGAGTGAGAAAGGTGAAGTTGGCTTTAGCTGCTCCTTTTTGTGTGGCTAAGCATGGGAAGATAAATCCTAACCCCACAGGAAGAGCCTGGAGCAGCTTAGACAACAGTACCCAGTTTTCCTGATTCACCACCGGTGTTTTACTGCCTGTGTAAGCAGAGTTATCACTGAACTGCCAGAGGACTTCATCCAGTGTGCAACAATACTCAGTATCAACATCCTTCACCCCAAGCCCATTACAGACAGGGCATCTAGGAGGCCAAAATGCAGAGTTAACGTGTTAGGATATGGACACAGACTTAATCATGTTTGGATATGGATTCATTTCAACCACATGCTGGTTTCATTGAGTGCTACCCCCTAAGGTTCAGCGTAACTACTTCTCATTTGCTTCCCTGTAAGCTCTGGCCCACCAGCTGTAGCTTCCCCCACTCTTTTCTTGCACCCCCTTAGCACCTAATCACACCCACGCCAATGTGAGGTAGCTCCATGAAAGCACAAGGAGTTGCTCTCAATTCACAGCAGCATCATGCAACATGAAATGAGGTGCTATGATTTCCTCCCTGAGGCCTGCAGACAAGAAACAGGCAGAGGGGACACCAAAGTTCAGCTGCATGAGAAAGTTATTTGCAGCACCAAGAACTCGTAACATCCCAGTGTTGAAGGACAGCTGTAGCGGAAAGAGACCTCAAGCTTATGCTGACAGTGGCCTCACCCAAGCCATTTCTTGGGAATGATCCCTGCTCTGTGTTGGCTCGTGACCTGCACCAGAGGTGTGTTAAATGGCTCACACCAAAAATCATGCCCAGGATTTTGGCCACCTTGTAACACTGAGAAGAGCACTCATTTCAGGAGGTCTGTGTAGGTTTCCCCTTACTGGCAGTCAAAGCACTCTTTCCCTTCCTATGCTCAAAGTTCTCCACCATTCCACCATTTCTCCAACAAGAACATTCCACTTGTGGGTAATATCTGGGCCTATTTCTCCATCCCTAGACTTCTGCTCTCAAGCCAGGTGGCCTCCATGAGCTTCTGTAGGTCTTGGACAGCCTCTTTCTTGCTCTGTGTTGTGACCATAAACGACACAGGCCTCCATGCTTACCTATGTTCAGTACCTTAGAGCCCCTCCACCACCAGTGATCCATTGCTTTTTGCCATCTCAGTTTGCTGCTACCAAAGTTAGTATAAGGCATGAAGATGAGCTCAGTGTGCCCCTGACTTTACACCTTCACTTCTTCCTTCCAACACTTGGATGAAGTAAAATTTATTTTTATTCCCCTCTGCACTTCTTCTCTCCAAAAAAAAAGTGAACTATGAAAGTATGCTGGCTCTTTCTCAGGATTTCAGTCCATCATTGGTATCCAATGCATTATTCAGTGAGCTGACTATAAGTAAATCAGCATAGATCCTTCCCCTTGAAAGCTTAGAAAATCTGCAACTTTGTCATAATGCCCTATGGCCCTTCCCAACCTAGCTGACTGCAAAGAGAAATTTAATTGCTTACTGTTTAATTCAAATTTAATTAAAAAAAAAACAAACAAACACACACACAAAGAATGTCATTAGTTGTTTTTTATTTCAAAGTGAGTGCTTGAAAAGTGGTGCTCTGCTCCCATACAGTGTTGGGGTGGTAATGAATGAATGTGTTTTTGCAAAGAAGAGAGTGAAGATTGTAAGGTCTGTGGGTTAAGAAGCATGGGAGGATTGAAGGAGATGTTCCGTGATTGGGGCTGTATTTTTTTACAGAACGAATAAGGAATTAATTATAGTAAAACTCACCCTCTTGTTAGGAAGGTCAGCAAGAAACAAATCATAAAACCTTGGCTAAATTCTGCCTAGACATAGCAATCCATTAGCAACTGTATGGGAAAGTTCAGCTACATTTCTGGTTGTGCTTTCCTTTTCCTCCTTCCTTTCCCTCAAAATCCACCCTGCAGCAATTTCGTCAGGCTGAGATCTGATCCTCTATCGAATGTGCTGAATGGATTATCTGCAGTGGAAACAAGTTGCCTGTGAGATTAATTTCACCTCTGAAATCAACATTATGCAAACACGACCCACCCTAATTTGTGTGAACAGGCTACTCATTATCTTAAGAGTAAACACCTCTGTAAGAACCAGAATACTTAATATCTCTGGTTTCCCTGTGCAGGGTCTAATCCAGGGCAGATAACCACACTCCCTCCACACTTGGTTCTGCACCTTTGATATGGAGTTTAGGGCCTGGAGGGGTTACATCTTAGTTTTATTTCATAGGTACCCTCAAAATCACAGTGAAAAAGAGAACAGATTCACTGCATAGAATCATTAAGATTGGAAGAGACCACTAAGATCATCTCGCAGGTGCACCAAACCCTGCTATCTCTCTTTGTCCGTTGGTGGACATGGACAACCTCCAAAAGATGAGTGAGGTGGGAAGCCAACCCATGCAAGACAACGTGGTGCCCAGAGATACTGCCATTCCCTGTTCTCCTTCCATCCAGTGCAGCTGTCAGTTGGATGGAAGAACTGCTGAGTTCTTCATGAAGTTTTGCTTCTGGTTTTTCTTATCACTTGTAATTTTCAGCGGGGCCACGAGGAGAAAAGGATCCAGCATCCCCAGCTCTCTCCTAGCTTAGCTTGGGTCTGATTCCTGCCTCATGTGCATCTGTTCATATAAGAACTTAAAAATGCCAAGGAGATGGAAGGGAAAGCATCTCAAGAGGAGAAAAAGCCTTACTGTACCTTCTGGAGCGTGATAGGGAGGACTGATTCCCCTTTATATGGAAGTGTCTGGGACTTTGTGAGATGCATCCAGAATACTTTATCTAGATTTGGACTTTTCTGTTTCAGGCTTTTTCATGGAAAAAGAGACTGACAAACTGGAGAGAATGAGGCAGAGATCATGCAGATGGTTAGAGGGCTAAAGACAGAATGTACAAGTAGAGTCTGAGGGAAATAGATGTGTTCTGCCCCTAAAGGTCACTGCAGAGATCCTCTGCTGATGCAGCTTTGTACAAGTGCAGCGTGCATGCTCTTGTTCACCACTGGTAAAAATGCAGAGCTAATGGTGACAGCTATGTTGAAACATAGCCTTTTGTAGCTGAGAATTTGCTCCATCAAACAGTGTTACTCTTTGTAGCGGTTGCAGTTTCCATGGAAATAAATAGGAGGAATTACTTTTGGAGTGACCTATGCATATGTGACCCAAGACAATTCCTCTTCACTCAGTGAGGCCTGGGCAAGCCAGATGGTTGGGCACCCATTCTCCCTAGTGGGAGGTGACTGCCCAGCACTGCTCAGAGTTGTGCTGAGTGCTCGTGGAATGATAGAATCACAAGGTTGGAAAGGACCTACAAGATCATCTAGTCCAACCATCCTCCCATTATCATTGCTACGAAGCAATGGGAGGCACCCATTGGTGTGAAGCAATTCTGTTAACTCATAAGCAATCAAGGAAAATATTCACCCTAATTTACTTCTTGGCAACAAGAAGGAATGAGAAAGAAACAAGCTGCACGATGATATTTATAAATGGCCATAACAATGCAGATACTTCAAAGTACCCAGGTGGTTTTTACTTTCTGTGCAACCTGTAAAACAATGCAAACTGAGACTCTTACAGGGCAAAGCCCTGAGGATACCAATACATTCATGCCTAACAAAGCCACAGCTGTCAGAGACAGCATAATAAAAAGATACTACAAAGCCTGTAAACCAAACAATGGCCTATTCTCTGACCTTTGGTAGTCCTGATGAGTTTTGGCCATGTTGGCAGTAGCAAATTCAGCCTGCGAAACAAAGTGGTTGTGTGTTAACTCCTGAACCGTGCCTGGAAGATTCTTGGGAGAGTGGAGCATGATGCCATGGAGTTCACTTTATTTTTAGAAGTGTAGAATCATAGAATCACCAAGGTTGGAAAAGACCTTCAGGATCATCCAGTCCAACTGTCCACCTATCACCAATAGTTCTCACTAACCCACGAGTAGCCAGAGTTCCCAGTGAGCCTGACCAGCTCCCAGCAGCCTGACCATCCATACACATGCTCACACATGCTTCCAGGCTAATTCACTCCTTAGTTTTACTAGTGAATCCTTGGGTAACTCCGCTACCAAACAGAGTAAAACATATCCTAATAAGAATCTTCACACATCTCATGAAAGAGCAAATGGAGTCTCCTCTGTGAAGTCAGAGCTGGGCAAGGTGTTGACTTGCCTACAGAAGTAAGGACAGGGGGGTGGCAAACAGAGTTGGTAATTTTAGAAGTAGATAAGTGCACAGTCTGTCCTTGTTCACTGGGGATGATCCATCTGCACTGCAGTTTGCAGCAGTGCCAAAACCAGGTATCTGCAGAAGTCCTTCAGCAGAGCCAATTTCTCATTCTTAAGCAGACTGTCACACCCAAGATGGTTATAATGCTCAACACCAAGTGAGGATGGAATTCTGGATTATTTTCAATGATATAAAACCATACTAGCTCCTTCAACTTTAATATCTTTACTCCATATTTGCACCTTTGTAATGGAAAATCTGTATCTTCACCTGATACGAATGGACATAAGTCTGAAGTGACATAAGATATGAGTAAAATCCCTAGCAGTACCTTTCACCATCATGCAAAGTCTCATTTTTTTCATCTGACTTTTCCTTTCTGCTGCTGTGTAGTGAGAAAAGGCAGGGACAAAACTAACCTGATGACAGTGTCAGGCACATGGAGGGGTGAGCCCAGCACCAGGAGTAGCTGTGGGCAGGACCCCATCTTACCTGCTGGCCCCAGGGGTGTTTACCTGCCGCGCTCACATCCCCATTTGGCAGGGAATGGATGGATGTTGTCATCTATATTACAAAACAGGGAAGCTCTTCAGCAGCTCACTGGGAGGTAGGGTGAGGGCATGATTTCATACCAATCACACCGGTACGCATATGCCAACAACCCTACCAGACTTGTTCTGCTGGGCTGCACTCCCAGACATTTCGCTCAGAGCAAAGCAGAGTGTGACTCCTGGTGTCCCCAGTAACCACAGCTCTGGTGAGCCCTTCCCTCCTGGCCTCCTCCCAGCCTGGGGCAACTCTCAGTCCACCGTGGACTTTTCTGCCCCTATTTAACACATAATGCAATTTATGCACCCTCTCTGACACAACACCTTCCTGCTATGGCCAGGATTTTGTGCTAACCATCCCACACTGTATACAGATCCTCTCTAGAGGCATCGTTTCCTTTCCTTGGTGGGGAAAACCCCCAGTTTGCAATATTTCTTCCTTAGACACCACGGGAAGGTCTTAAATGCATGGTGCTGTTCATGGTGGTGATGCGTCGACATTTGGACTAGAAGATCTTAGTGATGTTTTCCAACCTTAATGATTCTATGATTCCATGTCCTATGTTCTCTGGTTAACAGTGGCTGCTGATCGGGTGAGTTAAGTAGAAGTCCATGTCTTGGTTGCAGAGCACATGTTAAAGCATTCAGAACCCGCTGCGCAGCCAGGAGAGAACCAGATATTTTGGTATCCCATTCAGCACTATCATTTCTGTCGTTGCTTTCAGGAGTTCAAAGTGTTTGTAATAACAAAGAGCTCATGGGATGAGTGGAAGGGATCTCCCCATGAGCTGGTACAACTGGGGCCAAATCTTCTGGTTTGGATTTGAGACGCATCGTTCCACAGAATGCAGGAGCTTTCCACATCAGATGTGCCCCACCCCTACATCTTCTTTATGGCCTGAATTATTTCCAGCAAAGATCTATACCTAAGGAATGCTCATCGCAACTACATAAATGCCTGAAACTTGGATGAATTCAGGCTTATGCAATTGAAACTGTGAACACAACCTCATCATGAAAACCTCTGCTCTTCAGAAAATGCCTCTGAACTGAAGGCAAGCTCTCAACATTATGGTGTGGCTATAGGAATCAGTCAGAACTGCCCATGGAGCAGCTGACTCCTGGTAAGGTCTCACATCATCTAGAAAAGGAACATCAAGCCTCTCGCTGACAGAGATTGTTGTATTTTATTTGACTGTTGTATTTTAGTATAGCTACAGAAATGACAAGAAATTGCAGGAAGGCACAAGGACCAGGCAAGGATGGAGCTCTTTAAAACTCGGTCACGTGGTGGGTAGGGGTGTGGAGGTTGCAGTACTAATTGAGCCCCTAATGCTCTTAGCACTAATACATTAATGCCTTAGCATATAAGGCAGCTCTCTCTTATACAGATCTTGGGTACAAGGAGATTAGTAGGGAGGGGCTATCATCTCTCGCCCTTGTGTTCTGCATCACACCCATCTCTCTGTGCATCATACAGTCCATCCCAGCACAAGAAACAGCATCTTGAGGGATGAAAAAAACACCAGCTCAGAAAACCCTTACGATTACCCTCTGCAGGTATAACTGTCGTAAGTCCAGAGGACTTGACCTCAGCAATAAAGCTTGTGGTCCTTCAGCTGCTTCCCAGCAGTGACCTGAGATCCTAATCTCAGAGAGCGTGATGAGTGCAGGGGCATTGGATGGAGGCAGCAGTATCACCCCGTGCATCTGCTGGTGGGCTCTGCCTGCTGGCGTTGCAGCACAGAGATGGACCTGCACAGATAAGTCAGAAGTTGTGCTCCAGATGAGATAAGTGCAGCAAAGGCTGGCGGAATTCAAGCTCCCCATTTGGGTCACCTAGAAATGTTGCTGGTGATGGAGAGTCCTGCAGGTACCCCCCACTGTGGTCAACACCCCTCCAAGATGCTCTCAAAGGTGAGAGCTGGGGAGATGCTTGAGCACCCCACAACCAGCTCTTATCTCTGTAATGGATCAACTCAAGGTCATCTCATTGTCCTGAGAGTAGAACATCTCCTAATCAGTCAATGCTCTCAGGCTTGTGGTTTTGGCTTCTCTGTTCCCCACCTTGCTGCTCTGTTTTGGTGCTGTTGGGGAGCAGAAGATTGACTGTGGTCAGGCAGAGCAAAAGCAGCTAGATAAGTGCAGACCTCTCTCTGCTTCCCACCCTAGTGGTAGAACCACCTTTGCTTCTATTTTTATAATGCACAAGAAACAATAAAAAGGTGTGTTTTTTTTTTTTTGATGACCCTACAATATTGAAGTAAAATGTGTGTTTGGTGAGAAAGCTTTCAAACTAAAGAAGGGGAGATTTAGATTGGATATAAGGAAGAAGTTTTCTACACTAAGGGTGGTGAGGCACTGGCACAGGTTGCACAGAGAGGTGGTTGTTGCCCCATCCGTGCAGACAGCCAAGGTCAGGCTGGATGGGCTGTGAGCACTGATGGAGCTGTGGGTGTCCCTGCTCAGTGCAGGGAGTGGGACAGATGGCCTTTAGGGGTCCCTTCCAATTCAAACCATTCTATGATTTGACAAAGAGGTAAATTTAGTGTCAGTGGAAAAGAGATTTCCTGCACCCAGTGCAGAGGTTTGCCTGCAGCTGGATTTCCTATGTCTCTGTATTCCCCAGAGGTCTTCACATACTCTTGATCATGCCTAGGCTTCATGGTGCCTAGATTCATGGTGTAGATCATCTGCAGTTGGGCTCGTCTGAGCAAACCAGTCCTTAAGTCTAAGATTGGCCTAAGATTGCACAATACTGATATATTACCATACACATGGAGACTCCGAGGAACATTATTAGCTCATAAAATTACTTTGGTTAAGAGCAATAAATGCTGAGGCAAACAGGGAGGTCTATGATCATTCTCTTGTGCTGTAAAGACCAGGCAGCACAATTATCTCCTGATGAATACCTCAGGGAGGCTGGGACTGATATCCTTTCAGTATATGGAAAATAGGGCCATATAAAAAAACCAAGGCCCTGTTCAGAGGAAGAGAACCTGAGAGCACCTGCTGGAAATGAGGTACTGGATATATTCCCTTGTCAACAGGGAGCAGGTGATTTGCCTAAAGTAATCACAACTGTACTATACACAGTTGTGTTTTTTTTTCTGAGACCTAACACCCTTGCCAATTTCAGCCCTTAAGCATAAAACCTTTAAATAATGGATGAGAAACAGGTGCTAATAATATTCAAACATAAGGAAGGGTTTATGGGAGTCAAAGAACTTAGGTTCCCTCCATCTCTCAGTCAGCAAATTTCTCCTGTCTTCTGCTAACCAGCCTGATTTCTTGTTAGGCAGGGAGTGCCCATTAAGAGCAAATAGGGACTGCAAAAGGAGATGCTGGGGTTTGCTGTGTGGCCTGCTGCTGTGTTGCATTCCGTGCGCTACTGCATCTGCCTTTGTCTTGCTCTCAGTGCAGAGAAATGCCATGGCTTTTTCTCAAGACATTATAAGACTCTTAATCTGGAGAGGAAGCAAGGTCAGGACAACCACTGCCATGTGCAGCCACAGCCTCCAGTGTGATTCCTAATTCATGGAGGAAAAGAAAGGTTCAAATTTGGGTTAATAGCTATCTGCTCCTAGGGCCTGATTTACCATGGCAGGGCTTGAACTGGGTAATCTTTGTGGTCCCTTCCAACCAAAGGCATTCTATGATTCTATTCTGGGTGTTACTTCTCCCCTATAATTTGACCAGGGTTCAGCTCTGAATTTGAGGAACATTTCCAGCAAGACTTTTCTCAAAACTGAAGAGTTGTCTGAAATCCCTTTACCCCACCCAAAATTCCACCTGAACGATCCTCATGGATGTATCCTTTTTCATTAATGCCTTGAAATTGCATAGAGATTTATAGGCAGAATATGCCAGAGAGACTGCCAGAATGCAATTAATGATTATTTATTAAGAAAATCTTGGAGGAGAAAAGAGCTGGAAATCCTCACTCTGAGTAACTCAGCATGTAATCTTCTTTTGAAGGACAAAAAGTCAAACACTGCAGCATGAGCTCAAGCTGATCTTGTATAGCTTTAACCTGTGATACCATTTCATAAGTTAATGCCTGAGAGATTCCCCTTGTTCTGATGATAAACAGCAGTCAATCCCTCCAGAGATTCAACTTTACAACTGCCTGAAGTTGCACACTGCAGCATGTGGAGTCCTCACACGTCTGGAGTCAGCCCTGCTTTCAGTTCCAGTCTGAACATCATGCAGATGTGATTTAAGTTTCAGGTAGGGAAGGGTGAGAAGGGAGGCTGGAGTACAACATACCAAAGGAAAATCATTTTTACTGCATAATCATTGCTTTTTTATTATTATTATTTATTATAATAACAAAATAATCCTTTTTTTTTTTTTTTTTTTTTTTTTTTTTTTTTTTTTTTTTTTTTTAGGTAGATCATGCAGAATTAGATTCTGCTGTATTTATGTCTCTTGAATAAGGTGTTCCAGGCAGCCTTTGCCCTGTAGGTGAGCAATACTCACCTGCTCAGGTAGCTCAGAGCTGGCTGATGTCTCTCCATCTCCCCTGCAATGGAGAAGCAATGGAAGCACCTGAAGTTGGGTGGTAATTGCCAGGACTGCTTGCCTAGCACTGCACCTCACGTGGAATAAGGGTGTGTAAATTCAGATCCTGAATACTCTTCATGCTTGTGCTCTAGATATTTTTTGTATGATGATGTTGTTTCTCTGAGCAGCCAGTTGGAACTATGGTTGAGACTGAAAAATCCCCCAGATGACCCTAATGCACAGAGTATGGAGGTGTCTGTCTTCTACCAAGTAAAATTCCAACAGCTGCAGTTTTATTGCCCACCTTTCCAAAAGGAAAATCCTCATCAACCTATGAGGGGAACTGTGCTAATTCTTCAGCACAAATTTCAAGAAGCATATGTGATATGTGATACTTAGGGACGTGGTCAGAGGGCAATATGGTAGAAAGTGGACAGTTGGACTTGATCTTAGAGGTCTTTTCCAACTTTAATGACCCTATAATTCAAATCTGAATTATTCTACTGGTTTCCACAGGCTGCCTTCAGGCACTGTTCTGTTCTGAACCTGGAGATTTACTCTCACACTGCTGGGCTGAAGCTGACCTGCAACTAAGATGGGATGGGAAGGCATCTGACCTTGTTAAAATAAAAGAATACCTCAAAATAAAGAAAAAAAAAAAAAAAAAAAAGGGAACAATTGAAGCTTTTGTATGTAAAGCATAATGGGTGCCATTTTTATGATTCGAACTCCTGATCGCTAACAAAATACTTGTAGCAATTACTGGATAATAAGTACCCAGAAGAGCAGTGAGCTAATTGCTTTCACTCCAGGATAAGGAAAGTATTTGGAAAATGCTTATTCTCATGAGCATTTTATGACTGGGCATCCATCTCAATTAACTCTAGGTGCCTAGCAGGTATTTGAGCTAGCATCTCAATATTCCTTTATACTCCGGAAAGGAGGAGCTGCTCTTGAAGGTGAATCATCACTCCTTCCTTTGACATCTGCTATGGGATAAGAGGAATTGTGCCCCAGGAGCATGATGAACAGGGACCATAGCCTGCGAACTCGTGGGGTAGACACTGTATGTCATTTTCACCCATTATGTGACCCACTACCATGACACCCAGCCATGCACCGTATCTTCTCCACACTTCTGGTGCAACCCAATGGAAGCCTCTATAAGAAATCTAGAATAGAGCTTCAGCGTAATCTGGCAAATTGTTGAGCTAATGATCATTAATCGTTATGGGCATACTTTTGGTAAGGAATGGGATCTCATCTGGGGTGAAGAGATTGAGAATATTTGTGGTCTGCACCTGCCCTGACCATGGGAGACATCCCTGAATCTGACAACATCTCTTTTTCCACTGGTGAACAAGGAATAATGTTTTCACTCACCCCTCTGGGGTAGTGATTTTTTCATTCCTTAGTATTTAGAGATAATCCTTTGCTTTCACATATTCCATCCTTTGATGGAGTATATGGAAGTTTGTCCTGGATTTTGATTTTTTTTCTTTGTGCTCTTCATTCTTCAGTTTGCAATCATCTCATCTGATTTATTGCAGGCTGGAAACTAAAACATGGGCTTGATGTTCAGAAAAACACTTGCCACCAGGCATTTCATGCAAAGGATTCATAGAATCTCCAAGGTTGGAAAAGATCTCCAAGGTCAACCAGTCCAACCATCCACCTACCACTAATATTTCCCCATTAAACCATCACAGAATCACCAAGGTTGGAAAAGACCTTCAAGATCATCCAGTGCAACCATCCACCTATCAGCAATAGTACTCACTAAACCATATCCCTCAACACAAAATCCAAACATTTTTTGAACACCTCCAGGGACAGTGACTCCACCACCTCCCTGGGCAGCCCATTCCAGTGCCTGGCTGCTCTTTCTGAGAAGAAATCTTTCCTAACATCCAACTTGAATCTCCCTTGTTGCAACTTGAGGCCATCGACCTTTCCCTGCATTCAGGCTCATGACTTGTGTGTAAAAAGAAGAAGGTATTCAGTCATGCTAGTCACAGAACAGGGCAAATTCCTCAATCAACAAGTCTGTGCAAGGAATAAGGAAAAACATCTTTAAACCTCATTAGTTAATTATCGTCACTGCAGATGGTGCCCAGCTGTAAGCTCCTTTCTGCTGGTCTTAATCCCGTTCCCAGTGGCTACCCTGGGCAGAACAGCCCATTTGTTTCTTTATCAGGAGAAGTGGTTGAGCATGCGGCTGTGGGGAAAGCTGTGAGAAGGGGAGCAATGTAAACCCTTAGAAGGGAGATGGGGGTCTGTCCCCCCATGTAGGCAGCAAGTGAGCAGAAGTGCTCCATCTTGCATTTATAGGGACAAGCAATGTGAGGAGGAAAGGTTTCTCTCTGGCTTTTCATCTCCTCTGTGAGCACTCACGTGAGGCCCAACCTGGGATGGATTACTGACCTGAGCAAAGCTATGTACCTGGATTACCTTTGCTGTGGTAAGTTGAACCTGCCTCTCTCTGTGTTCTGTGCGTGTGTGAATTGATGCAGGGGAAAGGAGCCAACAAGAGAAGCACTGGACTAGTGAAAAATGGCAAGAAATAGAGGCTTTGTTGTTAGTATTGATAACATTTTTCCAATGTATGTTGTCTTCTTTCATATCCTTTGTTTCCTACTAGGAAATAAGTTGATGTCCCTGTTAGAAAATTAGCTGAATCATAGAATCATTAAGGTTGGAAAGGCCATTAAGATTGTTTGGTCCCAACGTGAGTTGCCCGTGATAAATAAGAGCTGTGCTTATGGCAGAAGCTTGCTGAGATCAAGCGAGAGCTGGTGGCTGTGTTTTGTTCTGTGGAGCAATGCAAAGCAATATCCTAGCAGATTTCCACAGGCTGTGGTTTTGTTCTTCTGGGAGCCTTTGCCCTGGGATCTGAGTACACTCCTTAGTGGGGTATTTCCTAAGAAAATGAGTCTCTTTTTGAACTGAGCTGGACGGCAGCTTTCCTGATATAACTTCTTTTTGCTACCTGAAATCTCCCTTGCTATTCAGGGACAGCAGGAGATTAAGAGTGGATCAAGCCTTAAGAAGCTCAGGGCTCCTGCATGCAGATCAGGGACTCCTGTCCATTTCGAGCAGCGCTGCATAGGCAGGGAGCCAGGCCATGCACAGGCCTGATCCAACATGGTCCCTGGTAGCAGAGATGGTGGCTTTTACCACAATCCCAGCTGGGGGCTCAACCAGAATTTCAGCTCTGATTGTCTTCAGTAAGATCTGAGTAGCTCACAGGACTTTTTTTTTACCCTTTTGTTGGCAATCTCCCAGCCTTGTACAAGCCGAAAGGGGGGCCTAATGTTTTTGGCTAATAAAGGCTTCAAGTCGTTAACCCTCGGCTGTTTAAGAGTGAAACAGCATGAAGAAATGAATTCACTTTTGAAGCTGAACAGAGACTCAGAGAGATGATGACATAAGGATCACTTCAGCACAGCATTTGACCCCTTGAATAGTGCAGGGCACTTTCATCCCATAGTTATTCATCCCATAGTTATTGGTCTTTCATCCATTTCATCCCATAGTTATTGGTCTTTCGCTTTTTGCAGTCCTTGTATGTCATGTTGTGGAAGTCGTGATATCAAGACTTCGCATCTTTAAGGGCTAAATTAGCACAGATAAGTGGAAGGGTGCTGATAAAGGTTTGCCACAGGTCTCTATTTTAGCAGATAATTGAGCCTTTGATTAGAAGATCTCGCAACATTCACTTGCCTTTTGCTCAAAACCCATTTGGTTTCATTTGTCTACTTCAGACGAATATTTTCTGGTGGACGTGCTCTTGATTTGGGGATTTCTGCATCTCTGTGACTTTTTCTGCAGGGTTAGAATTGATACTTGTATTTGCTTTTGAACACCTAAGACTGAAGTAGGTTCTTGGTCTACCTATAATCACAGTGAATTATTGGTTGTGATGGCAACTGATTAGTATTTAACACTGGACATCTTCTACTCCTTAAATTGCTTCTTAGTGCAGGTGAAGGCGTGAGATAGTCATTCCATGTCCTGCTGCATTTTTTTTCCACTTGTTTTTTTTCTTTCCTTCTTCACTGGATCTCCCTTGGCTCTCTTTTGGAGCTTTAATAAGATTCTTCTAATTTCTTTCATTTATTTCCTTGTAATCATGATTGTGTTCTTACTGTGCCTTGGAGAAACCCGAATCATTTGGCCAAATAGGTGAGGTTTATTGCTACCAATTAATGTTGTTATTAATTTGATCCCATTACATGTAAAGAAGGGGAAAACTGCACATTTAAGTGTAAATATGACTTCTGTGGCTTATACAGAGTTTTTTGTATTGAAAATATATTGTATGCAATATATGATTATATAAAATATAAATAAAATACTTTGGAGAGAGACAACGGATCCTACCCTCTCTGCCCTTTACATTAAAATTCTTTTCTTTAATGTCTATTTTCCTGTATAGGAATAAATAAATTCCTACAATCTAATCTTAAATAACCTGCGAGAAGGGCTTTCTACTTCTTCATTTCTGGATTATTCCAACCTAAGTGACCTCAATTCCCCTTTTTCACAGTTCCATCCCATTACATCCATTTATACTTTCTTGCTCTATGGTGAGCAATTCCTCTGCACGCCTGGGAAGAATCAGTGCCTTAACATTTCAACCACACAGAGAATTACAAGCACAGGAGAAAATCAAGACCCAGGTGCAGCCAGTGCCAGAACATAGGTTGAGAAGGGTCTTGATTTCATCTATTTATGTAGTGCCTACAGTCGTCAGCTTCCCCTAACTTATCTCATAGCTTGCAGCACACTCATTCCTCATTGTTCGCCTACAAATGCTGAGAGCTCCTAACAATGGAGATCCTACTTCTTCCTTGGCTCTCAGCTCCCTCCTGCCTGCCAGCTCTTCTATTTTCCCTTGGGCGTTAGTTGGCCAAGCAATGTGTATTTAGTGCTTTCAATCTTTTTTTTTTTTCCTCCCCCTTTTTCCCTCCCCCCCCTAACCAAGCCCTTAATCATTTTGCTGCCTTTCTCCAAAACCTCTCCAAATTGTCGGTATCCCGCAGGCTGTCTGATGTTATCCTCAGCCTTCTTCCTCCTCCTGCAGGGTGTGGAAGTTAAGTTTGTTGCCTTACTTTCCAAGGTATATCTGCTTATATTGGTGGCCTATTGTGTGAGCGGAGCCTCATACAGACTTGAAGGATTAACAGGTGGGGTGGGCTACTGAAGTGGCTCTGCAAATCCCCCCATGCTGCTATCAGAGCAGTTCACAGGGACAAAATGCAATTTTGTTGGGAAAATTGCCATATCTCCTCTTGCTTTATTTAGTAAGGCAGCGTAAGTCACCGTGCTAGGATCAAAAAGGCAAAAATTGTGTTAGAACCATAGAATCATTAAGGCTGGAAAAGACCACTAAGATCCCTATCCCTACCATGCCTGCTGACCATGTCTCTCAGTGCCATATCTCCATAGAATCAGAGAATGGCTTGGGTTGGAAGGGACCTCAAGAATCATCAAGCTCTAACCCCCTTGCACATCAAACACCTCCAAGGATAGTGACCCACCACTTCCCTGGGCAGCCTGTGCCAGTGCATCATCACTGTTTTGGAAAAGATATTTCCTAGTGGTGTTCCAACAGCCTAATATGTGATATAGGATTCAGTTTCTCTTCTAGCTTAGAATCATAGCATAGCCTAAAGTGGGAAGGGACCAACAAGGACCATCGAGTTCAACTCCAGCTTTTCTCTGCCTTTTCTGACTGTTGCTCTAGGAACTGTAACTATCGCTCATGGATGAGTATATAAACATGAAACAAACAGAGACCCCAGTTGCTTGTAGGTTCCCTGAACTTCCCGCTTCATACCCACACTCTGTGCCACGTGTTGGGCTTCAGCAGTGTCTCAGCATTCAGAAACCACTTGGAAGGTGCCAAGATTAGGTAATATCTGCTGATGGCTTTCTCATGGCATGTGCTGGGCCACCTCGACCTTGTCCCAGCAAGCAGAACCTGGCTGCCACCGCAGCATCCACTGAGCCGCAGTGACCTCATTGTGTACGCGTGCCTGATTGCAGCGTGGAGCTGGGCAAGCCCATTCCTGACAGCAAGCTTGGGCCAGTGCTGACTGGCAGTGTAGATGTCCTAACACGTGCATTTACCATCAGTCACCTCAGCGGTGGCTTCAGAACACTGCTGGAATCTAAAGAAGCAGTAAACCTGTAGATATTCTGCCTTCTTACTCAATCCAGTGCATATCTAAAAGCTGGATTGTGCCAATTCTGCTCCTTAAATGTGTTTTTAGACTTTGCTATCCTGCTGCAGTCCACAAAGTGGCGAGAGTGGGAACGGGATTCTTTGCTTCTGTATGAAAAAAATGCATTCAAGTGCTGGTTAGTCTAGCTCAGTTGCTAGGGACTGGGAGTGACAGATGAGCAGAACATGACCTTGAGTCCAGGTGAAAAAAGGCCTTGTCAAGTAATAAAAATAAATTTTATAGAGTCGTATGATGGCTTGGATTGGAAAGGACTTCAAGGTTCATCAGGTTCCAACCCCTGGCCACAGGCAGAATTGCCAACTGCCAAATCAAGACTAGATCAGATTACCCATCCAACCCATCCAGGGCCCCATCCAACCCTTGAATGCCTGGAGGGATGGGGCATCCACAGCCTCTCTGGGCAACATGTTCCAGCACCTCACCACCTTCTCAGTGAAAAACTTTTCCCTGACATCTAATCTAAATCTCCCCTCTCCACCTTCCCCCCCCTCCCTCCCCCCTTTAGTTTAAAACCATTCCTCCTTGTTCTATCAGTATCTACCTGCTCATGTAAAAAGTTGATTTCCCTCATGTTTATAAATAAATTACCTGCTTTGGCAGGGGGGTTGGACTCGATGATCTCTGGAGGTCTCTTCCAACCTCTGTGATTCTGTGAAATAACTAATGGAAGGCCACAATGAGGGTCTTCCCACAGCCTTCCCTTCTCCAGACTGAGCAAGCCCAGTTCAGATTTAAACATTTAGAATATTCTACATCTAGAATTACTAGGAAAAGAGACTTGTACTTACTGAGACCTTTGATGTTAAAGGTGCACCTTCAAGTACTGGGATAGACCCTACAGTTGGTTGAATAAATTAGTGTGGCGGGATTTTTTTTCTACTTGAGGGAACAGTCACTGTTGCATCATAATTCATTTGGAATCATCCTACATGAACTGATAATTGATTTCTTTAGCTCTGTGGCTTGGTTTTTCTGCATTCTTTGTGCATTCGCTGTCTGGGCTTAGTTATCTGCATCACCTGATGTCCCTGTCTCTTGGCTGCACCACTCTCGTGCCCTGAGATATGGTCATGAGGCCTGGCAGGGACATGGTTCTGACTTGCCTCCATGAGTACCCCAGCATGCCCATGAGCACATCTGGCAGATGTTCTTGCCATTGGAGTTCAAGTGAAGCAAACACTGAGGTTGGACAAACATGGCAATTGGCCAATCCATGAAAAAGATAGCATGCAGACTCCCAGGTATATCTTGCAGTACTTTTCCAGAGTATTCCCTTTTTGTTTGGGGTTCATTCACTCACTTCAGCATGCCATTTCTTTAAGCTTCCTCAAAGGCTTGCAAAGCTTCTTAATAAATAATCTATTTCTTATCACATCTGCCTCTGAGTGAGAGACAGGACAAATGGGACAGTGTTAACACATGAATCCAGGTCAGCATCAGCTGTAAGCTGGGAAATGGTGGTGATAAGGAGCTGAGTGATGATTGTGGTGTTGTATAAGCTTTGCATTTACTCCTACAAGTTTTAGGAGATCTGAAGATGGGTATGAGGCCCCAGAAAGGAGGTGAATTGCAGCAGGAGAAGTACATTTCTCCCTACGGTTTCACAAGATGCCAATAGCTGCAATATCTGAGTGCTTCCTGCTGTGGTTTGCGAGGTGTGAGCTGAATTGGCCAACCCTAGAAATTTTCAGGAGAGGCAGAAGAAAGGGTGGAGAAGGTGAAAATGTTCAGAGCTGCAGTAGTGGCAGGAGTGAATGCAAAAATTTGGAAAACCAGAGGGAAACCACCAGGGTGCAGAATCATAGAATGGTTTGAGTTGGAAGGGACCCTTCAAGGCCATCTGTCCCACTGCCTGCGCTGAGCAGGGATACCCACAGCTCCATCAGTGCTCAGAGCCCATCCAGCCTGACCTTGGCTGTCTGCAGGGACGGGGCACCACTGCCTCTCTGTGCAACCTGTGCCAGTGCCTCACCTCCCTTATTGTAAAAGAAAGGAGTCTTTCTGGGAGGATTTTGAATACACCTGGGGTAATGTACTAGATGATCTTAGAGGTCTTTTCCAAGCTTAATGATTCTACGGTTCTGTACCATTTTGAAAACTGGTAAAGTTTATGAAAGTTGAGATAAGCTTAGAAACAGGTAGGTGTTGTAGCAAGAAGGGGCAGCAGGAGATTTTGGGGAGATTACAGCCAGTAATCTGTAGTATTTGGCCACCGTCCAGGTGTGAGGGTTTGGTGTGAAGGAGATGTAGGTGTTGAATACAACGCGGAGACTGTGAGCTAAGTGTGGGTTATGCACAGCGAGGAAGGCTGGCAGAGGGAAGAGTTTGTGGTGAAAGATAAGGAGGTGTTCTTTCAACCATGATAAAAGTGTTGGCAGCCCCATGGCTGGGAAAGAGCTTGGAGGGAGGGGATGAGAGGAGAAGCCCAGCAGTGGAGAGCTGCACCTGCTGCAGTGGATCGGTGAATGATGTTAGAAGGTATGGTGGCATCACAGGGAGCACGGTGTCACAAGGAAGAGAATGAGGATGGGGAAGGAGAACATTCAGAGATGGGGGAGGTGGAGGATACTGAAGGTGATGTCCATTGCTGAGGAGGAGAGCTGGATGCCAAGGACTCAAACTAAAAGGGAGGTGGACCTTTTGGGTTGTTCTTTAAGACCAAGTTCAACATGGAATTTTTAAAGTATTTCCCTCTTGGAGATTTTTGTGGTTAGGATTTAACCTGAACCTTTCTGTCCACGAAGTTCTGATTGTTTCAATGAATTTTTTCTCTAATTTTTTTTTTTTTTTTTTTTTGGCCAGTTCTTCCAGCTGCCTTAAAACACTATGTGAAAAGTCAGGTGAAGTTAAATTTTTGTTTAGCTGACAATGTTGTGTCTTTTTTTCCATCCCCATCATTCAAAAATATTGAATCCATTTTGAAAGATTAGCAGATGAGAAAATATTATTTTTTTTCCTTTTTTTCTGCTCAGCATTTCATATACTCACTTTTGATAATTTTTTACCATACATTTTTTTCCCCCAAAAGCTCCAGAAAATGCTTTTTCAGGAGTCAGCCAAAGACAATAGTTCCCCTTCCCTTCCATTTAAACATTTCCAATATTCTCTTGAGCGTCAGGACACAAGGGATGACATACACCTGATAAAACCTCTTTATTTCCACCACCTGAATTCATCACTTTGAGCTTCTTTTCTTCATGTTGCCAAATGTGGGGAGCCCAGAGAAGCTGTGGGTGTCCCATCCAAGGTGTTCAAGGCCAGGATGGATTGGGCCCTGGGCAGACTGGGCTGGTGGGAGCTGCCCCTATCCACGGCCTTGGCTGATCCTAGCCCCTGCTTTGTTCCTTCAGAATGGCCCCAGCACATTTGGAAAAGAGCTTGCATGAGGAAATGCCCATCATTGCACGGCAGCTGGTGGTGGAGAGAAGGTATTGTCCCTTCTGCTCCTGCACAATGCCCAAAAGGAGCAGATGTTCAGCAAGTGCTAATCCCAGGAGATCACGGGAGCTCCACAGAGCCCTGCTAGCTTATCTAATCTGAGAATCTGGCACTTGGGTTCAGTATGTGAGGAAAAGAAAGAATAGTTTATTGTTTGAAAAGTGCAGACAAGAGAAGAGAAACCCCCAAATTTAGACTTTGGCAAGGGCGCCATTGTTAGCAATGCTATCCTTTACTAACAGTCCACTGACTTGAATTAAAATCAAGAGTAAGGAAAATTGGAAGGATGTGAATCTTGGGGTTAAAGCAGAGATAGCAGATTAAGCAAGTCCATGAATAAATGCAAAAGGACAGCGACTCAAAACAGTCCGAGTTACTGAACTCCTTTAAAATAAAATAACATTAAAAAACCCAACTCTCTCTCCTAAACAACAGAAACAAACACATAGGAAAATAATTTGGATGGGATTCTCAGTTAGAAAGGAAGTCCCTATATTGAAAAACCCCATTGACAAAGAAAAAGTGGAGGAATCTTTGAAAAAATTGGAAAGCACACGGATCAGCTGGATCATGATGGCAGATTGGAAGTTAGAGAATGAATTGAGAAACCAACTGCATTGCTCCCCAGAGGCAACTGATGCCAACTGCGGTGAATAAAGGAGAAAGGATTTGGACAATATCTGTGGGTTTTTTGTTGGTGGTGGTGGGTTGTTTTTTTTTTGTTTTTGCCTTACTAACCAAAGCCAAAAGAAGAAAGTCATTCCAGGTGAGAGATTCTAGTATAATGGGACAAATGTTAAGGCAGAAATAGCTACACAGCTGCATGGCACAAGAAATACGGATGAAAGGCCAAGTAAATACACAATGCCAAAAAAAAAAGAAAAAGAAAAAGACTGCTTCTACTGCTTATCAATTTTTTATAATGTCTAATTTGGCTTGGAAAAAAAATATTTCTAAGGATTTTAGAAGTTTCATTTTTGGGTGAGGAAAAGCTGTCCACAGATTCAGTAATAAACATATTGGAAAAAGTGTATCTACAAAGAGTATACATGTTAAAATGTAGAGTGATTTGATTTGTTAAATATATTTTGAAATAGTTCTGTAAAAGTGCAAAAAAAACATATTAAGAAAAATCATAATTGATAATAATATAAGGAACCATGGGTATCAGAAATGAAAGAGAAAGCCATGGGTATCAGAAATGAAAGAGAAAGGGTTTAAAGAGAAAAACTAGAAACAGTCAGAAAAACAAGGTCCATGCTGGAAAAAAAGTGTAAATGTTACATAGCAGGGTACTAATAATCTCAAGTAATGTAAGTATTGTTTTGGAAACTCACTGAGAAACATGGAACTGGGAATGAGCCTTATGGATGATGAAAATAGCAGGATACAAGTGTGTGTGGTGCTACACAAGCATCCTGGGGAGGTGCATCTGTTCATGTGCTCTTGTTCCTTTCATGTAGTCAGTTGTGCCAGTTCTAGGTTTCTGCATTTTGTAAGCTGCTCAGCTCCTGCCATGCTGTCACCTCCATCTGATTGGATGCGTAGTGCATCTGTAATCAGTTTTCTGGCATAAAGATGTGCATACTCTGGTCAGGGGCTGGGATGGGCTGCCCTGGGAGGTGGTGGAGTCACCGACCCTGGAGGTGTTCAAGGAACATTTAGATGCTGTGTTGGGGAATATGGTGCAGTGAGAACTGTTGGTGATCGGTGGACGGTTGGACTGGATGATCTTGTAAGTCTTTTCCAACCTTGGTGAGTCTATGATTCTATAATCTTGGATGTGAAACATGAAGCCTTCCTTCAAAGGGAGATGCAAAGTTATTTTCCACAGTATTGCTAGATGTGTGAGTAAAGGTCTTTACATCTTCTCTGTCAGTACCCAGATGTCTACAACAGAAAGCTCTTGCACTAGAAATACCAGTTCTCTGTGCTTGGGTTCTTCTCTTCCTTTTTCAGTGGAATGCTTTAGTTTTGTCCACATTGGGCTGTGATTATCAGCATCCCATAGGAGCTGTTATTGTACAGTTGGATCGAGGAGCTTAGGGAAATGATTGCAGACAACAGGATGTGCAGGGAAAAGGATAATGAACGAGGCACCAACATGCCCCTCTCTCTTTCTGCTCTCAAAGAGCAGTCTGTCATCTTGTTTTATTACATTGCACTCATTTGCTTCCCCTCCCAAGCAGAAAACAAATCCCATAACTCAGGAATTTGAACCAAGCCCTCCTAAATTGCTGGGGAAGCAGCCTTGATAAGGTCTATCCAGACCTGGCACCAGATCTCTGACCCAAATCCTTTACTCTGAAATGCAAGCATTATGAGCTTTTGTCTTAGCTTCACAAATTCACCTGTTAGTTGCGATGGTGAAGGTAACTGCTGGCACAATCATAATGCATCTCAAACAGATTTCATTCCATGCAGGAAGAACACAGGTTCATAGTTTAAGATAATGTCTTAAGTCAAAGACTACTCCAGAGATATTTTCTACAGAATTAATATTTTTAAGTGTAAGGAGAATTGAAAATAATAAGTTCAGAAGGTTTTCTTTCTTCATGCTCCTGATTTATTGCTGAGAAACTCATTAGATAATGTATCCAGAACAAGAGGGAGATTTACTGTAGGTGAATCTGATCCCTGAGACTAATTCTTATCCTCCAGAAAGCTGGTCTTCTTGATTACCTAGGTTAAGAACAATGTAATCCTCTGCACGGAAGCTTGTACCTGTAAATAAAATTTGTACTGCTGCACTTTAAAGACCAAACTGCTTCAGACTGAAGTGGATATGAGTAAATAAGAAGCAATGCATTCTTTCTTTTAAAAAAAAAAAATAAAAAAAAAAAAAAAAAAAGTAAATCTTTGTACTTTCTAAATGGTATGTATTTCCTTGTTGCTACTTCTATCCACTTCACCTTACTACTTCATTAGGCACATCTGGGAAGAGTCTGACTAAAACCATGTTCTAGGTAGTTAGAGACAGTGGTCTCTTCTCCAGATCATACACTTCCAGTGATTTGCCCTCCATTGGCACATCATGCACGTCTGTCACATCTTATCCTCGTGGTGGCTTTTGCTGAACTCATTCCAGTATGCCAGTGTCTTTCTTGTGCTATGGAACACAAACTTGACACAGTATCCAGATGTGCAAAGCAGAAGGGAATTAGGATTTCTCTTGGTCTACATATGAGATCCTTACTAACACAGCGCAGTATCTGGAAGGCATCTCTTCCCAGAAGGGCTCGCCGCTGACACCTGCTCATCACGACGACCTTCATAACCACTCCTGCAAGGTTACTACCCACCAGCCTGAGGGGTTTTCTGTCCCTGATATGTGCTGCGTGTTTTCTGAGAGTCATGTCAGTTGATTTCTGTAGCCTTTTAAGGTCCTTCCAAATGGCAGCCTTGCTCTCCAACACGTGGGCTGCTCCCCATAGCTGGGTGTCACAGGTAAAATTGCTGAGGACCTGGGTGATGGTCAGTGTGTTTTAAACTCGTTCAGTCAGAGCTCAGAATGACAATGTCAGCTATCAGAAACCTCTTTTCCAAGCAAATAAATATTTCAAGTCCAACACAAGGTTTGACAATCCTTTTCAAGTAATTTTAAGCAATAAACTGCTTTATTTGCAGAGAATCGTTTTATTATCACTTCTGTTTTCTTCCACACAATGCTTCCACTTGGTCTGTCCATGAATATTGATTGTTGATAAGATCATTTTGCCATTAGAAAATATTTTTTCTTTCTCATAGATGGGTGTTGGAGCTTGATGATCCTTGAGGTCCTTTCCAACCCAAGCCATTCTATGTCTCTAAGCTACTATATGGGAGCAAATTGAAGTGAACATTTCTAGAGAAACATGGTTAGATCTTACAAGATAACTTGCCTTTTTTTTTTTTTTTTTTCAAATATTATTGGTGACCTACAAATTGCTCTTCAGTCTGAAGAAATGACTTTTTAAAAATGGCAGCTAAAATTACTTGAGTGGAAAGAGAAATTTCCAGTAAAATGTTGAACATGAATTTATCAGCATTAAGAAAAAAAGAAACAAAAAACCCAGTGGACACATTCAGGTTAGACAGAAGGCACAGACATTTAGCTGTAAAGTGAGATTAATTATTGGAACTGCTTTTTGATGAGGTAGATTCTAATTAACTTAAAATGTTGAAGTCTGAATGGTTAAATAAAGGCTTTCTTATATCTCAAATGGAGGAAGGAAGGATAGGAGGTCAGTTGAAGTCTAGCAGAGGTCTGATAGGGTTTAGAAGTGCATGGCTTGTCTGTCTGAATGCTATGGTTTAGTGTTTTTGTGATGTCATTTAATCTATGGTTGGAAACAGAAAAATTGGAGTGACTCTGGACCTGGTGAGTTCCTGAGAAGTTGGAATGGTCTCCAGAAGGTGTTCTGTCTTTCTCAAGGATGGATTCCTACAGATTTTCCTGTAGAGCTTTTGAAATCTTGCAGAAAATACAGGCCAACAGAGAGAGGACCATGCTCCTCTGAATCAAGGACCCCACAACAATGGTCTCTACCTGAAAGGTATGCTGTCCACAGGTGGAGCAGCAGTGCTGGATGAGGGGGACTGCATAGTGTCTCAAGACGTATCTTCACATTTGAGAAACTCACGTTAAGGATCTGAGGTGTAAAACTTGCTGAACATGGGTCTTGTAAGACCCTCAAACCCCTGCACTTCCAGTAAGAGCACTTCATATTCTGTTCTCTCTGAAAGTAATTGCTTTCTGCAGAAGATGTTTAGCGCTATAAGGGACATCAGTGAAGAGAGGCAATGGCTACATAAATAAGGAACAAAACAAGAATTTCAGTTTGTACAAAAGTAAGGTTTTCCACTTATTATATATTTGAATCCAACTGATTAAATGACTCTTTTTTTTGCTTGTTTTTTTTTTTTGTGTATGCTTTCTTAGCAAAGAGGAAGTGCAAGAAGAGAAAGTCTCTTGTATGTGAATTAGAAAAGAGAGCGTCACTTTTTGACATTTATCATTCGCAGGTTACTTATCTGTCTTTAGCTTTTGCCCAAATCTCAGTGATCCAGCTGTTCAACATTCATGTGAGAACATGAGTTTGACAACTGCACTGAATCTGAAAACAACTGGGCTAGGATCCACTGGATTTTCCCATTAAGACAGCATTGCACTGAAATTTTCTTCAAATTTCTGCCGTCTATCAGCTCAGAAGTAATTAAGATCTAAACATTTCTTTAGAACAATGTTCATCTTTACTGTGACTCTACTGATTTTCCTGGGTTTATCTGAACTGGATTAATCTGATTCCAAATCATGGCTGATGAGTGGATGGGTTGGTGAGTTGGTCATTGTGGTGGCTCAGTAAAGTTGTCCTCTCGTCCTTTATGCAAGAGGAAGGAATTGCCTCTGGTTTTGATTGCATCCTCATTTATACTGGCATGATTGAGAGGAGTGTCACTGAGTCAGATTTGCATCCTAGTGACATGGGCACAAGCAAGAAAAGGATTGGGCAAACTATGCCTAAACCCCAGTGGATTTGAGAGCCTTCTCCAGTAGATTAGGTAGCTTTTCTTTCTATCTTTAGCGCTGCAGTCCTGATTAACCCTCCAAGCTGTGGTCAGTCATTTTGAGGACAGTTTGATTGACAGCATGTAGCCTGGTAACACTTTTCCCTGCGTTGTCCACTGCATTCGGTCCTGGTTGAATGGTTTTTTGGCTTTTGTCTTTTATTTTTATTATTTTAAAACTCCTGGATATTCAATGAGGAGAAAGTCATCTTGAGCAAGCAACATGAAGTATTTCGATGTAAGTATGCACTGAGACTTCTCTGTTACTTATGTATAAGAAGGTGTATTTTGGCAAGATCACTGTTTTTGATGTTTTGCCAGATATTCAGTAGAATCCCCTTCCAATTCTGTAAGAAACTGAGAATAAAATACTTCTCCCTGTGGCCACTGATTATATTTCATGTGATGTTTTTATGGAATTCTCTTTCTTCATATTGCGTGCTGCTTCATAAGATACTGTCTGACAGACCTTTCAAGTTTGGGTGGGTAACCAACTATTATCACCCCAAACACATGGGACAGAATTCCTTCACACAGGTGATCCCAAAAGAGCCCTGTGAAAATATCCCCCCATAAAACCGGTGTTTGAAAACTCTTTAATTTGTTTGCCCCATGTTTTACTTGTTTATAGTTCTTTCAACATGGTCCAGCAGTTTGAGATAGTAGAATAAATCACTGGGAAGCTGCTACATGTCTAGGAATGCTGCCAGAGTATTGCGGGTTACTGTTGGTCTAGAGACCACAATTTGTCTGGATTATGAGTTTGTTAGGAAATTACACTGCGGGTGTCTGGAAGCTCTGATGTCGGTCTCACAGGGGAAAAAATTAGGGTCAGCTTTCTGAAAACTGTTGAAAAACAGAGAAAAGAGATATTTATTGTCTGCAAGATAGGGTGATGCATTGACCTTTAACTGGAAAATAAAGAACTGAATAATTGCTTGGTGAAATACATCAATAGGAAGAATAAAGCGCGCTGAAATCTTTCAGTATGCAAAGACATCGAAAGGAAAAGAACTCTCCAAATGATGATCTTTCAAATGATGCCTAATGTTTTTCTCACCTCCCCAGGTTAAATTTTCAATTACTGCAGAAATGAATTTGCTGCAGTGCAAAGCGCACAAGTGTTTCACTTCAGAGTAGCGCAGTTAGAAAGCAACGGTTTCGCTCCAAAACGTAGTGAAAATTAGTGTTTGCAGGTTGTTGAATGCTGCACCTCTGAAAATCACTGATGGAATTCCCATTATTTAAAGTTTTCACAGAACTGGTTCTCTGATGAATACCTTGTTAGTAGGATGACTGTTTTCTTGAAACTAGAACTTTATTCAAATGCTGAAAGCAGCCCGGAAAAAAAAAAAAAATAAAGGAAGTATGTCATTAAAAATGTATTGATTGCTTTCTAACTCATTTTTGAACACTAAAAAAATTATTTCTTGTGAGATTTTTTTTTGAAGTAGCCATAGAAAATGCTATCAACTGAGAATGTAATCTGTAAAGTTAACAGGGCTCAGGAGCAGCCAGAGACCACCACCAAAAATGGTACTGTGAGATTTTCTACTTAAATCTGAGTGATTAAATTACTCCTTGGAATCACTCTGTATGTTCATAAATTGTCATTCATTATAACCAATGTTGATTTTTTTTTAATTGTTTTTGTTTGTTTGTTTGCTTTCTCCATATTAAAGAGAAAACGTCTTTTTCTAGCATAGTAGTTTCATTCCATGTGAGGGTCGAAATCTTTTAGTTATTGGCTTCCAAAACAATTTATTGGACAGGGAGAAGCAAGAAAGAATAGAGCCCAGTCTCTTCTCAGCTTGCCTCCATTGCAGCAAATAGTTTAAAAACAGATTCCAAAGCTTTCAGACTCTAACTCTAAAATGAACTTAGCTTTAAAGGTGGAAGGCACCAGGAGCTACCATACAAACTGGGCAGATAATATCCTCCTATCAGTCCCTACTAGGCTGAATTCAAGTTTTCTCTTTTTTCAGCAGAACCAAATCTGTAGCTCTATTTGAGGTCTTGAGATACGCCATACTGTTTTTGTTTGTATAACTGGTCTGAATTTTCATCTAGATCTTGTCTTAGCACACTGTGGCATGGCCATGTGGAATTATTCTGAATCCAGGCTACTCGTGATACAATCAGAAACAGTGTATGCTACACTGTGCACTCACTACGTGAACCAGGAGTTGGACCTGAGGATCCTTGTGGGTCTCATCCAACCTGGGATACTCTAGGATTCTGTGACCAAGTTCAGTATTTTTTTGTTGTTTGGTGCCAGTTCTTAGGCTTGATGGGTTACATGAGAATTTCAGTTCTGTTTGTGAGAAGAAAACCAAAGTAATCTCCAGTTCTGATGGCTTCAGAAAAAAAAACCTCAAAGATATCAGCAAGGAGGACACAAAGCTCAGAAGGACAACAGAATACAAATATCTGTTTCTGTGGGTTTTGCCTGGGGTCTGACTTGTGGTTTTGTGTCTCAGGGGCTACTGACACTGACTGAGTTCTCACTGGCTTCTGCAGGACATGGATAGTTTAAGTGTGAAGAGCAGTGTTATGGCTACTCTTGCTGCTTTGTTTCCTCACATCTACCTGATACACAACTCCATGTGTCAGAATCTGCCCTTCCTGAACCTCAGATGGTAAAACAGTTATGAAGGAAAATGAACTTCAATCCCATGCGAGTTGGGCTGTGATTCTGCATGACTCAAACAAACTAATCTAGTTTTGCTTTTTTTTGTAGTTACCTTTAAGCAAGAGGAATGACTCAGGTGCCTGCTGACTACCTGTCCACCACCAGCTCCTACAATTATGATCAGCCCCTTCCCTCCGCGGGTCGGACAAGCACTGTCACCCAGGTACCCCCGGCCAAAAAAATAACCTTCTTCAAGAGCGGGGATCCTCAGTTTGGGGGAGTGAAGATGGCCATCAACCAGCGAAGTTTCAAGAGCTTCAATGCACTCATGGATGACCTTTCTCACAGGGTCCCACTGCCATTTGGAGTACGGACCATCACCACCCCGCGAGGAATACACTGCATTAGTGAGCTGGACCAGCTGGAGGATGGAGGATGCTACCTTTGTTCCGACAAGAAATACGTCAAGCCTATTAACATTGCTTCTGCTGGACATAGGCCAGGTCCTCCACGAAATGGTCGTCCCTCCAGTACCTTGAGAAGAGCAGCCCAGGAGGGCAGACTAGATGACTATTCCACATCTTTCACTCAGCATGGTCCCAGAATACCCAAGAAAATCACTCTTGTTAAGAATGGAGAAACTAGCTTTCGGCGCTCAATTATCTTGAACCGCAGAAATGCTAGGAGTTTCAAAACACTCCTTGATGAGATTTCAGAGATTCTGCAATTTCCAGTGAAAAAGCTCTTCACTGTTGATGGGAAGAAGGCAAGTGTCTCTGGTACCCGACGCTCTGATGCTGTTAATTTATGAGGTGTTTTCATATCATTCCACATGATGCAAATCCTATATCCTATGATGCCAATTATTTACCCACACTGTCGTAGGCCTTTGGACTTGTGACTGTCACATTAGTTACTTCCCCATGAGTTTTATGTAGGTTTGATGGAGAACAATCTGGTTCGGTCGTCTAATAATTTCATATATCACATGCTGGCTCGGGTTAATGGCAGGCAACTTCTGACACATCCAGAAGCTTGATATTTTGCAGAGCAGGCACCTTCATCATGGAGGAGAGGAAGCTGATGCTTTACAGTACTTCAACTGCCAATAGAAATAGGCACTTTCAATTGCAACTTTATAAGCAATAGTCTAAATGACTGCAGGTATCTGGAGATGGCTTTGTTTCAGATTTAGCTACTTTAATGTCAGTGTCTAAATGTGTCCATAGGTGAGGTAAGTAGCTAAGCTCCCATGCAGCTTTGGAAACTAAGCTGACAATCAATTGAACTTGAAGCTCGCCAAAGATAGGTGCCTGCTTCACAAGCCTTCAAAATTGGTTAGATTCTTTGTTTCTAGCTTCCATGAAATGTTTGCAAGTTTATCACATCTCACAGCTACAACTGTATTACTAAATTTTAAAAGTGTCAGTTCACTTCTTCATCCATGCTGCTAAACTCTTGGCATCCTTCCTGGTTTGATATTGGCTCAGAATAACCATCTACCAGATAAATTCTGGGAAAAGCTTAAGGGTTAGGGCTCATGACCATTCACTGTAAGAAGTTTGGATATGGTCAGCCCAAGTTAGTGTGAGAGCAGCTGGGCTGTTTCTGTTGGCTCCCATGGTGTAGAATAGGGTCTGGCACTGCTTGATTTATGATTACAGCCAATTTGAATTAGGAAAAAAGTGATCAATGCTGTTTCTAAGATGTGTAACAGTCTAGAGCATTATACTTTGCCGTCCACCTTTCCAGTTTTCAAGACTTGGGTTCCTGTTCAGTCTGTATGAAGATAGTAATCTTGTGTAGTGGTAGTAAATTTTTCATCTTCAATTTTTGGGAATTTTCACAGTTTCTTTTTTTTTTTTTTTTTTAAAAAAAAAGAAACCTTTCCTCTCCAGTCAATATAACTTCTTTTATTCCTGTTTGTTATAAAAAATAATACGTTAGCTGGGCTTTAGAAGTAGCATACACCTAGTAAACACTTCATCTTTATTATTATTCTACCTACTCTTATTCTTTCCTTTGGAGATCATCTAGTCCATCCCCCTGCTAAGCATGTTTCTTACAGCAGATCACACAGGAAAGCATCCAGGCAGATCTTGAATATCTCCTGAGAAGACTCCACAACCTGCTGTGTGCAACTGTGCCAGTGCTCTTCCATCCTCGAAATAAAGAAGCTTTCCCTCTAGGAAATGTGATTATTGCTGTCTTTAATGAGAAAGATTTTAAAGTTTTTGTTTTACCGTTCTTCATTTTAATCATTTACCTTTTGCTTTCCAGCAGTTCTTACTGCTTATTCATTCATGTTAGTGGAGCTTATAGCCTGGACTGGAGTGCAAAGCATTTTTGAACAACGCAACAGAAAAAAATCATTCAGTCTTGTTTTTTTTTCAGTCTCTCCCTTTTGTAAGCATTTTCTCAACTACTTCTATTCTTCTGCCTAGGTTTTCTTGTCGTGCCTCATCCTCAAGATCTCTGCTCCCTATGTACAGTTCCTTGTGTCCCCAAGTTTTCACTAGATACTGAGAGTTTCCTTGAAGAGTGAAAATGACAAATTTATCATACCTTCTGGGGCAATTTCCTCAAATTATCTCCTTCAGCTGCTGCTGAAGATTAATTTTGACTATATGTCTTACCTTTATACTTCTGTTTACATTCTATTCTAGTGACAGTGAATCATGCCTTCATTCTTCCATGACTATTCAAAGATGTATATATGCCTCATAGTTCTTGGGTAGTTATTTTTGCTGCTCTCTATGTTCTCTTCATATAATAATTAAAATTCTCTTCTAATAATTTTGTTTGCTTCTTTTAGCTTCTTTTACTGTGTGCCTATGCACATTTTTGAAAGCCTTTTTACAGAGACCCCTATTTCCTGGAAAGGGGAGAGAGGGGATAAAGGTTGCTCAGAAGGCACTGCTTCCTATTTACCACCATCTGATGTCACAGGCCAACATAATAAAATAGGAGGCACATCAGAGCAGCCCTTATAACTCTTGACATGCATTCCTGTGATATGACAGATGAGCTTAATAACAGTGAGATTTATTCCTGAGCAATGAATCTGGAGTGCTGCTTGATTGACCTTGTATTTGTCTGGCTTAAAGTAATATTGTTCATAGCATTGAATAGCAGACTCGGAGTCTTTTTTGCTAACATTTTTTTCCTTAACATATTGAAAATCAAAGAGATGAACCCTCTCCTGCAGATGAATCAGTGTATTTTTCTATCAATGAAAGTACTGCTTGTAGACCTAAGAGCATTGTACCTTCAGTCTGCTTTTGTTTTCTTCTACTACTGGAACTCCAGATCTAAATTAAAATCTTAAGTGAAATCATCTCTGGAACAGAATGCATGGTTATCTTATATTATCCCAGTGCCTCTGTTTTAATTTCTTTACCATCCTGAGTAAACACAGAATGCTTCAAAATTACACATTTTATTTTCCTTCTATGTCTTTATGTGGATATAAACATGGAAAAGGCTTGTTGGGCTTGTTTTGTGTTCCTTTCATGCAGCATTTAATTCAATTGTAACTCAAGGAAATAACAATTTCGAGCAGCAAATCTCACTAGCTTTTGTACATCAGTACTTTTTCTCAACTTGTCGCATTTATTTTTATGACTTTCATTCTGCCTTTTATCTTTTTTTTTTCTTTTTTTTTTTTTTCTTTCTTTCCAAAATTATCTGTAGTCTGAAGTTTCAGTTGGGAAGGGAAAAATGCTAGTGAGTTCATGAAGCCAATGGCCTAAATATTGTACCACTTTTTTCCTCTATTGAAAAAAGTCAGCAGAAGGTCATGGGTGGTTATGCACAATCCTATGTCTAAGGGTGGTAGTGTAGATTCAAGATCCATTGGAAGCCAGCAGAGATCTTACTTTCAGGATCAGATTATTTTGCTGTTATTTTCCCTTTTCCTTTTGATGCCAGCTGTTTTCTTACCTCTCACATTTTGAAAGCAGTACTTTACAAGCTTTTGGGGAAGGGCAGACTCTGCCAGTTATTTCTTCTACAGCCTGAATTATGGGGCTTTAATTGATCCTAGGTTTGAAAATTCTTCCAGTGCTATAAATTCACAATTAACTTTTGATAATCACAAAAAAAATCCTCAGGTCAGTAGAAAAACTAATTGAAAGAGACTGATTCCAGTGTCAGCATAATTACAAAGGGATTCTGTTGGAGTTTGCACAGTTGAATTTTTGTTCTGTTTCCTGAAGCTTTGAATTGGGTGAAACCAATATTTTGTATATTGACAGTAGATTGGATTTTGTGCCTACTGGAAAAATGAGCTACCCCTGCTGAACTGAGTAGGTGTTTAAGGGTCTGTGCACTGATTTCAATGGAGTCTGAACACTCTCTTCTTGAGCTGGCAGTTGTTCCTCTTATCAGTTTCTAAATCATAATAAATTGATGACTGTGGTGTTGGAACAAAATTTATTTTGCTTTTAGCCTAGCAAAAAAGTTAATTTTCCTGCAAGGGTAAATAATATAGCTCCTTTCAGTTCTAGTTGTTGTTTTCAAGATGACTAAGTGGACCAGCATTGGTTTTTAATACCCAAATAGAGAAATCTGTTAGTTAGGTTATCATTAATATGTCATTAACTTGCCAGTTAAACTTTGTGTGAGTTTGTGCACTAAGAAGTAGATAGGCCTAGGCTTATTTCTTCTAATCTTCTCACCTTAGTAGGCATACAGGACGGGGATCATTTTGCCTGTTGGAAGTAATTGTCTCTTTTGTTTTGTTTCTCAATAGAGAAAGATGAGAAGACTTTCTCAGCCCAGTCACCTAAAATTAGGAGAGATTGACCTAGGAACAATTATTCATACACTTGCTTTAAAGTCCTGCAAATATTTGAACATTAGCAAACACAAGACATGGGATACTACATCTGACAATCTCTTACTTGGTGAGCCAGTTGAAAATTGCAGCTTAGCTCATTTTTGCTAGGGATATTAGCTCTAAAAAGAATCTGTTATGCTACTAAGAATAGACATCTCAGTAACAAAACATAGAACAAAAAACTTGTAGGTTTCCGTCTCCATCGGACATATTTTCATCTCTGTTATGGGAAGTTATCATGCAAACCATTGTACAGCCTTTCTCCTTGGGTCAGACCACAGAAGAGCGAACCCTATGTGCATATTCCCACTGCCTGCCTCTAGAGAGGGAAGAAAGTGTCTTGGGGCAAAGAGATGGAGATCACAGAAATACCAGAAATCCTCACAGACATTTAAAATAAAGAAGTAACGTGTAGGATTATGTGACAGCAACTGCACACTACTAGAGGATTTCCCTTGCAAATGTGAGTCCTCCAGGAACCACCAGCTGAACGCTCATTAGAACTTGTTTAAGCCACAGGAAGCCAGAAACACAGCTGTGTCTCTAGCTGCAGATCTCGTGACTTCTGGACTTACTTGAATCATTAGGCCATCCTTTTACTGGCTGTCTTTATATAAAAACAAAACCCAAACAAATTCTTCCTTAAAATCCAATCCTCTTTCTTGCATGGCATTTGAAACCACATTGTGTTATGGCAAATAGTTCACATAGTTTATGGCTACTGGTGGCAATTACCATGAGCTGCTCCAATGGGACTTATCAGCCATCAGAAGAGTTTTCCAAGGGATGTGGCTAGCTTTGTGTTTGCTGGAGTCCGGCCAAGACTTGGATATGTTTTTTCTTAGGCACACTCAAGACTGACTGTAAGTTATTATATTTGATGACCAGAAAGACTGTGTTTCTCTAAAAGAGAAAGCATTATGGAATACAAGAAAGTTTCCTTGAGGGATGAGAGAATTACTGTGCAAGTTAATCAGAGACAGTCCTGACTGAAGGAATGCTTCCCTAGGCATCACTCACTGGAGAATGTAAAGGATTAGCCATTAGAAACTCCTTGGAGGTAGGGACCTTCATTTTTCTTCCGTGTTTGTGTAGAGTTAGGAATGAGAGACAAAAGGAGCTGTGTCAAAAGTAGCCATTCTCAAACAAATCAAGCAAGCTTTGGCAGTAGACAGTTGTAGCAGAAAGGCACGTATAAGTGATTCTTTCCTTCATGTATCATCCCAGCCTTAGGCAGCCTGAAGATCTAGGTCAGAGCACCTACCCTTATCCTGAGACCACATGGAACTATCTAGCTATACCCATTTGGTGGGTCTTCCAAAATATCCCCTTACCTGCAAAACTAGATGCCTACATCCAAGCTACCTATATGGAGCACTGCAACAGGTTGCCCAAAGAGGCTCTGGAGTCTCCCTCCTTGGAGATCTTCAAAATCCATCTGGTCTTGAGCAACTTGCTCTGGGTGGCTCTGCTGGAGCAGGATGGGACCAGGTGGACCTAGAGGTCCCTTCCAACCTCAGCCGTTCTTCAATTTTGTGATTCTGTGGAAAGCTCCTTGTCATGTGCTGAATCCCATATCTTCCCAGGAACTGCGTGAGAGTGCAAGTGGTTCATCCAGGCTTTAAACACATAAAAGGCTATTCTAGTAATGTAATAGTACTGGCAACTATATCACAGTGCTCTGGATCCAAAGCTGTTTAATTTACTACCGAAGACAGAAGCTTTATTTTTAGTTGTTATTAGTAAAGGTATTATCCTGACTTCTATTACTAAATCATTCTTGGTAATAATGACTGTATCTGCAGTGACCTTAGGGTATAGGGCAAGGAAACAGGCTTGTCTGACATATTTCCTGACTCCTGACATATTTCCTACACATCCTTATAGCCATTTCTAGGATATCTGCAGGCATCCTCAAGGCTGCTCACATTTGTCTACCAAGCTCATCTATCTTAAAGATAGGTGTCATCGAGACCCTGATGGAAGAGGGAAATGTGATACATGAAGGCAAATGAGCAAGCTTAAAGGTTTAAATGAGAGAAGAAAGGTGATTGTTTCCCTTCTTGGAATAGTTAATTTTCTCATTCCGTGTTGCCATATTCTCTGTGACACTTGTTTTTGTGCTGTGTTCAGATATGAATGATTGCAGTCAATTTCAGACCCTCATCTGGTGCAAACCATTGTTATCAAGTGAACTGTACCATTTTCCACCCACCATGTGGGTGACTCATGGTCTGAAAACAAACCACAGGTTTCAGGTTCAATATTCTCTGATTCCATGCCAAAACCACAAACACTCCAATGAGATTTACACAAGCGATCTGTAAACCTCATCAAAACTTTCCATGAACCTGATCCATAAGAAGACACGTATCCAGGTGTGTTTTATGAACCTCTGAGATGCCCTGAATTCATTTGGCCCATTGCCTTACAAGATGCAGTTAAATGGACTCCGTGTGCTAGCCTCTTTCTTATCTAACATGTACCAAATCTAATGCTCTCTTATCTATCATTTACCAAATGCAAATGATTCCCTTAGCCTGAGGAGATTTTGTTCTTTCAATAATAATGTAGCAAAGTGTAATTACTTTCTAATTCTTTTGAATTTAATCCGATACTACTGTTGAGTACATGCAATAATATTTGTTAGCATTATGCTTCCATTTATTTATTTACCTAGAGTGCAAAGAATAGCAGAATTCTACCCTCTCCTGGAAAAACTGTGAATATTCTTTTAGCAATTTAAGTGGAGATCACTGATTCTGGAAATAATTTTTTGCAAGAAAAGCAGTTTTTTAAAAATATATCTAGTTTTCCAAATGCAGATTTAGCAGTTTTTGGCAAATGTGAAAAAGAAAACAGAACGTCTTTCACATTTTCATTAATTTGTTTCTTCCTTTGGACTATGAGCAGAGAATCCAAACCATTCTACTTCAACTCAGCGAGGTCTAGTTCTCTTTCGATGGGCATCTTTTCTGAGATAAATCTGCCTAATATCAGGAAGATAATTCTACAGTGCTGCCAATTTCAAATCTGTAGTAGAAGCTTACCAAACTGGGGTTAATAGTCTGGCCTTGATAAAAATAATACTCCTGAACCATTAAAACAAAGTTTCCAGCTAGATTTTTTTTTTTACTTTTTTGCCCTTTTTACTCCAGAAATTGACCATCATAGGCTGTATTCTTAGTTTTCAATGAAGTTCTTAGTATTCTTAGTATTCTTAGTGCTCAGTGAAGAAAAATGCTTCATGTAAGAAGTGCTCAGGATGGTAAGACCATGGAGTGGTGCCATACTGGGCTCTGTGGGCACTCTATGGGCTTGATCTAGAAGCAATAGGTCTATATACTCAGTCCCAGTGTTTCTCTGTACAGCTAGTTGGAGCACATCTATACTGTGCTCCCGTCCTCCTTCAGTTTCCAGCTGTGTACATTTCTTACGTAGAAAGAGAAAGCTTTGAGAACTTCTGGTCACAGGGAAAAACTCAAACTCATGAATCCCCACAGAATCAGTCATAAAAAGGCTAATCATAAGAACAAAAAGCTTATTATTTTTCAACATTTGTCAACTTTTAAGCTAAGCCTATCCTTGGAAAGCATGAGGTCAGGCACTTTGTGAAGTTTGACTTATTAGTTTTAAATGTTGGTTGTAGCTATTTAATGAACCTGGTGTCAAAGAAGCAGGTGGCAAACTGATGGTCCTGTAAGTATATCAGTATATCAGTATATCAGAAAGTGGAAAATATCTGCAGGAGAAACTTTTCAAGAAATATTTGGTCTCTTGTATGCTGAAGTTTGCACTCTTAACAGAAATTTCATCTGTTTCTCTGGCCGATTCATGGTAAGTAAATTCTTCAGTGTCAGACCTTGTTTTGAGCTGATGGAGTGGCTGGGTAAGGGAAAGGCCATAACAAGCTTGTGTGTGACTTTGGCTTGATGTGGAGATCTCATGACTCCATCCAGAACCCAGAGGAAGTCCTAAGAAAGACATTCACAGTCTTCATCAGCAGCTTTCTCTTCTTCTGCAGAGGTAGTAACCACAGCATTTCTCATCTGATCCTAGCAGCTTGTCCAACCAGATGAACCAGACCATAAATCAGTTTTCTTCCCCTTTCTTCCCCTGTTTCTCAAGAACTTTCCTTTCCTCTTCCTTTCCCTTATTCTTTGTGGTATATTTTTTTCCTTCTGATTCCCAAACAATTTCCAATGGCCACCGAACTTCTGATTGCAATATTTCTCCTGGACTGCTGAGGAACTTGTTCATCCAAGGTATTTCCAGAACCAAACTCAGAGCATTTTCTTTATGCCTACTCAAAGTGCCAGATGCAGGGAAAATGCATCTCTGAGTCCTCAAGAGCAAGCTGCCAGGTAAACATGATCTTTACCTTGTTGAGGGAGGAAGCAGAGAAGTGCATTATTACTCCAGATTTCAAATATTTTACTTTGACTGGTTGAGCGCTTCATGGCCTGATTTCCAGATCACAACTCCCAAAGATGTCACTTTTCATGCAGTTCTACACAATGGTCAAAACTAAAACTAGAGAGCACATTGGAAAGTCTTCCTGCAGCCCATGTCTGGGCAGTTCTTGTAGGCTGATGTTTTGAGAAGTGTTACTATGACCAATCATCTCCTATTAGTGAATCTCTTTGGCATCTGAGCTAATGGACAGGCCCACACTTCCCACATATAATTAGTAAATAAAGGTAGTAGCATAATATGCTTAGAAGATCATCTGCCACTACAGGAGCCTAGGATACTGTCATCTCTCCTGTTTCCTGCACATGGATTTTGAGATTCTAGGTTTCATATAGCCCCTAGGAGATCACAATATTGATGTGCCATGGAAAAGAAAGATAATGTGTAGTGTTTTCTGGACTAATCTGGTGAATGCTACCATTTGCACAGGATTAGATACATTTCTATGCTTCAGTTCCCTATTTTGAATTCAATATTAGCTTTTGCTCTGCCTCTCTCCTCATGTGACAGGAGAACCTTCTGGCTGCTCGTCAGATACACACCCTGCCACGTCCAAGAGGCCCACCAGCCTTTTCCCAGTTGGCAAATGGGGCGTTCTATGGCAGCAGGGCGTGCAGAGGGTTGGCCATGCTGATGTCAGTGAAAGCGAGGTCAAGTAATGCACTTTCCTGTACCTTCCACCTTTCTTTCTTCCGCTAATTTGCTAATACGTATGTGGGCATGGGGTGGCAACGCCCCATTACTCACATTCTGACCAACAGATCAGCATAGCTTTAAAAAACCACTCCCCAGAAGCACCTCTCTCATTCCTCCAGTGCAATACCAGAGAAGAGAAAATGGGTTCTTCAAATTAATAAAGTATAAAATTCATTACTACTAAGCTCCAATCCAGATCCTATATTGCCCTGCATTACATACAGTACGACTACAAAACAGAAAGGTTATCTTGTAAATCTGAATGAAAAACAAAAAGGAACAGATGAAAGAACTCAAGGAAATGGGGCAATGAGTCAGCATGAGAAGCAATGAACTCAGCCCGTTAGCCTCTTCTTCATCATGCCTGTTACAAGTTTTTCCTGTTTCTCTCTCACATCTCAGTACTTTGGAAAACTGACCATCTTATGGACTTGTGATCTCATCCATATCTTGCATTATTTCCCCATTTGGACTTCTCTCCCTGACTCCTTCACATGCCTTTTGTTGGCTGGCAGCCAGTAAAGGGAATGCAAAGTGTACATCCTGCTGTTTACCTTCATCAGGAACTGGTATTTTTATTCAGCTTCTGAGATGAGTACAGCTTCCATGAGTTCTTCTCTGGTATAAAGCAGAGGGCAGCATGTTCTCTACACAGAGAAATCTTTAAATTAGAGCTATTTTGCTTGTTCTTCTTCTGTTTTCAGTATTGATGACTGTTGCATTATTAATTGTGTTGCAGTAGCACCTAGAGGTGCTTGCTGAGATCACAGCCCCTTTGTTACTGTTCAGTTCCTGGTGTATTTATGGAGACAATTCATTCTCCAATGGATCAAAACTAGACTGAGGAAAGAAATGCAGTTCAGAAGAAATCATGTCTTTACATTTCTGCCTCACACAGTAGTTGCCTTCCCAATGAGGTTGAGGTTAATGTCTATTAATTCATTTCTTTAAATAACACCTAAGTGTTTTGAACCAATCAATATAGCCCACAGTGACATGGATTTCTTGTGCTATGCATAATGAAGAAGAAAACAAAACTTCTACTGCTTTGCAAAGTCACAGTTATATCATCAGAAGTTAAAAGAATTCAACAGAAGCAATGAACATTGCCAAAACTTCCCTGGAAGATCCTGGGCATGTAGGTTCAAAGCGCAGCAAACTAAGGTTTTGTATTTTTTTCACGTGCCCTGAACCCAACACCTGATCTTTAGGAGACCACCGTGGTTTCTGGATCAGAAGTTGACTGGTCAGAGCAAAGATCATTCAACAAAAATAAGTATTAGCATCAAGATTTTTGCTTTCTGGCCCAGAACTTCCCTCACAACCTCCAGAATTCACTTTGTTCTTGATTGATGTAGAGGTCAATAAAGAGGTCTTGATTTATTTCAGTGGGATTTGGATCTGGCCCTGCTGTGGGACTGGGAGGCATCATTTCATTCTTATGAGTTACACAATGAAACTTCAGTGCGAGTCAGTTTCAGCCCACTGAGAGACAACTGCTAGACATTCCCTTTAAATTTTGTTCAGAGCAGTTTATATCTGCATTTCAAGTGCCTTGAACTGTTAGTAGTCCTTACCTTGAGGTCATATGATAGGGTAACTACATTGAGGGAAGTCACAGAAGGGCTTGGAACAGAGAGATTCAAAGGAACTCCTTCCTAACCCCCCAAAGAACTTCATTATAAGCCTTTTGTTTTCTTCTAATTTATTCCTAACTCTTCATTATCACAGATTAGAGTATGCTTGCAGATGCCATGGTCACGGATTAAGCTTGCACATGAAGACAGTTCTCTAATTGTCACTATGTAAATGTACTAGATGCATCCTTGGGTTTCAGGTGGTAGTCTGATGAGACACAGGTCTCGTATTTATCTTGAATCCTCTCTGCCATCTTGTCGTAGAGATACCCTTGAGATACCATCTCAAACTGCTCTAGTCATCTGCATTAACATAACTGCATTTAACTAGTTGATTTTTTTCTCTAGAGATAAGCATGCCTAGAGGGGAATATATCAGGTGGCTTTCCTGAGGCCAACAACCTACCCTCCAGAAATACTAACTGATCTCCACCAAGTATGCAAGAAATCTAAACGGTATAAAATGACTCTTATCGTCAAGTTCATGGCGAAACTAGAGGGAAGAGCATTCTCTTCTCCATCACACTTCTTTCAGGTGATGACCAGATTTTGAAAGTTTGCTGTCAGCTGTCTTTGTTTTAAAAGACTGTGTTGAACTGAGATGCAATACTGTTTTCACATAATAGAGTATCCTGGCATGGGTATTCAAGAATCTTGCTGTGGCAGCCCAAAGGAAGTGGGAAATCTGTTTGCCAGTAGGATTTCCTTACAGGTTCCTGCTCAGAAAAGATAATAGCATCTCTGAGCAAAGAGAAGATGAATGTTGAAAGAAATCTGTGGAGTCCAATCGGTAGCTGCCATTTTAATTTATTGGGTCATTGTCTGACCTCCCACTTTCTCCTCTGTATTAAAAGAAAACATCAACAATTTAAGGTTTTATTAAGTGACTTTTTTAGAATGAAGCACATCCTACCCCGCTGGCATTTATTTTTTCTCCACTGATTGTGATTACTAAAGCAGATAAGACACCATACTGCTTATCAGGTTGGCGCCTTCGTGACAGCAGCAACAACATACCCTGCAACAAATTACAGAATCGCAGGAATGCTGAGGTGAGATGAGACCTCTGGAGGTCATCTTGTCCAACTCCTCTATTCAAACCACAGCTAGAGCAGGTTGCTCAGGACCGTGTCCAGCTGAATATCTCACAGGATGGCAACTATGCATGCCTGAGCAACCTGTTCCAGTGTTTAATCACTCTCATGATGATTTTTTCCTTATGCTTAAGTGGAATTTCCTGTGTAAATGAATTATCCAATCCAGTACAGGTCAGACAACAGCAGACTCTAAGGTCCTGTGTTTTAACTGGTTGCAATGAAGTCAATAAGCCCTTTAAAATCTTTTAATTCTTACGGCAGTGGTAATTTCTCTTCTTCATCCCAGGTCTATAACTTTTGGCCTATCTTGTTCTATTACTGTACAAAGCCTAAGTCCAGAAGTGGTGATTGTAGAGTAACAGAATTCCTAAGAGTTAGACAAGGATCGTGCTCAGGAAGGCACGTTTCATCCTTGGACAACAAGATGCCATATGGTGGCATTCATACTATCCTCTCTGTAAGACCATTCCCACCTCATACACGTCCTGAACAGAGATTCAGCATCAGATTATTTTTCCATAATTTCATTAATCAGATCCATTATTCCATCTATTTCTCTGGGGATCACATGCTTCTAAGAATAAGCTGCTGCATCTGCTTTTAGCCATGGTGCTACTGACAAATCTTATACTCCAATCTCTCATGCCACTTCACCAATTTTCTGTTTGACATCCTGTCTCCTTTCCTAGCATGGAAATCAGTGACAGAAAATGCACGGAAAACACAATTTCAGAGAGTTATAATAGCTCTTGATCAGGTGGCTGTTATGTCCAAGCAGAACAGGATTGCTTCTCTTTGGAATGGCAAAATAAAACCCATAGTTTTCATGCCAGCAGTAAGATGCAGTCTCCAGAAAAGCCAGAAATTCTGCATTATGAGTCTCAACAGCAGACCTTGGCGTGCTTACAGGATCAGGAGCTGAACCATTCATGTTAAGAATTATTTTTATGTATGCCTCCAAGAGAGGCAAAGCTGAGGAGCAACAAACATTGTGAAATGCTGATTTCCAAACATAAGTGAATTTATACAATCGTTAATTTAAAGAGATTAATCCTGCAAGATATCAGGCAGAAGATCTGTTTTATAGGAAAACTACTGCTAAAGAGCTGATGATGCCAGAAATGCTACATGACAGAGCCTTCATTCGAAATCACACAACACAAGAGAATTCATATGCATGCATATAAATGCAGTAACTCAGCTGGCTCTGCTCTGTTGACTGCTGAAGTGGTGTCATTGGCACAATCCATTTTCTGCGCACCAGGGAAGGAAATGACCTGGGCAAAAATCATACAAATATTTCCTATGGTGGGGTTTTACAGACAGATTGTTCAAAATCAAGGTCAGAAGGGGTTTCATTTCTGATTTTCTTCCTCCTGTCCATTCTTTTATTTTCCTCTTCCTCCCCACCTCCTTTTTCCTACTTGTACTAATACACACCGAAAGATCTCACTAACAGAATAAATCAGAAAAGAGTGGGAATGAAATGTACAGGTAGTTAAAATACTCCAAACATTGTCATTTATTAGATTATAGGCTTTCTATGCACTTTCCATGTGAGCTAAAGAAGTGTTTCCTTTAGAAATGTGCAGAGAGCAATTGGGTTTATTTACAAATGGCAAGCAATAGACATAGACTGGGATTTGTGTTTCTGCCTCACTATACTAACCATATAGACTCAGTTTTGTTGCTTTACACGCAGTTGTGCTTCATGCAACATCAGAAAGCTGAGACACTCTTACCACAGGTTTTCAGAGCACTAAACAGGATGGGACTCATGTTGCAAATGTTGTTACAGTGCAAACACTGAACAAAAATTAACGGGAGGATGATGGGATATAAGTATATTCATGGTAAGTAAACAAGTAAGTGGACAAATAAATAAATGCCATGTGCCTTAATTTAAGGAAATCTATCTGATGTGTTTAATAGGATTGTCAGTGTGACTCAGTGTGCCTAGTTTTTTCATCCTGTGGTCATGCATCCATTCTCTGAGTAGCACAAGATCCAGCACTGGTATCCCAGTACCTCTCAAAGCTGGTCATACAGTTTAACAAATCTCAGAAAGCCTCAGAAGCATTTCACAGACTTGAACTCTGATGGGTGCTGATCCTGCATTCCTTTGCTATGTGGAATTTAGAAGATGAGGTTTTTCTTCTTGCTCCATTGTGCCAGGCACATGTGTCATCACACTGCCTGTGAGATTTTTCTATTTCATCCTCAGTTGCTGGTTAAAGAGCTGATGATTGAGTGACACAGTTGGGTCAGGATGCATCTCATGGCTGAAATGATGCTCAGCTCACCAGCAGTGCTAGCTCTTGACAGCCCACTGGATGGCTGCTTTTTAGTAATAAGCACTCACATACTCCAGAGATGCTCTCCTGTTGTAGCAGCCTGAGAAGCTAAGAGCATTCTAGCACATCTATGAAGGCCCCAGACAAATGTTGGCCACCGTGAAGTCCTCTCAGACAGTGAGAAAGATCTCTCAATCCTCTTCAAAGCCATCAGGTGATTTACTTGGGAGCTCAAATTCAGTCTTACAAATAACAGACTGCAGAAGCAAGAGAGACGAGGAGTTTTAGGCTTTGTCCAGCCAATGCTCATCAGCAGACTGTGAAAATAAAAGTCCTGCTCCTTTACTTCCTAAACAAATGTTGTGCTTGAGTAAAAGTGGCTTTCTTCCACTTCTAGCCCTGCTATTGGTTACCAGCTGCAGATGGCATGAAAGACTCTGTGCATAATCCACCAACAGGTCACTAAGTGGAGATGATGATGCAGTCTGTAAGCCTGGGTTCTCATGGAGGAATGGAATCCTTCACATGGATGATCCCCATTGAGAGACAGTGTCCCACACTGTCCATCACTGAGACAGTGCTTGAGGTAGTAGTAAGAAAATCAGTTTAGATACTTTCCTGAGCAGAAGAAGGAAGAAAACTAATGATCAATCTGGAATACAACATCTACCAGATCATAATTACTGTCCTGTGCAGGATTTAGAGGAATTACAGAATATAATCCTCTATAAGAGAAATTCAGAAGTCAGCAGATCCAATATCTTTCTCAATGAATATGTATCATGCTAAATTCTTTCCCAGAAGATGTAAAACTTTCCAATAAATGAGATATCCTCACCATTATGCAATCTCTCCCAACTCTTCCCTGTTTTGTGAAATCTGATTAAAGCATAACAGAGCTTCTTCATAGAACCACAGAATTTTAGAATCGTTCCAGTTGGAAAGGACATTTAAAGGCCATCTGTCCCATACCCTGCACTGAGCAGGGATGCCTACAGCTCCATCAGTGCTCAGAGCCCATCCAGCCTGACCTCGGCTGTCTGCAGGGATGGGGCACCACCGCCTCTCTGTACAACCTGTGCCGGTGCTTCACTACCTTTGTTGTAAAAAATGTTTTCCTTGCATCCAATCTTTAAGTTTTCTTCAGTAGAAGAGAACTGCAAGAGAGCCTTCCAGCAGCCTCTGACAGACCCTGAAGTTCTCTACTCTTTGTAATGTTAACATGTTTATTTTAAGGGACATCTAAAAGCCAACTGACTGCAGATCCAGGAGGAAAAACATAGGTCTCATCAGTCACCTAATGGCGATCCTCTTTCTCTTATCTTTCCAGATTGACAGCATGCAGGCTTTGCTGCACTGCCCCAACGTGCTGGTGTGTGTCGGCCGTGAGCCATTTAAGCCCGTATCGATGGAGAATTTGAGGAAACACTCGGTGGAGAAGCTGCCTGACCTGGCTCCCCGTTCCAATGGCAACAATGTCAACGAAAACAATGAAAGTAAGAAAAACTCTGGGGCACGTTGCACAGTCATCTCCAGGCCTGTGTCCTACAACTTGGAGATGATAGGCACCCATTGTACTACCCCAGTGTGCAGATTTCATGTGTGCTGCTTCACTTGCAAAATGCACTTCCCTCTCTCTGCCTCCCAGGCATTTCCATCCTCTCCTTCTTTTTCTCTGGTTTCCTTCTAGGATTTCCTCCCTACACCCTCTAGTCTTTCTTTTACATGCTCCCCATGTCTGGCTGACTTCCCTTCCTCTTTCATATCTCTGTGTCTCCTTTTCCTTCCAGAACTCCCTCCTTTCCTGTGTCTGCCTCTGAGACTCCCCAAACCCTTGAGATTTCCCACGAATCTTCTGTCTCCTTGTCTGTCACTCGTATAATGCTAGCACTTCTGCACCAGGACCAGAGGATGCTCTGTATTTGTTTGCAGAAGACTCAGTTTCTCAGACTCTGTTATACTTTTTCTAAATAACAGACAACTTTTCAGGGTGTGAAAGTCATTTCAAACAATGGAGCTACCTGCAGTTAAAGGAGCTACCTTTGGAAATAAAACATGCTTTTATAGAAAGGTTAGGTTAAAGGAGTAGTATGCTATAGGTTATTCAGAACCTCATCATGGATTGCCTGAGGTCACAGGTAATCACCCCAGCTACCCTTAGTAGCCAATGGGAAGGAGCTGCCCATTTCCCAAGGGTAATATCTGCATTAGGAATTTGGTTTTGGATGAAATGAAGTGTGCTCTGAGGTGGCCGTTCCTCTCTCCATTGCCAACAATAGGAACCAGGAAATATTCACTTACATGTTGACAACAAGCTGTTGCAACTTCTACACTCACACTCTGAGATAGAAAAAAAATTGTAGAGAGCAAACAGAATAAACAGAAGCTCTTTGTCCATCAAGAGATTGAACAGACATGCTAGTTCAAATGCATGAAGATGGTTAGATAGGAGCTATTTCACATCTCATGCTTCTTGGTTGGTGTGCTCCCTTTGACATACAGCCTTCCTAAAATGCTTTCCATTCAGCTGCATATCCACATGCCCATGGAGCCATTTAGTTCTTTATGTACAAACAAGTAACCTCTCAACAAGAAAATGTATGTATAAGAAATGCTATAGATACATATTTTTCAAGACACCATGACAGCAATATGCTCTGCTTGTATTGAAGGGCCCAGCACCTCAAGAAATCTGTGCAGATCACTGCATTGGGTCATAAAGATGTTTGGATTAAAATTCTTAAAATTTCCTTACTACTATCGTTTCTTTCCATGATTACTCTGTTTCTCTTTCCAACTCCAACAATATATACTTTCTTTTCCATTTGTTCTTCATATTTTAATAAATACTGTAATTATTTACAGTGTCACATCCCTGTGTGTATTGAGCACTGCTCTGATCTACATGGCCCTACCTGTGTTTACAAGCATATGAATGGAAAAGTAGACAATTCAGAATAAATGCTTGACACTTCACTACTAGCAAAGGAAAAAAGTCACTTCTCCATTTAAGTTCTCTCTCTCAAATAAGGATGTAAACATTCACAAGGAGTATTTGTAATGTAATTCTGTGATAAATAGACAAGTTCTGATACTAACTTGCTCTATATGTCCTTTTTCTTCTAATTTAGATTCAAAAAAATGAAGTTTAGGTACAGAAGTTTTTAATATAGATTGTCCAAACAAAACATTCTGCTCTATTTTAACTCAACATTTACAGTCATCACTTAGTCAAAGCTAAATTTTCAAACAATGTGAACTGGCATATCTTGAACGGACTATTATCGACATTTGCTAATTTGAAGATTTGATCCATATATTTTTTTGTCAGCCTCATATAGTTAACATCTATCTCCATCTTTCTTTTCTTGACTTCTTTCAAACTGCAGTGAACTTTGGATTGAAAGCCAAAAAAAGCATTATCCATCCACGGTCAGCATCAAGCAACAGATCAATGAGATTTTCCTTATCATCAGAGAAGTCATATCCAAATGGTCTTGCTGCCTCACCAGATAATGGTGCACCTTTCTCAAACAATTGTTCACATCCAAAGCCTGGAGACCTGGTCCATTCCTTGGTCAATGATGACATAGAGAAGCGAGTGCATGTGAACAAGGATGGCAGCCTGTCTGTTGAGATGAAAGTCCGCTTCCGCTTGCTGAATGACGAGACTTTGCAATGGTCCACCCAAATCAAAAAGTCAAATTTGATGAACCAGATGCCTTGTGAAGAATCAGGTCTAGAGGAGGACAGTGGAGTAGACCCCATACAGAAAATGAACCCAGAAGCCAGCTCAGAGGCAGATGATTCATTATACCCATGTGATGTTGATTCTTACATGTCTAAACTTGAGGAATCGGAGTGTGATGAGGCTCACTGTCATAGCTGTGGCAAGAAACACCAGGACTATGATATCTGGAAAAACCCCATGCACACATCCCAAAGAGAAGAGCCCAGTGTACGAAGCAAATGGCGCACACGATCATCGTGCTCGAGCACATCTTCCAGGAGGAGAGTAATCCACAAAAAAAAGGCTTCTGTGGATAGTTTCCGCACCACATCCAGTGAGGAATTCTCTGAGCACATTGTGCAAGAATCCTCATCCTACTCAGAGACTATAGAGAATAGGGTGGCATATCGATCTATTAAAAAGTGTACTTGTAGAAGTGATTTGTCTACAGGTGCTTCCAATGGAGAAGATCAGCAAGAATACACCCGGACGAGCACGAGTAACAGTCAGAGGCCTTCTTCCTTGGGATTAATGTCACATTCAAGTTGTGAAAATAACCTGGATACTCAAGAAGCCCCTGAAGACTATGAGGCCAGTAAAACCAGTTCACAGAAGGAAGATGAAAATTGTTTTGAAATTTCCTCTGTCAAGTGCTTAAAGGATGATGCAGAGGAGGTTGAAAGCAGCAGAGTTGGAAGCGTCGTATCAAGGTCATCAGTGCAGTCCAGACACAGCAAGAATATATGTGAGGAAACAAGTAGTGTGGGTAGGACCGTGTCCTCCTCCAGCCTTCAGAAAGCAAATGAAGGAGATAACACTGTGTGTTCCACTCCTGCCAACAGTGTGCACAGCAGGTCTAGTAACTGTAGCACACCTAGAGCAAAGAGTGAACACGATGACCACTCAGAAAACAATGCAGTAGTCTCCTCCTTCTCCAGCGAGTCTTGCCCTAAGAAAGAGGCTGAAGAGATTGAAGAAGAAGAAAATGAAATCAATGAAATCAGCTCAGTTTCAACAAAAACAAAGCCCAACCAGTCAATTAAAGATGAGAGCAGTGAAGGTGAGCAGTGCTCTGCGCCAGGAACACCCCAGTCCATAGCTAGTGTCAGGAATAGCAGGAGAAGTGACAGTGATGAGATTGTTCCATGCAATGCCTCTTGCTCTTCCAGAGTATCCAAAAAGAGCAAACACAGCCATCTTCACTTGGATGCACAGTCTGAAATGTCTGTGTCTTCACTTGAATCCACTCAGAATAAAAAGAAGAATTCCCTGCATGCAGATGATCTAAGATCATGCAGCAGAGCATCTAATTACTCCAAAAGCTCATGTGAAATCAAGAAAAAATCTATTGGAGACCCCATGTCTCATAACTCAGGATCTTTTCAGTCAAACATTTCATCTACAAGTGAAGCAGAGGCAATTGCTGTTATTACTGAGGAGAAAAGCTCAAAAAGTACCACTAATGGCTACAGCGCATCCTCAAAAGGCTCAAAGAGAGGAATCCATAGAGAAGAAAACAGCAAGCCATCATCTCTCTGCTCAAGCGTTTCGAGCCCTAATAGAAAAGGTGGAGAAGGTCATTCCAAGATGAATTCAGAGGTCCATTCTTCAAGACATGGAAGTATAAGTGAGAGTGTGTGTTCAAAAGGTGACCACTTAACTGAGACTGGGATTAGGAATGGGAATCCTGAAAGTGTCAGTTCAAGAGTCTCTTCAAAATCAGAAGTGGAAGATAAACACTTGTTGACACAGGTATCCCAGGAAAGTGATGGTAGGTGTTCACAATCAAACATATCTCAGTCTTCAAAATCAAGGCAGATTAAAAGTAGAAATCTTCATGTGGCGATGTCAAACTCCAGTCGCGCATCACCATCAGAGACTATGTCAATATGCAGCAAGCATTGCCCTGCCCCACCAAAAGGGAAACCAAGCAGCAGAAAACCACGGTCAGCCATTTTGAAGAATTCCTCCATTAGCAGCATAGGTACTGAGTCAGTGTTCACTACAGGAAGACAGCAAAAAGAAGTTGTAGATTCCTCCAAACCAACTTCCTTTGGATCTAAATCAGTTGTAACTGAGGCAAATGACCAGAAAAATACAAAGCTTACCAGTTCTTGCGAAGAAAAAGTGGAGGAGGTGTTAGAAGACACGGGAGTGCAGGAGGAATGGAGTAATTTAATGCCATCTAGTTTACCAAATACATCTCCAGAAGAAGTTGTGCAAGAATGGCTAAGTAAAATCCCTTCGGAAACACTGCTTATGAAATATGAAATGGAGGATAATGCAGAAGAGGAATGTATAGAGGCAACCACTGAGATGTCGTGCTATACAAATGCTGAGGAAATCCCAGAGGATGAAAAAGCTGAGAAGAAGAATGCTGAGGAAGCTGAAAATGAAACAGTGGATGAAGTGGAGAAAGAGACAGTAGAAGTCATTGCTGTAAATGAAGAGGCTGAAGAGTACACAAATCAGGAACAAATCCCTGAAGTCTTGTCCGAAGCTGCCAAGGCTGACCAAGCAGAATGCAGTCAGTCAGTTACATCTAGCCAAAATAACAACAAAAAAGACCTGCCAACCTCTGTCCAGACTTCCGTCCAAATTATGAAGGCCTTGCTCAGTTCAAAACATGAAGCAAAATTTGACCGATCAAACAGCTTGCCTGAAGTGTCTCCCACAATGGGAAGAAAACTGAGTAATTCTGCCACTGTCCTGATTACTTGTCTTGCCAGTCTGCAGCTCCTTGATGAAGAGTCAGAAGATCCATCAGATAAATCAAAATGTTTGAATAAACCAAGATATATGGAACTGTTAAATATTTTCCAAGCCCTGTGGTTTGGACAAACAGCTGAAAAAAGTGGTCCAAGCTCAGGTCAAGAGGCAAGTGGACAGGAAAAGTCAGCTTCTGGGTTTAAAGTCCCCAAATCTGTAAATGGTAACTTCACTCCGATGTCCTCCTCTGGGGTGGATGTCAGCAGTGGTTCTGGTGGTTCAGGAGAAGAGATTGCTGCTGGTTCCAAGGACTGCAATTTACTAGCACAAAAAACTGTTGAATTCAAATCAGATGGTCAAGTGGAAGATGGAGAAACTGCCACTGAACTGACTGAGGCTGAGGAGCAGAGTAAACAGGAAGAGCGCTCATCCCGGCCTTCAACAGCCTGCTCAAAATCAAAAGGTGAGGAAAAAGCAAATTCTGCTAGAGAGGAATCTCTGATTCAGGATCAGTGCAGTAACTGTGAAAACGATCAGGTGGAAGGGGAGGAAAATGAGAACACAGAAAATAGCAGATTAGTTGAAAATGGAGAGCAAGAAGAAGATGAAGCTGTAAATGAAGCACTTCTAAAAGAAAATCTTGAAGAGGCAACTGAGCAGTTATCCACTACAATTGAGACAAACGTCAGTGATGCTGACTGTGGGACAGAACTGAAAGCTGATATTCAAGAGCAGCTTGAAAAAGGGTCTACAAAGGATCCAGAGCCCAAAGTTGATATGGCCACCAATGTGGGCACATCCCTTGTCCAGCAAAACTCAGTAGATCCGGATCCAGTCTGGGTCCTGAGGCTACTAAAGAAAATTGAGAAGGAATTCATGGCTCACTATGTCAATGCTATGAATGAGTTGAAAGTCAGGTGGAACCTGCAGAACAACCAGCAGATGGACGAAATGATCTTGGAGTTGAAGGAGGAAGTGAGCAAAAGGATACAAAGAAGCATAGAGAAGGAGCTGAAGAAGATCAAAAGCAGAGCAGGAACCAAGATGCCAAGACCTCCAGATGAACCTCTCAAGCGTGAGTCAACGCTCCAAACTGAGCAGAGGAGACGGCGGCTGCAGACTATGCATAAAAAGTCATTCTTCAGTGACAACACTGGAACCCACAGCAGGCTTGCAGACACATCAGATTTATCGTTAGATATAGATGATGATACAGCATTTAGCACAGCTTTTGAGGCAAGTATCAGTGAGCAACCAAGTGAGGAGGAATACTGCCCTTGTGACACTTGTGTGAGGAAAAAAATGTCTTCCAAGCCCATAAAAAACCCGGTGATGGCTACCAATGCCCCAGTTGTGAAAGCATTTGATTTACAGCAGATCCTGAAGAGAAAGAAAGATGAAAATGAGGAAGCCTGTGTCTCAGAAGCAGCCCAGGACAGCAAAGCAACTCCCAGTAATGTGGAGGAAACAGCAGAAAACACCAATCCAGATGAAGAGAATGATGAGAGTGACCACCAGTCAGGCCAAAAGGAAGTGAAAGAAAATGAAGAAAAGAAGTCAGTATTAGATGAAATGGATGGTTCAGTGCCGAAAGAAGATGCAGAAGGACCAATATTAGAGAGTCAAAACTGTGCAATTGAGGAGGAGGTTACAGATGAAGAAACCAAGGAAGAAGAAAAGGAGGAAACAAAAGAAGTGGAGGAAGAAGAGGAAGAAAAAGTGAAAGACATAACATTGAAGGCAGAGGAAGAGGAGAAAAGAAAAGAGGAGGTTGAAGGAGAAACAAACGAGAAAGACGATAAGGAAGTAAAAGAGGAAGCAGAAGAAGAAACAAAGGAGGAACAAGAAACAAAAGAGGAGGAGAAAGAGGAAGAGGAGGAAGGGAAGGAGGAAGAAGAAGAAACAAAAGAGGAGGAAGAGGAGGAGGAAGAAGAAATAAAAGATGAGAAGGAGGAAGGGGAGGAGGAGGAAGAAGAAACGAAAGAGGAGGAGGAAGAGAAGGAAGAAGAGGAGGAAGTGAATGAGGAGGAAGAAACAAAACAGAAGGAGGATGAAGTGAAGGAAGAGGAGGAGGAAGTGAATGAGGAGGAAGAAACAAAAGAGGAGGAGGGAGAAGGGATGGAAGAGGAGGAGGAAGTGAATGAGGAGGAAGAAACAAAAGAGGAGGAAGAGGAAGTGAAGGAAGAGGAAGAAACAAAAGAGGAGACAGAAGGGAGAGAAGAGGAGGAAGAAAAAGCAAAAGAGGAAGAGGAGGAGGAAGAAACAAAGGAGGAGGAAGAAGACATGGAGAAGGAGGAGGAAGAAGCAAAAGAGGAAGAAGTAAACAAGGAAGAGGAAGAAGGAAAGGAGGAAGAGGAAGATGTGAAGGAGGAAGAAGAAGAAACAAAAGAGGACGAGGAAATGCAAGATGAGGAAAAAGCAACAAAGAAGGATGAGGAAGCAAAAGAAGATGAGGAAGTAGAAAGAGAGGAGGAAGAAGAAGCAGAAGAAGGTGAGGAAGGAGTAAAAGAGAAGGAGGAGGATGAAGAGGAAGCAGAGAAAGAAAACACAAAAGAGGAAGGAGAAGAAGCAAAAGAGGAAAATGAAGGAGAAAAAGATGAAGAAGAAACAAAGAAAGAGGAGGAAGTAGCAAACGGGGAAGAAGAAGAAAAAGAAGTGCAAAATGAAGAGCAGGAAATTGAAGTAGAATCCAAAGCTGAAAATGAAGTTGATGATGAAGTTGAAGAAAAACAGGAGCCAGAGGATGAAGATATTGAAGCTGATGAGGAGGAGGAGACATTCAAATGCAAAGATGTTGATGGCTCAGAGGCAGATGAGAATCCTGAAGGAGATGCTGTAGAAGGAAGTGAGGAAGCTAAGCAGGATGAGGATGAGGCAGCAGAAGATGGAAATGTAGAGTTAGAAGATGAGGCATGTTCAAATGAAGAAGAAAACAACAGTGAAGGTGGTGAGAAATATGAAGAGAATGATGAGGAACCCACCAGTGATGACCCTGACCTGGTCATGGCAAACAAAAACCAGGAAGGCAACAGTAAGTCTTCTGAAAGAGCCTCCAAGGCCAAAGGCAAAAGAAACAGGAAAAAGCTAGAGACTCTGAAGAAAGCAGTTACCATTTTTGGTTCTTCTTCTCTGGGAAACTTCTCACAACAGTCCCAGAAGGGTTCTGATGATGAAAGTGAAGAGGAATGCCGAGATAATAACTCCATAAGCGAGCACCCCAGTGCGGAGGCTCAAAGTGATGAGAGCAGCAAACCTTCAAAGATGTATCCTGATAGTGAGGAAGAAGAAGAGGACAAAGCATCTTCATGCATTGATCCTTTGGGAGATGAGGAACAGCCAGATACTGAAGGTGCAGATCAGAAAGGAGACAAACATAAGGTTCAGGCTTCTAAAAATAAAGAAGGTTCTGATGAAATTGACCAGGATGACCTGGATTTCTAGAACTGCTTATCAAAAACTGCTTTTTTTCTTTCTTTTTTTTTTTTAAAGTAAATTTTGATTACATATTGCAGTATCTCCAGTGAGTGGAGCCATCATAATTGGCTTTTCTTCTGAGTTAAATGTGGTAAACTTGATCTTGAATCCTGTGAGTAAAGTTGCAATTACTTGCCCTCATTTCTAGAGGGCTAGCACACTCTTAAAGATTTAGTGATTTCATTAGAAAACTGGTTTGGGGAAGGAGAAGGCTGTTTTGTTTGTGATACCTTCTTGTTCCTTTTCTTTAAGCCATGCTGTTTGCTGCTTGAGTATCTGTGGCTCTGCTGGGCATCACGTCTGAGTAACCTCAGGATGCCTTTCATCTGTTGCATGCCATTTTCCTGGAAAGGTTGCCAATCCACAGAAATGTGACAAAATCTGGAGTCATTGCCAAAGTCTGGTCAGAGCCCACAGAGATGTACACTCATTTCCTCCCCTCTCCTCCAATCTCCTCTTCCCTCTCTGTGTGAAGGTCTGAGGCATCCAAGTCTTTTCCTATTTTCCTTGTTTTTCTTTAGGAGAAGTGAGATTGATCCTCACATCACCAGAAATCCAAAAGGGTCATCCCAGTCAATCTCTCCTCTTCCAGATCTTCGATATGTTTGTACTGTGCTCATCGCTGCAGTATGTGGTGATGCACTAGTAGATAAAAAAGATGAATTAATTCATCTGCCAGGTATTTGAGAAGTGCTGTCATGTCCCACCTTTGGTCCTTTACAAGCGGTTGAATGCAGTGTTGACCAAATTAGACATAGATAAACTCCACTTCCTTGTGATTGTCTTTATTATGCCAATGATGGTATCTAAGCACTTTACAATCATCTGGGATCCCTCAAACAATTTTGTATGAGGCCCTGTTCCAAAGCTGTTGCTCAGTGCCTCACCCTTGCACTCAATCAGTACTATTTAACAAATTACATCTTTAACGTGGAACAATTCAGAGTATTTGTGCTGCAGCAAGCAACTGGAAGAGGCTCAAGCATTTATTGGATAAGTTGGAGTTTACAAAGCATGATAAAACTGTGAACTTAATTTAGCAGCTATTTTCTATTGGATTATTTATGTACATTGTTCTTCCTGTAGGGCAATGTATGCATTTCTGAATAAATACCCAGTTAATGTAAGGAGATGTCTGATCATACCTCAGCTGCATACATGTGTACACCTCTTTGGGAAACAGTCTACATTTATCAACAATTTACAAAGGAGAACAGAACAGCAAAAATCAAAGAGAGGGTAAAAGCAAAATGCCTTAAAATGTGTGATGAAGAAGTATGTGTGTAGCATTGTGTCAGGTGCGTGCAGACATGTTGAAATAATATTCAAAATGAAATAATAAATGCTGTTATCATTTCAAGAATCATTTCCTTAAACTCATACCCTATCAACTGATTTCCACAGATAAGATTCATTTCACCTAAATTAAGAAGTAGGGTTCCGTTCCAGACATAGATAATTAGTGATCAGTGCCTGTGACTTAAGGGCCAATGCAAACAATCAACACAGAGCTAGATCTCAGCTAAGCTAACCTCATGGAGATTCACAGTGCCAACTGAGATATTCCAGGGAGCCCAAGGCAGCTCCACTGTCCTCAAGATGCAGAGGAAAGATCTGGGCCTTCCTAAAGGCAAGCACAATTCCATATGTTTACCTCATGTGCATGGTTTGGGTCAACAAGGTAATTTCAGATGAAATGAGACCTCTCCATAGGTACAACTCCACTGAACTCCAATTGTCTTAAAGTTTGTCTCACCTGACAGTCTCTGTTCTCTGTTTGCTGTGTAGACCTTGCCAGAGCTAAGATCTCTTGCAAGATGGGATTCAATTTCACTGTCTAAATATAGGTGTTTCATGCCTGTTGAGAAGGCATAGAGAATCTGTCTCATGTCCCAGGATTGTTGTGAAGGTGTGTAGAGCCCCTTGTAGATAGATAGATAGGTGCTCCAGGGCGTCTTAAACTGTATTACTCATGGATGTAAAAGAACTGATCTGCTCCTAAAATTGTGTGAGACAAATCCTACCACAGGGGATTGAAGTGAAAGTTTGAAGCTCAGTGTTAAAACCCTTGTTGGCTTTGAAGTACAAGAACACGGGACCTTATTCTTCTCTGACTCAATGCATATTCTGACTCATGCATTATCTAGTCTCTCAGTATTGCACTGTGATAGAGGCTGACAGTCTGACCTGTCACACCTAAAATACATGCTGAACACCATACCTGCTCCAAATGCCAGTTATGTAGCCTCTATACCATCAAAGCTCCATATAGGATGTAATTTAGGACACTAGTAGTGTGCTCCAGGGCTGTTCTGTCCTTCTATAGCCTTGTCCCATGACATCAATATCGTGAAGCAGGTTTTCAGGTACCTAGAGATACAGATAATACAGTTCTATCTGCTGACATACAACGAAGGAAAAGACACCAGTACAAATGGTAGGTGTTTTGCTCTACTGGGTTCTCTGAGCAGTGCAAAGAACCAGGATCTGCCAGTGTTAATGAGAGATCAGCATAGGACTGTCATATGGCTGGGAGAAGCTCTTCAACCACAGCACCCTATAACACTGGCACTCAGAGCAAAGGTGTACATTCAAGCTGTAACTACCACTGCAATTTGGAAGTTGATCAGGTATCACCAATCTACTTGGTGCAAGATCAGACTGAGGCACCTTTGTTCTCTAATGTCTACTAGGAAGCTAACCAAGTGCTAGGGAGGATGTGTTTGCCATCTGAAGCGGCTCAGTACTCAGTACTTGGTAGTCCCTGAAGGAGGTTTGCTACCCCAGCATTTCTCTCCTGATTGACTGTGGCTAGTAAGTGCTATGCCATATGTAGAGGCATTCTGGTTTCATCGTCAGAAAAGTGAAATATCTGCTTTCTGATGCATCAATTCTTGTGGGGTTCAGAAGAACACTAAGCCAGATAGTCATAGGTCTGGTACTGGCACAAGACACACTAAAGTTGCTCGGATGGAGATGTCTAGTGTGGGAAGAGCTGGTCCCAACACAACTGCACCAAAGCATCACAAATGCACCAAATGCTCCAAGTGATGGCTTGCAGAGTCATCCCATGGAAGTGTTAAAAGTTCATTGGCTCCAAGATCACTCTGTTAACACTATTGCTAAAAACCACTGCTGCAACCGCATGGGTTAGTGAGAGGCCAAGCCTTTCCCATGGTTTCTCCTCCAGCCTGTTGACTTTGCTCATTCTAAAGCTGCTTGTGCACAGTCAACATCACACCCTATCCGTGTTGAGTCAGCGGCTTCCCCACTCGTGGGCGTCTCGGACAGCACCAGTGGGAAGAAAGAAACCAAACCAAACACCTGGAAAGCAGTTTGGTATCGGTCCAGGAGGCAGATGTTGCTAAAGGAGGTGTTTCTTTTCGCTGCCAGTATCTCCCAGGTTTACCCATGAACAAGGCACGCAGCTGTAAAGGATCCCTCGCAATTACATCTCTCACTGCTTCCAAAGTTGATGTTTCCCCTTGGCTGCTGTGACTCACTCTCATGTTCAGTCTTGCAGCTCTCTTCTGTCTCTTGCAGCACAGGAACACGTGCTGCCAGCCAGCTCCAGAGCTGTCACGTTTATACTGGCTGGAGAGATAAACCTATCAGCACCTGGAGGGGCTTACAGCTGTTGGCATTCAGCAGGAGGAGGAAGGCAGAGAGGCAACGCGAGACTTGCATGGCTGTGAGCAGAGCTGTACAGCTTGTTTTGCTGTGTATCTCTGTCTTTTGATTTTTTCTTCATTATTTTTATTTTACCTGCCAGACAAATTGCTTCTTGATGTGCATTGATTTTGTTCGCTTGGTTGGGTTTTTTTTTCCTTTTTTTTGTTCGTTTGTTTGCTTTTCAAGGCAAATCTAGAAGAAAAACCTTTGAAAAAATATCTTTGAGAGTGGTGAGATGCTGGAACAGCTGCCCAGAGAGGCTGTGGATGCCCCATTCCTGAAGGTGTTCAAGGCCAGGTTGGATGGGGCCCTGGACAGCCTGGTCTGGTATTAGATGTGGAGGTAGATGGCCCTGCATGCAGTAGGTGGTTTGAAACTTGATGGGTCTTTTCCAACCCAAGCCATTCTATGATTCTATGATTAGTGGTAAGTCAATCAGACCCATTAGTTCCTCAGGTTAGTGTGTCCTCTTGGAGGCTGGAGGAACTGTCTGTGGTTAGAATATGAGATTAAGACCGCATTGGTTTAAATCTTTGCAGAGGGTGTTGCATATGACGACACTGCATCCCTGAAAGCAGTCAGTGCCTGCAATTTGCCCTCCTTGGAGTTAGATGCCTTGAGTACACGGGAGACAAACAGCTGAAGAACAGTATCTAAAAAGGTTAGCAACAAACAGAGGCTGTTTGGAGTTGTGAGCAGTCTCCTTGTCTTTTCTGTTGAAGCTCTTCCACATTTGGTGAACATATAGTCCTAGAGATGCAAGACATTCTCACTGCAGTAGGGGCCTCAAGTTCTGAACTACTAACAAGTGAATTATTCAGTCTTTCATATCATAGGAAAGTGCCAGACACCAAGGCATCTACTGAGCTTTGTTTACCTAACGCAGTCTTTCTAGGAAGAAACAGGGCTGGTGATTCCCAAACAATTTGAGTCTCAATTATTTGGTTGCCTGTAGCTAGATCTGTACTCATCTGCTATAAACTAGGGAATGAGAGGGGAATTATTTAGGGAGGGATTACAGATACCTCAAGCCTTGCATCTGAGACAGAAGGGTTAATACTTTTTGTGGTGATCCTCTGACACATTCAGAATTGCTGGTAATGCCTATTTTCCCATGCCCCCAAGCCACAGACCCTGTCCCTGTGTCAGCCACTTCTAATTTTACCTCCTGCCCTCTGAGCTGAGCACCAGGGTTTGTGAGCTCCAACAGGAAGCGCCTCGGCTGACCTTTCTAATTTCAGGGGCTTGATGCTTGCTTATCCATGCAATCCCCAGCAAAACCCATATCTAACAGCATCCTGCACTGCATTATATCACTTCGCGTTGCATCGCTTTGCATTGTGTCACATTTTTCATTTGCTGCAGAGAAGGATGGATGTATTCTGAACTCTGTGGTGTGAAAACGGGCTTGAACTGTGAGGGTTGAAAGGGCAGACTGTGACAGGCTTGTGTTGCTTCTTCCTCACTAAAAAGGGCTTGTTCCTCCTGAGCCTATTGCAGCCTCCAAGCCAACAAAAGTGACACATATTAACCTTTCGGCTTTTGCATAAAGGATGGCGCTTGGGCTCCTTTTCCAGTTTTAAAAGAGCTGAACAAAGCTCTTTCAGTCCTGTGACAGAGAGGGAGTAGGCGTAGCAGCAAGGTCAGGACAGTGCTTCCTAAGCGGATGGAAATGCTTTGCCTTGATGCCTAATTAGTCTCTTGCAGCACAGAAACCCCCCCTTACCAGTCCCTGATCCGGGAGCTCCCCACAGTCCCTGGTGGCAGGACTGCCTTACAGAACTGGCTGCTCTGGCATGTCTGATTCTCTCTATGCAGATACAAAGACCTATGGCTCTGGCATCAAGACTCAATAAACACCACCATTTCATTTCCCATTGCAGTGCTGTCTTGAAGCAGTGCCTCTCTTCCTCGTGACAGCAGCCTCAGCCTCTCAGGGTTGATTCCACGTTAAGCTTCACAAATACATAGACAAGTCTCTGGAGCCTGCAAAAATTCTTTAAAACATTTGAAGAGTAATTTTCTGGCTCTGTCTGTCTGCTGCAGTCTTTCCCTTGCCATGCTTCCATATGTCAGACACGTGATTCACCAAACATTTATGTCAGGCATAACTAGTTCAGTGTGGGAATCCATGCATGTAGGCTCTATCACTTACTGATTCTATGCCTCAGCAGAGGTATGGGGATTCCCTTTCTTCTTGGTCATGGTGTTGACATGCAGAGTTGGTTTGGGCTGTAAAACCCCAAAGGCATTCAGATGACGGAGGAGAGCAAATAGCAGGGACTCTTCATTAAAATCTACACTGATCTGAAGAAAGAGGAGCTTGCTGTTAATTAAACCTTCCCTATTCTTCCAAATAGCCCAGGTTATATACTTCTTAACATTCTTTCAGGCTGGATATTAGGAACATTTCTCCTCAAAAGGAGTGGTGATGCAGTAGCACAGCTGCCCACGGAGGTGGTGGGGTCACCATCCCTGGAGGGGTTCAAGAACCACAGAGATGTGGCACTGAGGGATGTGGTCAGTGGGCATGGTGAGAGTGGGCTGGGGTTGGACTGGGTTGATTATTGAGGTCTTTTCCAACCTTCATTATTCTATGATTATGGCAGAAGTCTTTACCTCGTGCCCAATATTTCACCCTGCCCCAATCTGAACTGCAAAAACAGACACTCATCACTCCTAGCATGTTGCATTTTTCTTGGCATCCTAGCAAATTGAGGAGTAAGAATTGAAGGACACTGATTACTTCCCTGGGGACAGAGGCCTAATGCTTGTCCCAGAGGCGAGGAAAGCTTCATTCAAGCTTTGCACCTCATTGCATGTCTGAGAATCACATTCCAGAAGCACAAGACCAGAGCAAAGAACAATTCAGAAGCTTTCATGGTACATCTCAGTTTCCCAAGCCACTGCTGTGGTGATGCATTTAATAAATATGGAGGCTACATGGAAGATTCCAGGCCAGTGAGGACAATAATTCCTGGCAAAATGAATCCCGAACAGCAATATGTGCCAGGAGGGAAAGAGAATGCATGCATTCTGCAAGATCTTTATTACCTCCCACAGCTGTTGCCTACACTGAACTGCAAGGATTTGGTTACATCAGATGTCTTTTGGATTGCCAGCCAGTCATGGTGAAGTACCTCAACTAATCTCATCAGATTTCACCTTCCTGTGACATCCCTTGAGCAATGAAAGAGGATTGTGCATCTCTGGCTGCATCCTGGATTGACTCCGCGTGTGGGAGTGCTGGAGAGGAAGGACAGGAGTTGGGGAAAAACTTCCCCATATCTCTTCCTGTCTGCTGATCCTGGCAGAGACTGCCCTATTCCCAGAACGATGACAGGAACCCAACTCCCCTCTTGCAGTCAGGGTGGCAGGACTGAGCAGTGCTGGGAAATGGTCTGTCCTATGATCCCCACCAAAAAGAGGAGCAGACCATCCCCGTGTAGGGCTCTGGGTATTTGAGCAAGTACAGCTGTTTTAGGGTCTCTTTTCCAAATCAGGAGTGCTTCAGATAATTCTGCTTCTGGATTTGTTGTTGTTGTTGTTGTTGCTGTTGCTGCAATGTCGGAACTTACTAACTTGTGGAATGTCAAAGAAGCCTAGAATGTCCTAGATTGGAAGGGCCCCATAAGGATCATATAGTTGAAATGAAAGGGGGGGATTGGTATTAAGTTCATTAATAAGAGCTAGAAGTCAATCATATTAAGTACAATTGCATATAACACTACGCTGGGGAGGCATTTTACAGAGCTATGATCTTCAGGGTTACAAGAGATAACACAATGACCTGGGTCTTGTAACAACTTCTTACTGCTTTACATGGGTCTGATGCAGAGAGAGAGGAGGCCCCACCTTCCTCCAACATAGGTTGTACAAAACCAAAGAGGAACTTTTAATTAACCACACTGGTTTCCCAGCCAATTTAAGGATGTTGCTTAAACCACAACTCTTTCCTTAGCACTGATGGCTGGCTAACTAACTGTAGGCAACTGTCTGCTGCTGCTCATACACAGTCCCCTACATCTTCGTCACGCTGAGAAATTCAGAGTCTACAAGCTGGTACTTTTCCAGCTATCATACTTGCTGGCCTTGGTTTGCTCAGTGTTCTGACAACAGGCGATGCCAAATGCATTCAGCAAAAATACACACAGAAACAGCTGCTCAAGTCTCACAGCGGCCTTTCACTCAGGGATATCAGTAGGGGGCTGTGATCTGCAGTGATCTGCAGTCAGATCTCTCTTCAGGAAGATGTTTTGTTTTGCAGAGCATATCAAAGGGACAGAGCAAATCATTCAGAGCAGCATGCTTAGAATCACAAAGGCTGGAAAAGACATTAAGATCAAGTCCAACCATCAACCCATCCCCACCGTGACCACTGACCCCCATGTGCCACAGCTCCTCATTGAACACCACCACTTCCCTGGGTGGCTGTGCCACTGCATCACTGCTCTTTCTGAACCTACCCTAGGACAACTTAAGTCCACTATCTATCATCCCATCACTATTACGAGGGAGCACAGTCTGACCCCAGTGGCCCCTTAGGGCCACTAAGATGATTAGAAGGCTGGAACATCTCTCCTATGTGGAAAGGTTGAGGAAACTGGGCTTGTTTAGCTTGGAGAAGAGAAGGCTCTGGGGAGACCTCATTGTGGCCTTCCAGTACTTGAAAGGGGCGTATAAAGGAGGGAGAATGGCTGTTTATGGGGGTGGATAGTGATGGGACAAGGGGGAATGGTTTTAAACGGAGACAGGGGAGGTTTAGGTTGGATATTAGGAGGAAGTTTTTCCCCCAGAGGGTGGTGAGGCACTGGCACAGGTTGCCCAAGGAGGCTGTGGATGCCCCATCCCTGCAGGCATTCAAGGCCAGGCTGGATGTGGCTCTGGGCAGCCTGGGCTGCTGGTTGGTGACCTGCACACAGCAGGGGGTTGGAACTGGAGGAGCACTGTGGGCCTTTGCAACCCAGGCCATTCTATAATTCCCTAGGATTCCCTCACCCCACCTCACTACAAGCTCCTAACCCTAACTCTTGGTATACACTGTTGGGTAGATTTAATGGAAGAGAAATTGCGAGAGGTATCAAAGTACACGTACTTTTTCCTATAATGTGGGAAATATTTACTTAAGATTCATTTGGAGTTATTTGAATGAAAACCCTCTGAAAATTTGCACTAACCATGAGACAGGCAAGAAGTTACTTCCACTTACAGCTGCGATTTGTGCAAGGAACAAGTTGGCAGTGTTTGAAAACACCCTCTGAATCAATCCCCTAAGCTAAGCAGGTAAGGACATGCTCAGCTGATGAATCCCAACAGGGTTTAGACATGAGTAAGCTCCTCACTGCTCATCGCTGTCAAGATTTAGGCTGTTCCAAACATGTCCAGAAACAGATAAATTGATATGTTATGGAGACTGGACCGGTGGAAACTTGGAAATAAAAAGCAACTGGTGCATCCAGAGATAGAAGGCTGCAAATCAAGCGTTTGGAAGATCAGGCTTGAAATGCACTGGAGGAAAGCTCACAGGCAAAAGGTGGGCTTTTAAATGAGAAAACACCAAAACAAATTAAAAGAAGGAAAAAAGAAAAACAAAATAGGTCTTAGGTATCCAACACAAAAATTTAAATTTTGTTGTAACCAGTGGTTTTCAGTCTTTTATGTTGTTATTGTCCAATCTGTGACCAAAAGATTTCTAGTCTTAGTGATGACTCGATATGAGTCATTGAGGTACCCAATTCTTTGTACACTTCCAACCCTATTGAGTCCTACTGTAGAACTGGATGGGCTCAGGCCGTGTGTTACATCAGTGTTAATGTAGAGGATCGCTGGGGGGATGCTCAAGGGTTGTGGGATGGGTTTAGAAAAATCAGAATGAAAAACAGACGGAGAAATATATCTTGAGGAGGAAAAATGGAAACTGGTAAAGTTGTAAAACAGCTTCCAAGGAGGATGTTATCAATTTGGCATTAAAAATTCACTGCCCAAGAAATGAGCTTGTTAAATGCTTGTAGGCAGCAGGTAGAACAGACAGCTGACAAGATATCTGCTTGAAACTTTTTGATTCCTTTCAATTCTTTTTCTGAATACAGGAGAATTATCAGTTAGCCTGGTTGTGAAACAGCAACATCCTGACAATATACCTCTACTAGGTAGATTTTCCTCCCTAGAAACCTTGAAGACACAAGAAAAAAAAAATTTTCAATGAGACATCAGGCTATGAGAGTATTATAGAAATTAGTTCAATTTGAAGTTGTTCCAGTGCCAGCAGAAAGGAAGATACAACACTTTCCGTATGAATTATAGCCAATATCATGCGGTAACCAGAAGCGTGTTTACATATAAGAGGACCCTTTGCCAGGTTTTCCCAATTCAATCAAGGCATGGTAAGTTTTCTTCTGCAGCCTGTGTTACAAATACAGGCTCCTCATTGTAACCAAAAGCGAGATTTTTAGGCAATCACCACACAGAGATGTGCCTCCTATGGGATTCCAAGTTGGTTATGAGTTGATACAGTATTTATACATGGGGTAGCAAGTCAGATGGACATCCAAAGAAAAGATTCTCCCTAGTAGCAAGACATTCAGAAAAAGAAGGAAACATTTCAGTGCCACTGATCTTGGCACTCCCATACATGGTGTCTCAAGCCTGTAGATCTCTTTCAGAAATTAACTACTCTAAAGGTTTGCAGCAGCATGAAACCCTAAGAATGACAGCACAAAGTGCTTGCTGTGCTTAGAGAATCCAGAACAGTAATTGTTGCTTTTTTCGTGTTTTCTTTTTTTGAGTTTCAAGAGTTTTCTTCATCCTTGGTGCAGAAGCTTAGAACTTAGAACCAGGCAGGTCACAACAGTTGTGGTAGGAACGATACCTTCATTGCCTGCACCTTTTTCTGGTTACTATGAATAGACATGAAACAGAATATGCTAAGTGTTAGCCCAGTAGAAGCTAGACTTGTAAGCCTATGATGTTCTTTGAGGAAAGTACCGATGCTGAGCATCAGTGGTGGCTTTCTACTGCAAATAAAGGCAGTATGTGAAATAAGAACCCATTCCCTTGTCAAGTAGATCTACGTCCATGAGCAGAAATACAGGTAGGAGCCTAAATCCCCCAGAAATCAGTAGAACTTGAGGCCCTACATACTTTTTTAAATACAGATATCTCATTCAAATTTTTCACAACCTTCTCAGATGACCACAGAAATTACAAGTCCATTCAGTGGATCCAACTTTCCTTTGGCAATAGGACAGCACAGAAGTAGGCATAAGGGACACTGCAAAGGAAATTGAAGTTTCAACGTGACTAGTAAGAGAAGAGTGTTGCAAGAAAGGTTGGTTGGTGTTGAACTCAAACTCAACCATGCCTTTGGAGACCCATAATTTTCCCCTGCTGGAATCATCCATCCATGCTCATGGAATAAGGACAGAGCAACAAATTTCTCTTCCTCGACACCTGGAAGGATGTGTGACCTCAGTGCTACACACATCTCTGCAGTTTAGCTCCATTGAGAGCTGCAACAACTTTTAATCATCGCCTTTCATGCGAATGCATTTACAGCCCTCCCATTTCACCCTGAGTCTGAGCTCTCGCTCAGCCCTAAAGATGCAATGGCATGGTATCAGAGATGAATGAGTTTGCCTTAGGTTGGTGCCACGTGTACAAATCACATTTCTCATTACGACACAGAGGAGACCCTCTCATGATACAGGAAGGGTTTGATTTCAGTGCCTCTTGGTCTCTGAGACATCCATTCAGGACTGGATGCAAGACCTCTGGCACAGACACACTGAAGGGCAGACAGATAATAAAACAGGCTATGTGGATTAAACAACAACTCAAAAATCACAGAGTGAAGTGCTCCTCTGTGACATACAATAATGTATGCCAGAAATAAATGGCCTAACATATGACCATTCATTCTAGCAGTTGGACACCTTGCCTGTGGCAAGGAGGTTGGAACCTGATGATCCTTGATGTCCCTTCCAACCCAAGCTATTCTATTATTCTATGATTTCTGTATTCTACCCTGATAATAAGAGTTTCTGCCAGGGTTTATTTGTAGGGGCAGGTTTTAACCTCCTGAGCAAAAGGGTTTAAACAGTTCCGTGTGCGTTTTCACAGGTGATCCATGCCTACATTCAGTGGACTGGAGAAACCAAAGCTTACACATGGAGCACAGAAATATGGTAGCAGGAGAGAGAGAGAAATGCAAAGGGAGGAAGAAACATACACAGCAATGCTAAAGGGCAGCTGGGATTTGCTGGGGATCAGCTGTAAGAGGAAGGCTTCAGTTTGATATATGGTGCCAGAGCCATTATTAATGATTTGCTGTTTTTTACCTTTAAAAACTTTGGGTGGATTATTTATTATGTCACCACAGTGCTCATATGATCTATGAAAGCTGCAATAATATGTATCTGTTGCTGGCCTCTCAGACTCACTATTTTTTTACAGCCTTTAATGAGGATTTAATTCTGCACTCCCAGCACAGGGAAAGAGTACATGGTACTTGAAGCAAAAGACAAAGAAGAAAAATACTCCCCTCTTTATTAAAAATATCCTATACGCCTTTCCACCATGAATGAATGATTCTGCTGATAGTCTCTACAGCATTTTCATGGGTCAAAGGGTTTATTTTCACTTGAAAATAATGAAGATTCCAGGGAAATCCAATGAGACTAGAAATTCTGCCAGAGCCCTGACTTCTCATCATCCCACAAACATAGCTGGTGCAGCAATGATTAGTTGGTTGGTGCTGGGAAGCACTGTGGTAGTGGGATCATCTGTTTTGGGGGGAAATTTCCTGTGCTTGGGACCTTAAAAACCACCCTATCCCAATACCTGCTAGGGGCAGGATCACTTCCCATCAGACCAGGTCCCTTTCCAGCTTTCCTTTAAGCCCCTTTAGGCACTGAAAGGCCACAATGAGGTCTTTCCAGAGGCTTCTCCTCATTGAACAACCCCAGTTCTCAGCCCATGTCCATAAGGGAAGAGCTTCAGCACTCTGAGAATCCTTTTCACAGAATCACAGAATCACAGAATTGCAGGGGTTGGAAGGGACCTCCAGAGATCATCGAGTCCAACCCCCTGCCAAAGCAGGTTCCCTACACCAGGTAGCACAGGTCAGCATCCAGGCAGGTCTTGAACATCTCCAGAGAAGGAGACTCCACCACCTCCCTGGGCAGCCTGTTCCAGTGCTCCGTCACCTCACTGTAAAGAAGTTCTTGCGCATGTTTGTGCAGAACTTCCTATGCTGCAGTTTCTGGCCGTTTCCCCTTGTCCTGTCTCCACTCACCACTGAAAAGAGTCCGGCCTCACCATTCTGCCCCCCACACCTTAGATATTTATAGACCTGGATCAGGTCCCCTCTCCGTCTCCTTTTCTCAAGGCTGAACAGACCCAGTTCACTCAGCCTTTCCTCATAGCGGAGATGCTCCAGGCCCTTCACCATCTTCGTGGCCCTCCGCTGGACTCTTTCCAAGAGATCCCTGTCTTTTTTGTACTGGGGAGCCCAGAACTGGATGCAGTACTCCAGATGAGGTCTTACCAGGGCAGAGTAGAGGGGGAGGATCACCTCCCTCGACCTGCAAGGAGACCTTTTGGCCTCCTTTGGACCTGTTGGAGCATATCCCTCTTGTGTTGGGACCCAAAAGCAGAATGCAGCAGTGCAAGTGGGGTGCTCTGGCCAGCACTGGGATCTGGGGCAATTTCTGAAGTTGCCTGATTGAGAAACCCAGAACTCCTGGCTCCCTTACAGGGTAGGACATCTTGTAAGTTTCTGGACACACTGAGGCATCCCAAAACCACCACACCAAGGTTGAACTTGCCATTTTGGCAAGGGCAGGCTCAAAATCTGCAGACCAAATGTGGCCATGTAGGTGAAGAAATGGGGAGTTTAGAAGTTATGTTATTGTGTTACTGTTCTCATCCATGAGCAGAGCACCTATTCCTGGCTATTTGGCAAGGGACAATAATAAAACAATTAGAAGAAATATTCTGAATAGTGGGAAAATGCACTTTTAACCTGCACTGTAAGCATACCTCCTGATCTGACTATTTGCCTCTTCAATGCTTTTTCCATGTGCTTATGTTTTTCTTTTCATCCATAGTTCTAATGCACGAGTGCGGATGTAGGCGTGCTCCTTCATCACCTAGAGCAATTGCAAAGGGAATGTTTCCACCTAGCAGTACCCAGGCTCCTTAATTCCAGTTTCTTTGAATCTAGGTGGGCTGAGAAATAGGTGCTGCTGAGGTTAGGAGCTGAGTTACCTGGGAATCACTTTGCAGCAAGGATGGAACATTTCTAATGGAAGTTAAAAAACAGAGGTCCCTGGAACAAATTTCTAGATCTATGGCTGTCAGTTGCAGATCTTAAACCCAGACCATCCCAGCACAAGCTCACAAAGAAAGAGCAAAGAAAAGGGCTCATTACAACTCGGAAACTCCAATGGCCCTTGAGCAAAGCAACAACTTGCCATTCTCCCCTGATGAAAAGGTTTGACATCACCCAAGGCTGATGATAAATACAAAGAGAAATATAAGGCTTGGCCATAGCTTGCTTTAAAACAAACATTTGACATTTAATCACATAACAGTTTATTAAAACTCTTCCAATAACCCTAAACCAGGAGCTGCCTGGTTTCACTTCAGTTGCTCTCATTGGACCATTTACCTAAGTTAAGAGACTCTGAGGCTCATTTTTCAGTTTCAACCTGCAGAGCCTTGCTTGGGGTGATATAATGCTCTTCATAACCTCTCTGTCCTGGAAGAAGCTGTGCTCAGTCAATACCCCATCAGGGTGACAGGTCCTAAATCCCACTGCACACCATGATGGATTGTCTCAGGGTTAGATTTCATATATCTCCTGCTATCAGGAGAGGAGCTGACACAAATAATTGGTGTCACTTCTGCTGGGCCAGTGCCAAATGCTGACGAAGAAGTGCTGGTGATTTGTGCTGGGATTTGCATACTGGACAACAGGAAGGTGTCACCACAGCAGTGAGCTTGAGATGTCTCATCTTGTCAGGACATGGTGGATTCTTGGGCAGTGCAGAAACTCCAGGGCTGGTGGCTCTACAGGGCCAGCTCTACAGGGCTTGCAAATAACTAAAGGCTCATCCTGTGCCCTGAAGGGCTCAGAATCCCAGGAGTAAGGTGCCTGAATCCTTATTTTTGCACAAATCCTAGTACCCCTACCCAGTATCCAGTACCCCTAGTACTCTGTGGAAAGACCTACACATTGCTGCCACTTAATAGCATCTCAGGTGATGACAAGTTCCTTGCACACATGGCTGGGGCAGAAATGCTGTTGCCAACAGTTGTTAGACATTCCATGTACTCTGGTTACACCTTCAGTTCCTGAAAAGCAGGTACACCTTCTTACTGTGAGTGCTACATCAACCTATGCATTTTCAACCTTAAAAATCTTAAAACTTCTACAAGCATTCAGAATTGATAACAACAAAATGGGACCTGACCCCAGATCTCCTACATCATAGAATCCTAGAATAGCTGGGTTGGAAGGGACCCCAGAGATCATCAAGTTCCAACCCCCCCGCCACAGGCAGGGCCACCGATCTCCAGATCTCAAACTACCTCAGCCTGCTTAGGGCTCCATCCAACCTGGCCTTGAACACTTCCAGGGATGGGACACATCCTAGGTCTGCTTTTCCTACAAAACCTACCGCTCCCCAAACTCCCCATCTTTTTATTGCATTCACCTGCCTTTAACTACAAGACCTTGGGGACAGCAGATTGAGACCCCAGCACCACAAAAACATCATAGTTATATCTTGCTATTTCCTGGGGAGATGATGCAAGCCAGATTGGATGAGGCTTTGGGCAGCCTGGTGTAGTGGGATGTGTCTCTGCCCATTGCAGGGCTCGGAGCTGGATGGGCTCTAAAGTTCTCTCCTAACATTGCAGGACCCCATGACTGACAGCTTCCTGGGATAAATCTGACTTAACTTCACTAATCCAGTGGAGTGGATGTCACCACAGGACTGCCCAGGGCATGCTGAAATCTTTCAGTACAAAAGATTTACCTAGTAACTGCAGGAACATTTCTGTGCCTAAGAACTTGGACTTGGTGACACATGAATAGAGGGAGGGTACTTTGCATGTCCCCTGGGCTTTCAAAGGCTGCTTAATTGTCCTCCTCCTCTCCCACTTTTCCTTTGCTGTATTGTTAGTGTTATCAACAATTCCCATGCACTATACCACCACACAGGAAAATAATTCAGCACCTGGCACTGGACTTGTATCCTGTCTGCAGGGGCCGTGGGGTGAACAATTCGGTCTGCCTCTAATGTATGGAACCACACACGGCTGAGCAGGGAAGGAAACCTGGGACAAGTGCACAATTGGCGGGGAAGCATCAGCCACACTCAGAGGAATAGTTGGCCATTTATTAATGGATTTGCTGTTCCAACTCCGAGCTGAGCTTATGAGACGCGTGCATTTGACGCCCTCTGCTGACTATGTGATAAATATGAGTATGTCCTATTTCGCTTAAAAGCTAAAATTCAAAGCCAGACCTGGTGTCACTACTTCTTAGCTCAGCCCTTACATGATCTCAAGAAAAAAAATAAATAAAAGGAATGGAAGGGATATCCTGACAGTGCCCTACTGCAGAACAAAGTGCAATATTGCTCAAATTCTGATTACCACAACCAAATGGTTAGGCACCACGGCTAGCCTGCTTCCAGCATCTGCGTCCCAGCCCTACAGATGCCACTCCTCAAGAGCTGAAGTATCACAGAATGGCTTGGGTTGGAAGAGACCCCTAGAATCATCAAATCCAACCCCCTGCCACACGCAGGGCCACCAACCTCCACATTTCATAGCAGCCCAGGCTGCCCAGGGCCCCATCCAACCTGGCCTTGAACACCTCCAGGGATGGACGGGGCATCCACAGCCTCTCTGGGCAGCTGTTCCAGCACCTCACCACTCTCTCTGTAAAGAACTTCCCCCTGACATCCAACCTAAATCTTCCCTCCTTCAACTTAAAATCATTTACCCTTGTTCTGTTATTATCAACCTTTGTGAAGAGTTGAAAGTAGAAGCCCTGAGGTCTTTGCTTCCATCAGCCTGATGTCTTACAGGATTTGTGGAGCTTTAAAGACTCTGTCCCAGCTTTGGCTCTGAGGATCATTAGTTTTCCCATCCCTGAGCAGCACAACTAGAACTGAGGAATCACAGCTGACCTTTTAGGACGAATCTTGTTTGTGCCAAAATTCTCAAAACTCCAAACAAACCACTTCTTTCAAAGTTGCAGATCAGGTAATTTCTTCCTTCAAGAGCTGCCACTTTTTGCTCTAAGGTAACAAGTATCTTTTCCTTCCCATCCCTCCCCAGTAAACAGCATGAGAAGAAAAGCAGCACCTTGTGCAGGTGCCACGTTGGGAAGCAACAGCTGGCTGCCCATTAGAGGTTCAAAGTAGAAACCAGTCATGGTCACCTGCACCTTTCCACCTCATCTGCCAACATCGCCTGCATAGGGCTGGCATCTTCGTGACACTGCCTGGTCACAGGAGAGGGGAAGATGCTCTTGAAAACACACACTGTGCTTAGTGGAAAGGCTTAGCATCACTGACTGCAACTCCAGTTATTGTACAGGTAAGAAGAGTGGGATTTTGTGGGGGTTGAAAAACAAACATGCTGACCACAAGGATTATGTATAAATACCAAAAGCACCTTGTATAATATCAGCACCGATATCCTGCAATACTGGGGGATTTTTAAGGAATCCCATTGCTAATTCATTGTCGCTTGCTTTCTGTCTGTGCCACTATCCCACAGCCCAGGCAGCAGCCTGATGCCATGTGCCCATGAAAGGCATCCTCGTGGCATCTCAGGGGAAGGCATACATCTTGTGGACCAAATGACGGGGACCCAAAGCTGTGCTCTGATCAATTTTGAAAGCATGCTGACCCTGTTTCATCATGCTCTTACGTGATTTCTGAAAGGAAACCCTTTGGGAATGTTCTCCCCTTGTCCAAAGTTTTGGTCAGCTCTCTATCTCCCTCTGAGTTATTTCACTCTCCCAGCAAAAGAACTTTGTTTCTGCCTCTGTTCATCAATGAAAGCAGACAGAAGGATGAGGGAAGACTCAGGTTCAAACTCCGCATCCTAGGGTAATCCAAAACAACTTCTCTTAATTGCACTAAGGCACAGCGTATCTTGGAGTGATCAGAGGCTGTGCTCACAGATGTTTTATTTCACACAGTGTTTGCATGTCTTTTGGACCATCAGAGTGACTGCCACTTGGCTGGTCTGCGTGCAAGAGCTTCATTTGTGCATTTCTCTAATGCACTAAATTTGGGACCCTGAACAGAAAACTTAGGACATCCTCTCACCCGAATTTCAACACTCGGTGCCCAAACTTACCTGCTCCTACATGTCCCATCTTGCAAAGAGCATCTCTTGCATTTGGTATTCAGGTAACTTATTTCACAGCGTAAACAGACCTTGGCTCCCCGATGAAGAGAGGCAGCCACAGCTTTCTGATAGGAAATGGGAATTAGCCATCCGCTCTCAGGAGTGCCAGGGGGAAGCGGATGCTTAACTTCAGCTCACAAGGATGAAGGCACTTCAGAGCTGGGTCCTGCAGTGCTCTGCATTGCAATAAGAAACCAATGCCAGCATTGCTCTCTCCCACGTCCCACCTGCACCCAAATATGGCAGCTCTCCAGGCTCCCAAGTACTGAAAAAAGAGTCGAGATTAAGTTTTAGCGTTGGGAAATATTTCATCTTGGCTTAACAACAGCCATATTTCCTGTATCTTTAGACAAAAGAAATAACAGGCATATGTGTATCAAGTGCATTTGTCTATACAGGATTTTGCCTTACAAGGAACAATAGAAACTTGAAGCCGTGCCGTCACCCAACCACAGCGGAGTGTTTAGATTATTATTTTTTCTTCTTGTTTTGGAAAATATTGTGCATGAGGGAGTTCCTTAACACAGCAAGACAGCAGGCAACTTCCTGTTATGAAAACAGTCAACAACCTGACATTCAGCAATCTGACATTCCCCGCACCCACCGTGATAAACAGGGCCGATAAAGATCTGCCACAATAGGTACAATAGCACCCTCCCCCCCTATAAAGGACATGGAAGGAGTCTCAATACACAAATATCTCAATCCATCTCTCCCAGTTGCTTTTATACTGCAGATAATCTCATCCTGCTTTCCAGATTTTCCCAACATTGATTCATTTCCCCTCTCCAGGGGTCAGAGCAGGAGCTGGGTGTTTGACACCACTTTCTCGTAGGTCTTTGTAGTTCAGAGGCAACGCTCAGCTGAGTCCTGAACACTGTTTACTGGGTTTCCCTTCCTCCTGCCATTTACGGTCCCTGCCTTTCAATGCCACAGCTGCTGAACTCATCTTGCTTGTCCCCAAATTCACCTCCTTGATCTGAATTCAATTCCAGAAGCAAAACAGAAAATAGTGAGAACCTCTTCCCCCTTCCTTGACCTTGGTCATGGTCATTTTCCTCCATAATGACATACAGTACTCACCAGGTTGTTCTATGAGCTTCTCAGGCGAGACAGCACAAGGAACATCAGACAATATTAAAATCTCACTAAACAAGCACAGGATACAGTCTCGTCCCTCAGAAGAAAAGCCACTACAAATTAAAAGAGAGGAAACTCCTTTACTGTTACACAGCTCCTCTACTTCATAAGGGCTTCAGCTATTTGCCAGCCCCTCCACAAACCCCAACAAGCTACACCTGGAGCTGCTCCACCAGGTTGCAGTTCCCAGAATAAAGTAGGGAAGACTCAGCTGTTGCATTCTAACAGCATTTTGGATAGCCACCGGTCAGTGAAGATAGAAGGGATACAGCCTAATTAACTTCTTAGCTTTCAAAGCGATGATAAGCTCTCCCTAAAAGGTTTAAATCCTTGTACAGAGGAGAATGTGCTCTGTAGCATGGAAAGTTGTGAAGCACCACTTGGGGTTATGGCTCAGTCCATTTAGTTTCTGTCTCCACAGCTTGCTCACAAAGGATCTTCCCTTGAAATTACTGCATCCATCCCAGTAGAGCAGCTCAAACACTGCTCTGAGAAGAGATGTGAATGAGGATGGACATTGTCCCAAGAAAGCTCAGCAGAGGAGGTGGCCTCCAACACGCAATACCTGACCAGAGGTAGCACTCATATATCATGTATTGCTTTTGAAGGCATTTGAGTTCTTTCTGCCATGCTTTGGCAGAGCAGCATGTCTCAAGGTGCTCATTGTATGGCCAGCAGCCTGGAGCAAGCCCATTGCCAGCACCAAGGCATGAATTGGTCCTGTTGCCTGCAGACATGGTGGGGATGCACAGCCCACGATTCCCATGAGCTGCAGTGCCTGGGAGCCAGAACCATTGTTTTCTTTGAAAGCACAGCCAGAGGAGGCACACCCTGCCCTCCGCACAATAGCTCCACATCCGGACATTTGCCCTGGGGGTGACTTGTGTGCCATGAAGACACTGAAGCTCCTTTGGCACAGCACCACAGGGCCAGGCAGCATGAAGAGCTGGGCTCTGCTATAAAGGCTCTTTCCCTGATGCTCACATTCTGCTGCTTTACTTGGACAGACAACAAAACTCTATTGAAGGAGGGCTTCTGGGCAGGTGGTCAGATGGAGGCACGTGGGTTTCAGTTTCTCTCTGGCAGAGAGGTGTACAAAGCTCTGTGTTTGTCAAGCCAGCTGTTCTGTTCTGATTTTCCTATTCTAGAAATAATGCTATGCTAAGCCTATCTGGAATGAAATAAAAATCTCCTGTCCTTTATTCTCCCTCCATGCAAACTCTGTCATTGACCTATAAGAGTTAAGAGTGATCAGGAAAAAGAGGAGCCACACAAGAAGGTTGCAAAGCAACTCCATACCACCACATTTTCACCTCTTGTGAAGATGGGCAGAGGGATGGAGAGAAGTGGTATCTGTGGGTGGAGATCAGCTCCATATTAGGGGACAAACTCAACTACCTTAACACAGTTTGTTAGTGTCACTGGGTTGTACAGTGCTGTTCCATGGGCACGTACCTTCCCTCTGAGTCCTGTACCACATCTACCTTCTATATAACCCTGGAATGTCTATGACAGCTCTCAGGGCCAGTTTTTAGGTCACGAAAGTTGTGTCAATTCAGGTGTCTGCAAGCAGGTATCTACACGTGACTTCATCTAAACTCTCATTATAGCAAGTGGAGATGAAAGGTGGTCTTTGGTTATCTACTCATAGGTGCTAAATGCCACATGAAATTTATTTCCCAGTTCATTTCAGGGGAGTTGACTAGATAACTTTTAAAGATCCTTTCCAGCTTAAGTGATTCTATGATTCTATGACATCCCCTATGGTGTCCCATCCCATCTCCATCTCTACAGCACTAGCGAGCATTCTAAATGCCAGCAGGCACCTATATGGGGAGAACTAAATTGAATATGGGATAATCCTGGGATAAGGAACTGAAGGAGTAAATCACAAGATGACTGATAAATATTTTCCTGTTCACAGAATCATAGAATCATAGAACAGTTGAGTTGGAAGGGACCTCAAGGATCATCAAGTTCCAACCCCCAACCAACCTCCACATTTAATACTAGAACAGAGTGCCCAGGACCCCATCCAACCTGGTCTTGAACACCTCCAGGAATGGGGCATCCATGGCCCCTCTTCCAGCACCTCACCACTCTCACAGTAAAGATCTTCCCCCTGACGTCCAACCTAAATCTTTCCTCCCTGAACTTAAAATCATTTCCTCTCATCCTGCCATTATCTGCCCTTTCAAAGAGTTATCCTCTTCATCTTTATCCTGTTCGTTCTTCTTAACCAAGAGCTCAAACCAGTTGCAGGAGGATATGATTGAGTGCGTGAATGGGAGGAACTATGCTTTGCAAAGAATTTTTCTGACCAGGATATTTTGTAAGGAGACCAAAATTCCAGGCCTGACACTGGGAACTGTCTGCAAATGGAGATACAATTACACAGCAACAGGTCAGAAGCAACCAAGATTTGAAGCTATTCCTCAGCTTGGATTCATGAGATACAAATCTGTCAATGGCTTTAGCTCCTAAATTTCATGTTACTTTCTACAACAATGTAGTTGTCTTATGGTAGGAGTAATACAGATCATCAATGAAGAAAATGAGCTCTATATTCAGCTATGTTCGGTATTTATATTACAAGGTATTAAGTGACATTTGGAAGTGTTCTTGCCATCTAACACGGCAAATAAGGACACTGAGAAAACCAAAAGGAAAAAAAAAAGTCCTTCTATCTGTGTAGAAGTGCTCTGCTGCTGTTGTGTAGTGAGGGCTTCATGGGATTCATATGCTGTGCTATTCTTTGCCAGGCAGGGAGCCACATTGTGCCTTAGCTTAGCATGGTCTGATATCTGGCATCACTTGGAAATTGCAAAGACCAGCAGCAGCATAACGGGGGAAGTTCTTTACTATGATAGTGGTGAGGTGCTGGAACAGGCTACCCAAAGAGGCTGTGGATGCCCTGTCTCTGGAGGTATTCAAGGTCAGGTTGGATGGGGCCCTGGGCAGCCTGGTCCGGTATTAAATGTGGAGGTGTTCTGCCTGTGGTGAGAGGGTTGGAGCTTCATGATCCTTGGAGTCTCTTTCAACTCAAGCCATTCTATGGTTCTATGGTTCTATGGTTCTACGGTTCTACTGTTCTATGGTTCTGTGGTTCTATGGTTCTACGGTTCTGTGGTTCTATGGTTCTGTGGTTCTATGGTTCTATGGTTCTACGGTTCTACAGTTCTCTGGTTCTGTTGTTCTCTGGTTCTGTGGTTCTATGGTTCTGTGGTTCTATGGTTCTATGGTTCTATGGTTCAATGGTTCTATGATTCTACGGTTCTACGGTTCTACGGTTCTATGGTTCTATGGTTCTCTGTTCTCTGGTTCTCTGGTTCTCTGGTTCTATGGTTCTGTGGTTCTATGGTTCTACGGTTCTACAGTTCTACAGTTCTACGGTTCTATGGTTCTGTGGTTCTATGGTTCTGTGGTTCTACGGTTCTATGGTTCTATGACCTTGGTTCAACATCTTCAGGTAATCCGTGAGTGAAGAAAGGCTGCCCAGGGAGGTGGTACAGTCATGATCCCTGAAGGTGTTCAAAACAAAGGAGACGTCACACTGAGTGACATGGTCCAGAGCAGTCCTAGGAATGGACTGATGTTTGGACTGGATGATCTCAGTGGTCTTTCCAGCCCTAATGATTCCACGATTCCACATTCTTTGAGACGTGGAGACCATCAAGTTCCCAGCCTGGGAACTGGTGCCTATTCTCCCCATAATGAACACACTCACTGACAGTAGCCTCATACTCATTACTAGTGGGCTGTATCTCCAGTGAGCAGCACCATACCTTGCTCCTTGGCTATGTCTCCACAGTGGTTGTCCTCTAACCATTCAGGCAAGGGGACAACACAAAGTGTTCTGCCACTTACTATCCAGTGCTAACACCCAAACCTCTCCTGGGGTCAGCATAGCTGCAGCCTGGGCCAGAACCATGTTAAGAAACTAGCAGTGCAGAGGAAGGAATTCCTGTCTGGGTAATTTACTGCAATGATTCAACTCTCGGGTCCTTGGTGACCTTGTCTGGTCACAGATTCTGATTTATACTGCCATTAATTGCTCTAATTTACTATTTCCACAGCAGAAGCAACAAGGAGCTGTGAAATGAGAAGAAATCCTTGTGCTGAACAGTGCTCACAGGCAGGGCAGGTTTTTCCCAAATGCAGATTGTGAGATAGGACAAGGGGGAATGATTTTAAACTAAGATAAGTGAGGTTTAGGTTAGATATTAGGAGGAAGTTTTCCACACAGAGGGTGGTGAGGTACTGGAACAGGTTGCCCAAGGAGGCTGTGGATGCCCCATCCCTGCAGGCATTCAAGGCCAGGCTGGATGTGGCTCTGGGCAGCCTGGGCTGCTGGTTGGTGACCTGCACACAGCAGGGGGTTGGAACTGGATGAGCACTGTGGTCCTTTTCAACCCAGGCCATTCTATGATTCCATGAGAACCAGCACCCAGAGGGGCAGCAGCAGCAGTGCCAAGATGTTCTCAGGGCACACCTGATGGCATGGAGGCAGAAGGTGGAACAGGGCATTTAAAACCAGTATAAGGAGAGATCAGAAAGAAAATGAAAAAAGGATTTGTGGGTGTGCAGGAAACTCCTTACACTCACAGGGGACAGTGTATTTTCTATGGAGATGGCCCAGTGCTCTCCTCTGTGCTGCCTTTGCTGGTGCAAAGCCTTCCCAGGCTGCTCAGGGACTGGGTCACATCCATCTTGCACAGGTGCAAAGCGACCCACTAAAGCAAACATTTTGGTGCGTGAGTGGCTTATGCGTTACACTGGGTTTGTTTGCAAGCCCTTCAGCTTTATGTACTTTGTGCCTCGAAGATGTCAAGCTGAGCAGCTGTGTTTGATAAGCAAACTCCCTGGTGTTTCCCAGGTACCTCAGCATGATCTCCAGTGGTCTCAGAACCAAAACCAAAAGGAACTCTTTGCACCTCCTTCAGCAGCAAGGAGAGTTTTCTCCCTCCTTCTGCTGTGCAGCTTTTTGCACATTTGAAATAGAAAATGTGCCACATACTGTGGCGTAGGGGGCCTTCTAGCACGTTGCTGGTTTATGAGGGCTAACGCTAATATTTTCCATTTGTTCCTTGTAGCTGAGCTCCAGCGAAAGCCCCACTTACCTCCTTTGCTCCTCATTCCTTGAGAGGCACTTTTTGTTAACACAGCACAAGCAGGATTTGCGCTTGTGCCCCATCCAAGAAAAAGAGAGAAAAATAACCCCAAACAATTGCAAAGCTTTCATTTGAGAAATTAATTCGCAGGGGAGTAAGGTTAAAAATAAAGTTCTTTGGCCAGGGCCTTTATAATCTCCAGCTATATTCTCTGGAATATAATTCATAAGCACAATATGTTTTTTGTTGTGAATGAGTGTGAAGTACCAGAAAAGGAAAGAGGAAACCCCTAATGTAGTCCTGAATAGACCTGTGAAAAAGGATAATAAAACTTGTCCTGGATTTCCTTTAGCAGCAGGTGCTTCCTTTGGAGCTTCTATTCATTCAGACTTTGGACAGACCCAGCTTGCCAAATTTTGGGTTTTTAGTTTTTGTTTTGTTTTGTTTTTAATAAACCTGAAGTTCAGCTGATCTGAATGAAGGTGAATTTGTTCCCTCAACCACTGTCAAGCTCATGGTGAGCCCACAGTGTGAACAGCAACTCTTCTGGTCGTGGTGGATCCCTTTCTAGATACAACAGGTAATAAGGGGTGACCGCAACACTCAGGTCAAAAGGTTTCCCCAAACATCTGAGGCCTGAAAGCCTTACATTTTCTTTGTGATCAGACCACTCATTCTTCCTGCTGAACTCCTGCTGAGACATCTGCTCTTATGCATCCACAGGTGACCAGCAAGACACTCCTGCACTGAGGGAATCCAGCCATTCAACCTCACGAGGCACAGCTCATCTTCCTGATGACATTAAGCACTGATTCATAGAATCATAGAATGACAGAATGACTTGGGTTGAAGGCACCTCCAAACCCATCCAAATTTAAGGCCCCTGCTGTGGGTAGGGTTGCCAGCCACTAAATCAGGCACCAGGTTTCCCAGTACCCCATCCAACATGGCTTGGAAAATCATTAGTCAGAGGATTAAATTACTACATGGCCCTCACTCCTAACATGAAAAAGCCCATGCTGGCCAAAGACTCACTGAGCTCTCAGCAGCTCTCCAGATGCCCTTTCCTGGGAGATAACACCAGAAGCAGCCAACTTCTCCATGTTAAATACAGCTGGCCTTGACTTTCAAGCCATTCCCCACCCAATAGCAGCACTGGCAGCCATCCTCATTCCTCCATCTTCTTCTACAGCACATCTCTAACGGGTTACCTTTCCTCTGCCCAAGCAACCTGCCACCTACACTGACTCCTGCATCCCTTCATTCTTCCATCCTTAGCCATGCCCTATCTGCATCTCCCACTCTTTTTGCTCAGGTTCAGCCTGTCTTAGAAGTACTGTCTGTCATCCATTTCTCAAATCCATATTTATCATCCTTGCCTTCAGAGCCCCACATGACTGCTCCTTTCCTGCTCATTCTTCCTTCTTCCTTCCTTACATACAAGCGGTAAATGCCCTCTCTGAGCACAGAGCTGCTGACAACATCGTTTCTGAGGGAAAGAGGGGACAAGTCTAGGAAACAACTACCAGCCTCTCCAGGCCTCTCATGTACAATTTGGACCGTAGTGTTGGCTTGAGTTAGAGCTTAGTAAGAAATATGTTTATTTGTCCCATTGTTCACAGGAATTATTAAACACACAGCATGGAACGAAGCGAATCCCTGGGCAAATGCAGTCATGGACAGGTGTTCAGTGCCATTGTTACCAGTGCTGGTATAAATCTGTGCCAGATTTGTGGAGTTAAATATAGGCTATAAGTGGGACTGAGCAGAGTAGAAGTCAGAGAATCATAGAATCACAAAATGGCCTGGGTTGAAAAGGACCTCAAAGATCATCTAGTTTCAACCCCCCTGCCATGGGCAGGGTTGCCAACCATGAGACTAGGCTGCGGGATGAAGCAACTACTGAAAAAATTAGGTATTTGTTAATTCCATCTAATTAACAGTAGTTTATGTGGGTTTTCCATTTTTCCTTCCACTTGTGGAGATGGATAGAAGGGTTGGCAGGGTATCTGATGCCCTCTTCAGGTATGTGCAGACCGTTTTGGCAGTTTTATGCAAGGCACGTGGAGATGTTCATCTCCTTGGAGCAGATTGCCTTTATACTGTCTGTGTTCGTTGTCCCTGACACAACAATCTTGATGGGGGTGACAGGGAAATTACAGTAGAAGCAAATAGCACACAGCAAGATGAATCATGGAAAGTATGTCTAGAGTTAACCCCTGCTCAGCCCTATGTAAGACTTGTAGCCTGGATCCCAATTGAGTTCATGGCTACGTTTTCCTCACACAACTGTGCAGTGCCCCAGCTCTTCACACCATCACACTGTTCACTGCCCCACATTGCATTCTTCTACTCTGTACCATCCACCAGCCATCCCCAGAGAGGACCCCAAGCTCATGTGATGTATTCACCTTCCCTTGTATCTCCTGTCCCCACAGCCCCACCACCGCCACCACCGTGACAGGTCTCCACCCTGGCTCCACTAAGCCTCAGCCAACACCATGAGAATATCCCACATGCAACCTTAATCACACTAACCATCCTTTGGACTGGTTCATACATCTCTAAATATCAGGATCCCATTCCACAGCTGTCCTTGAGCATCTCGTGCAGCACAGTTAGCGGCAGATGATGTGGTACAATAGCCCAGCCCTGATGGATCCACAAAAGCAAGATCCTTCATTTAACATGGGCTTCTAAAGGCCATTTCTGCCAGAAAATAAAGGGGGAAAAAAGTCTTTTTAGGTCATTTAATTTATTCCTAATGTTCAGCAGATATTTGTTTCCTACAGCCCAGCCTTCTTACAGATATGATTCACACGACAATATTTCAATCACTTCCTCTGGGATACTCTTTCCAACAATGTGAATTTCTTGGCTCGAGAAGAATTCCCAGAGACTGAGCTTAAATTTTCCTTCATCCTTGCAATGTATCCTTTCAAACAGCTTCAGACTGGGAACTTCCCAGTGTCCCACTGAGGGACAAACATAGATGCTGAGCCTCTGGAAAATACTGGACACAAATTTTGAAAAATCAGACCTGGAGTGACCTTACTGCAGTTAAAAGGATCCCAAAGGGGAAAATATGGATGTTTTGTCCTTTTTGCCATTTCCTAGCTCAAAACTAGTTGGTTTTTTTTTCTTTTTTCTTTTTTTATTTTTATTTCTATTGATATAGCCAGACTGAATCCAGAAAAATCCCAGTGATATGCAGACAGGACCTTGTTCCACTGCCTGGCTATTCAGCGTATGCTGCTTTGCTAAGCCTATAGAAAACTTCCAATTATCTATCTTGTGCCATTTGATGGGATGAAATTTGGCCGTGTTGAACATCAAGAGAGTGATGCTGACTGAGCTCTACATGTTGTTGCATAGCATGAGCTCTGGGTTAGATGTCAGGAATAAATTCTTTATTCGGAGGGTGCTGAGGCCCTGGCATAGGCTGCCCAGATGAGCTGTGCATGGACCTGGAGGTGTTCAAGATCAGGCTGTGTGGGGCCCTGGGCATCCTGACCTGGAGCAGAGCGAACAACCTATGGCAACCCATGGGATTGGGCTTAATTGGTTGGGCTCAGCTCCCTTTCAACCCAACCATTCTGTGATTCCATGACTTCATGATGTGTTTGAGGAGGGGAATTGATCAGTGAGGATTGCAATGCACCTGCCAACAGTTCAGCAGATGAAATGCAAATTATTATTATGTGTGTGAGGAAATGTGTGGGAGAGAGGAAAATGCATTTTCCTTGCCTAAAAGTTACATTTACGTTGTGCTGCTGATAACTGAAGCAAAAGATTTAGATGCCATTGGCTAGATTTTCCTGCAGTACATTTGCCCAGTGGTTTGTCTGCAAGTTTTCCTCACTCTCACAGCTCAGGTTCTCGACAGCTGCATTTTGGATACCTCTCCCTCCCAGGAAATACAGGGGAAAAAATTGCATTCTTTGTCTTCTCCTGGCAAAAAACCGTGAAAGAATCCAGCAGACAGACAAAAAGTACAAATGCAGCCAGATTTGCAGCGTTGAGAACATTGAATTGAAAAACAAATAACAATAAAAAGGCTTTGTGTTAGAATTACTTGCTATAGCCCATAGCTTGAGCATCTCTGAAAATAACCTTCCTCCCCAGAGGAAGAACAACTCATTCCTTTTCATTATTTTTATTATTATTGCAAAACTCAAGACACCATTGTGGAAGTGTCGTGATATTAGATAAATTGCCTAAGATTAGTTGTTTTCCATTGCATCAGATGATGCAGAAGCATCATGAGAGAACCCCTGACATTGTACATTTACACTTGAAAAGAGAAGTTGAACACCAAGATAAAAGAACTCACAAAGACTGAACGTGCATTGCCCTGGTGTCTTTGAGAAGGAAACTCAAGATTGTCCCAAGGATCTGTGCTGCTCAAGATCATATACAGAATGTTTGTGGTCATCTCAAGAGAGCAAAAGCTGAGCCAGCTGTGCCAGTGATTAAATCCAGAGCTGAGATATGGAAAGCAAAACTGAATATGTTAGGAGAGTCACTGTTAATTTCTATCTGTCTTGACTATAGCATGAGCTTCAGTCCTTCAGGGGGCCACTCTGATCTCCTTTCCTGTACCCTGTGATCACCTGAAGAGCTCAGGGAATGGAGGGCAAAAGGAGCGTCTGGAGAACACCTATCGTACAAGATAACCTTATATTAGGGCAGAAGCACACAGGTAGGACCCATAAGTGACACCTCAGCTTGTTTAGGTAGCACAGGAGATACACTGTTTGGGCAGGCTGGGAAGGAATACATTCCTTGGTGTGTGGGTGGTTAACTCAGCACCCACTCAGTGCTTTGCAACAGTCATTTTTAGCAAGGCATAAGATGGAAAAGGTCACCAAGCTTCCAAAGCCTACCTTGTGGCATGAAACCAACCAGAAGTGACACCAGCCAGGAGAAAGCATAGAATCATAGAATCATGAAGGTTGGAAAAGACCTCTAAGATCAAGTCCAACCATCAACCCATCACCACCATGCCCACTAACCACGTCCCCAAGCATTTAAGCCATCTGCCTTCAGAGGGCTATGACAGGCCCAGAGTCACTGCAAAGCTCCTTATCCTACATATCCACCACCACCATCCCACCACCACACTACAACCCTCCCATAAACAACATAGGGCCATCAAATCCCACATCCAGCCCCCAGGAATGAACGCACTGCAACACATCAAGAAGCACCTCGTTGCTCGTTATTTCAGCCCTATTCCTCATCTCATGCTTGATCCCAGCACATGGCTCTTTGCACACAGAATCATAGAGTCATTAAGGAAAGACCACTAAGATCATCCAGTCTCACCATCAACCCATGCCTGTGACCACTGTAGACCATATCCTCAGTTCCATATCCCCATGGTTCTTGAACACCTCCAGGTCAGTGACTCTACTACCTCCCTGGGCAGTCTGTGAGCAACCACTCTTTCGGAGAAGGCATCTTTCCTGCCTTGCACAACCCATGGCTTTCCCCACCTGCATGTACACACACTCTCACACATGCAGCTATTCCTCCTGCAGCCGCACAGATAGCAGCAAAGCCTGTGAAAATAGGAAGCTGATCACAAGCTTTTGGGACCTGCTCCCTACGGACCAGGGAGGGGATGCAGATCCCTTTATTGTTGGGTTTATTTTTATTTATCTCCGTATTTTTTCCTCTCCTTTTCTCTCTCTCTCTCCCTGCAGCAGCAACCCACCATAGGGCAGCGTGTTGCCGGCATGAGAAAACGGGGTTGTGTGTGCAGATGTTGCCCAGGGAAGCCGAGGTTCCCACACCAAGTAGGAAGCGGGGCCTCACGGAGCCGGGACGGAGAGTGAGGAAGTGGCAGCAGGGCTGGACGCCCGTGGCCGCTGATCCAGGGCTGCTGGAGCAGGAGAGGTGGAGGAAGGGGGGAGCCCCGGCATAGGGGGTGTCTATTCTTAGAGAAAAAGGGGGGCCGTGGTGGGGATTTTATTGTGAGACCTTGTTTACACCCCGGGCCGAATGAATCAAATGACCTTGTTTATTGTCGGCCGCCTGAATGGACGGCAGAGGGAGAGGGAGGAGGGATGGGGGGGGGCCTTATATTATTGTTAATTCTGCCATTCACAACTTCTTCTTTTTTTTTTTTTTTTCTTTTTCCCACCGCGCATTGTTGTCAAGATAAAAGAATAAAAGGTGAAACTCTATTCCTTCCTTTCTCCATCTCCGCAGTATTCTCCAAATCCCCAGACAGGCTGTTGGGATGAAAGTGCCAAGCCACGGAGATGTGCATGAGATGCAGGGCATGCTCACCACACACCTCCCCAAGCTCACTTTCCATGGGGGGCTGAAGTCATTGAGACCCCACTCCAGGCCAACACAGCCCTTCACAATGCCATAAACCAGCCCTTCAGCACCACTGCCATTAATGGTGCTCCACTTTGCCCCCATATCAAGGATTGCACCATGTAGCAGAGCCACTGAAGTCACACACAGGGTGTATTTTTTCTTGGAAAACAGCATCCAGGTGAAGATTGCTTTAGTGCCTGTAGTTTTTAGGAGTCCAGCTGAAGACCTCCTAGGAGAATCAGGCTTTTCAGCTAAGCACCTGTTCCTCATGAAACCAGCTGCTTGGAGGTATCTCACTGCAAGTCCTAGATTATGGCTTGTTTAGTCTTTTAATGGCCCCTGGTGACCTTTATCACTGCTTGATAACTTGCCAGCCAAAAATCAAGCAGTTTTCAGAGTACTTTATGTTACAGAGCTATCAAGGACCCTGCTTGAGGTACCACTTGGTTGCCAAGACCATGAAAAGCTCCCTTTGGTTTGAACGTTACCAAGCTGTGATGCTCCTCAGAGATGAAGACAGAGAATTACATCAGTTCTGCAGTAAAAACTCTCCCCCATCCCAATGTGCTACAGGATGGAGGAGACGAATGCAACGCTTTCCAGCTCTGCAACCCCTCCAGGTAGGTTCTTCTTCCCTCAGTGTGCCCCTGGCTCCATGCAGAGCTCTTGCTCTGGAACTTGCTGCATTCATCGATGACGCCTTGCATTCTTTCCTTTGCATTCTTCTTTTCCTTTGGCTTCAGGATTATATTTCCATTTTTAATGGGTTTTCCATTCCATCAGCACATCAGAGACATACAAGTGACCAGGTGTAACCTAATCTCATCCAGACTCCTTTTCCTCTCTGCCATACAACTTGCATGTCAGTGGAGTTTTCTTCATTAGAGACATCTCTACAAGTGTTCACATCCTGCAGTCCAAGTAGCTGTGATTCACTAGACATCCATGGATGTGATCTGGTTTTGCCCAATCCCTCCTTCCCACGGCAGAAGTGATTGCAGGAGAAGTACCAATCCTGGATGACCACCCTGCTGAACTGCAGGAGAAAGCATACCTGGTGGCTGTATCATCCATCATCCAAAACCACCTTGCTCCACTGAATTGTTAAGTGAGAGGTGGAAAACATCAGCAACATAGGCTGAGTATTTTCCAGCTTACTCCCCTTTTTGTGGCTCTGGTGTTTGTACACATTACAATGTGGAATTAAACCTGCATCTCCCGTGCACATGTCCTAGAAAGTTTGCTCGGTCAACCTGTTGGGGACTCACTATTGGAAATTCTCAGCTCAGGTTTCTAGTTCTGAACATCTTGTTCCACGTGAGATGCCATGGTTGTGCATTCTAGCCTCCAGGTGCAGGCCCCAAAGGCAGAGATATCCCACGTCACACCTGCCAGGGGATGGAAATGTCTCAGATGCATCATGGATATTAGAGATGGACATCTCAAATGGCATCATTATGCACCTGCATGTGAGCAGCTGAGTCAAGAACCTCCTATGGCACAGACATCTACATCTAAGGTGGGTGTTTAGCCTCCTGTTAACGTCAATAGAATCCCAGTCAGCACAGTCAACTAAGTGAGTCATTGGACCAAGTGTAGGTTTCTGATTTAGGGTGAGATGAATCACTGGCTAGGATCATTTACTAGGTCTTTACAGGCAATAGCAGGAGCCTAAAGACTTGATGAGCCATTAAATCTGGCCTTTTCCAGTCTCCCCTGTTGAGCCAAGGCTACCTTTCTTGCAGTCCACAGCCATCCAGCACACAACAGGTGCTGGGGCCATAGGAAGACATGAGAGCCCAATGAATTCACAACCTGAGGGCCACTGGCTCCATAATGCCCCGTGGCACCAACACAGCATCCATCTTGGAAAATGCCCCTTTTCCAGGCCAGGTCCCAGGGAGATCCTGATTTGGTGCTAGAACTGGTCTTACCCATAATGAAGTTTCATCATCAGAAGTAGAGAGCTTTGCATGAATTTTAAGAGCCAGGCCTACAGAGGAGCTTGGAGAATATGGTTCTGATGTTCCTTCTGGTGAACTGAACAATGACTTTAGTGTTATTATGAGGTTCAGGAGGAACAGATAGGCAAACCCATCTCTGACTATACTTGACCGCTAGCAGAGCATCAACTGGAGGGACTCATTACCTGAAGCAGTTTGGCTGTTCTTATTTTCTTGTGCCATATTCTCCTTTACAAGGTTTTGCCAGTGTTATGCATTCACCTGCCAAAGGATATGTTTTAGCCACTTCACGCTTTAATGTAGACTGTTCAGGAATACCAAGGGTTATCCCATGTTCTTTGGTCATTGCTGGGCTACAGTCAAGGTTCTGATCCTTGGCTTCCTACTTTTCTATACTCTGATTTCATAGAATCATAGAATCATAGAATCCTTAGAGTTGGAAGAGACCTTTAGAGATGATGTAGTCCAACTCCCCTACAATGAACAGGGACATCACAGCTAGATCAGATTGCCAGGGCCTGATCCAGCCTGGCCTTGAGTGTCCCCAGGGATGGGGCATCAACCACATCTCTGGGCAACCTGTGCCAGTGCCTCACCACCCTCACTGTAGAAGACTTTTTCCTTATATCCAACCGAAATCTACTCTCTTTGAGCTTGAAACTATTTCCCCTTGTTCTATCACAGCAGACCCTGATAAAGAGTCTGTCCCCTTCTTTCCTGTAGTTCCCCTTTAGACACTGACAGGCCACTCTCAGGTCACCTCGCAGCCTTCTCTTCTCCATGCTCTCTCAGCCTGTCCTTGCAGAGGAGGTGTTCCATTCCCGGGATCATTTTTGTGGCCTTCCTCTGGATGCACTCCAACAGCTCCTGTCCTTCCTGTACTGAGGACTCCACATCTGGATGCAGATGAGATCTCACCAGAGGGGCAGGATCACCTCCCTCGCCCTGCTGGCTACACTGCTTTTGATATAACCCAGGGTACAGATGACTTTCTGGGCTATGAGGGCATAGTGTTGCCTCATGTCTAGTTTCCCATCCATCAGTACCCCCAGCTCTTTTTCAGCAGGGCTGCACTTGATCCTTTCATTCCCCAGCTTATATTGGTAGTGGATGTTGCCTCAACTGAGGTGCAAGACCTCACACTTGGATTTGTTGAACCTCATAAGGTTCTCCTGGGTCCATTGCTCTGTGGAGCCTGTCTACGTCCCATCTGGATGGCATTTCCAGGCAGAATGAAATTGTTGCCTCATATCACACCCCATAAACCAGCTTTTTTCCTGATAAATATACCAGATAGACTATGCGAACGATTCTCCAATGCCCGTATTCTCTAACCTATAGCTATTTGGCTCATCCTGATTTCGCAACAAGTTAGGCTAAATGACCATCAAAATACATTCAGTTGTCTGGTTAGAGAAGAAATATTTGTAGTATGGCATAAACTTTGCTGTATGCATAAGTGAACTCACTGTGGCTTAATAGATGGATGATTCCACACGGTAGAATCATAGAATCATAGAACGGCCTGGGTTGCAAAGGCCCACAATGCTCATCCAGTTCCAACCCCCTGCTGTGTGCAGGTTGCCAACCAGCAGACCAGGCTGCCCAGAGCCACATCCAGCCTGGCCTTGAATGCCTGCAGGGATGGGGCATCCACAGCCTCCTTGGGCAACCTGTGCCAGTGCCTCACCACCCTCTGGGGGAAAAACTTCCTCCTAAAATCCAACCTAAACCTCCCCTGTCTCAGTTTAAAACCATTCCCTCTTGTCCTATCACTATTTCCAGGGAAGGATAAGGCTAAATATTTATAAACCTATCTATTGTATTAAACTCTCTCTCTTGCAATAATCATAAAGCCGACTGCAGCATCCTGCTCAGGGATTTAAAAAGCAATTTTAAAAAGCCAAAAGAAGGAGTTTCTGCCATCTAGGGGCCATTTTTTTCAATTACAACCAAGAATGAAAAAGGTAAACTGCAATCTGACCTTATTAATATATGCATATCAATATATATGTATATGTTCATATACGCAGATACACTTTTTCAAAAACTAAGGTACACTGATGGCCAGGTTATGCAATAACAAGAGTTTCTTCTGGCCCTAAAATTTAGTCCAAAACTCTTTTGAATCTGTCTTTTGAATCATAGAAACATGGAATCACAGAATTGCTCAGGTTGGAAAATATCGAGTCCAACCATAACCTAACCATACTACCCTAATTAACAGCCCTCCACTAACTCACGTCCCTGAGCAATCTGTGGTTGAAACTCTTTGATATTTCAAAATCAAATTAAATTGAACATTCAAAATCAAATTCAGGATCCCTAAAATCACCGTTTTCTGGATAGCAGGTGGGTCCCCTATGAAACTCCATCCAGTGTTCATATTCACAGCATTGAGGAATGCAAAATGGGTTTTTGAATGTGGTATTACAGAGGAGAACTCAAGGAGCTCTGAGTATGATACAGACACAGCTTCCCTACTTCCATCTCACACTGCTGAAAGTTTACCACTATACCTGGCTGATAAAGGTCTAGCAACTTGGGAGGCACATGAAAAATGTCTTTTTGTTTTCCTTACATTTCATTTCCACATCTAAGTGGCCACTGTGAGACGAAGAACGTTGAGTGGATCTGTTTAGCCCATGATTATAACCCCAAAAGTGGTAAATGAGAGATGCTTGGCACAATGATAAGAGAATGAGATGAGGAAAACACCTTCTTTTTACTGGTAACTGAACTGAGGTCAAGCCTCTCTTTGTGCAGTCTTCAGATTCAGCTTTGCAGGACACCGCTCTATCCAACAGACTGCACAGGAGATAAGTTGAACATCTAAAGAGCTTGGGGGTGTTACTAAGGTCGGTGCTCCTTTCTGCAGGCCCCCAGCACATATCACTGCAAAGCCATTGAGCCTATATCAGCCTGCCCACTTTCTTTCTTGAAGGGGAGTCTTTAACACTTTATTTGCTGAAATTTTAAGACTCTCAAGTGATGAGAGTTGTGTCCACTGGGAAATTGTTCCCCATGTAGAAGTTGAGCTCATTTGGAAGTTTTTTCTTTCCCAAATCTGCTTCTGAAATGAATATTTTCTTATGGGATGAAATAACACTTAAAAAATTAATAGCAACTTCTAGTTATTCCATCCAAGTATTCTACTGGTCTAAAAGTATAAAAGCTTTAGCACCAGATTTTTCAATTGCTCCATGCCCATAATAGCTGCATAAAAACTCAGTTGCTTCAAGAGCAGGTAGCAAATTACGAGGGCTGCCATGACATTCCTGTTCAGCCATGGTTGTCCTCTATTAACTAGAAACCTCCATGTGCCATAATGTGTATGTTAATAAAGATTGTACAGTATACCTTTGGGTTTAAAATGCCCAAGAGAATTCAGTCTCTGACTGCCTGAGAGACCATGACAGGGCTGCTGTGTGATTCCCTGGTCAGTCCTACAGGAGGTTCTGCCCCATCAGCCAGAATAAAAAATAATCATTAATTCTGCCCTACCTCATGGCAAATGCATTCCAAACCAGTTAGGAGTAGTCCAGTTGGGATACAAATTTCTGCCATCCCTTCTGCCATCCCTTTTCCCCTAAGAAAGGGAATAGCCATTGCTGTCCTCTAGAAAGAAGGAAGATTAAGCCCTCTATGATCCCCCACGTGCTCTGTGAGCCCCAGGAAACCATCAGGAGAGTTTATGTTCATAAACCCAAATACAAGAGGATGCCTGGCACACATTTTATAGATAATGAAAATGACATCACAGGGTCATCAGGGTCTTGAGGTAAGAAATATCAGCCAGATGTTGCCTATGGGCCAGTGTGTGTTTGGAGTGCTCCATGGCCTGTCTGCTTTGCTAGATTTAGGCAACATGCATTTTCCCAAAATTGCCAGAGCCAGGAGAAGAAAACACCTTTCAACTACAGTTGTGAAAGCCAGGCAAAGTGGAGAACTTCTGGATTCAGTATTTTAAACCTTCAGATATGCATCCTCACATCCTCATGATGTATGGCTTAGCAGTCCTTGCAGTTTCACTCTGGTGTTATGTGATCTACCATAACCAGTGCTGGCAGAGCCATTCTGCATTCACCCCGGTGTACGTGAGGTAAGTTGAGATGTCCAACAAGGTTTCATATTTATTATAATCCAAGTCTCCCTCTACACCCAGGCCCAATAAAACTCTTCTTGATCGTGGAATCCCAAAGCAGCAAAGAGGCTGCAGTGCAAATCTGTGGTTCTTACAACCACATCTTGTTGGTTTATTTTATTTTATTTTGTTTTCAGGCTGAATAAGCCTTTGCTCCTCCTTCGCTTCTGCAGCTATGTGGGGAATTTCCAAATTTCTTTCCATATTAGAAATGTGTCAATCTCTTCCCCCCTTAGCCTCAGGAATAGTTATTTATATGAGACAGAGCAGCTCCCTCAGATACTCCCACCACCGAACAGCTCATGCACTGATGCTCTTTATCATTGCTGAAGTGGATTATTTCCAAGGAGGGGGACTCCACAAGCTCTTCTGGTGAGAAGTTCTTCCCACCAGGCTATAGGTCAAAACAGATGGAGGAAGGCTTGAATGTTGTTCTGCAGCTTTGTGCTGGGCTAGCTCAAGGTGCTTTTTCCCGTGTAAGACCTTACTTCAAGCACAAAACACAACAGGAAAAAAATCCCAGCCTTTCTGACACGCTCCCAAGGTGGGACATCCCTTTTCAGCCCATTTCTAATTGGGATTTCTCCCGTCGAAATCATCGGATGTTGATTATGCAGCAAAGCAGAAAACAATTTACCTTTATTAAGGAACAGTTCAGTGGTTCTCTGCAAGATCACAGTGGGATGGTACCATTCCCTTTCCTCATTGTATAGTTAGCCTGTAATCGTGCAGTGATTGCTCTGAAATCCTGGCAGCTGAGTGGGAGTGTAGGTAGCATTGAGAAGTTCTGTGGTGCAGCCCCTTGCTGTAACTGCAGGCAGCAGTTCAGTCAGAACCCTTTTCAGCAGTGACTCAATGTGCCTCTAAACACAGTGGGAGAAACTGAACGCCAAATGGCATTTTTTGAGCCCATTTGAGGGTTTGAATAACGGCTTTATGTCTGGGGTGAACTTGCAAGGCTGGTAGGAGGATGCTAGAGATGGGCAGCAAGCAGAAGTTATTGCATGAGCACTAGAAATGAAGCTGGATTTGAAGGAGGGAAGGATGCACAACCCATAGCTCTGTGCTGCAAATCAGTGAGTGTGAACAGGCACTCACCCACACAGCTCACTGCCAGCTCTGGTCCTGCTTTAGGCCAAACTAAAAAACACCAACTGTTGCCAGGAGGCAGCTTGGATCAGCTCAGAGGCTTGACATGTGGATTCAGTGAGCTGGATGCCACAATCTTTGTGTGCTCACTGCAGGGGAGATAATAAGTGTAGTGAGGTGCTGGTGCAAGTTGTCCAGAGAGGTGGTGGGTGCTCCATCCCTGGAGATACTTAAGATGAGGCTGGATAGGGCTCTGAGCACTGATGGAGCTGTAAGTGTCTCTGTTCATTGAAGAGCCATTGGACCAGATGGCCTTCCAAGGTCCCTTCCAACTCAAATGATTCTATGAGTCTATGAGATGCAATAACTTTCCTGAAGCCTATGCAAGAGCCTGCAAGAGCAGATTTAGATGCTCCATTAATGGTCCATGAGGTTTGGATGCCTTACCAAATGCAAGTGAAAGACCTGGTGTAATGTCAAATTTGGTGGCCATTTACAAAGCACCAGCACCTTGGCAGTGTGTTGGGGGCTAACCCAGGTAGACAGCCCCAGGCTGGATGGGGGAAATAACCAGAAAGGAAAAAGGAAGACCCAAAGGTTGAGACAAAGACAGCTGAACAAGTGAAGCAAAGTGGTGCACGTGAGCAAAGCAAAGTAAGGAATTCATTCATCACTTCTCGTCAGCAGGTGCATGTTCAATCATTTTCAGGAAAGCAGGATTCCATCATGTGAAATGGTTATGAAGACAAATGTCATAATCCTGGATGTGGCCCTTTTCTCTTTCTTCCTCTGTCTTTTAATGCTGAGTAGAACATCATATGGTACGAAATATCTCTTTGGTCTGTTAGGGTCTGCTGTCATGGCTGTGTCCCCTCCCAGCTCCTTGTGCACCCCCCGCCTGCTCACTGAGAAGCATGAGAAGCAGAGGAAGCCATGATGCTGAGCAAGCAGAGTTTAGCAACAGTTAAAACATCAGCGTGTTACTAACACAGTTTTGATCACAAATCCAAGACAGAACACCAGACAAGCTGCAATGAAGAAAACTAGCTCCATCCCATATCAGACCCACTATGAAGGTCCTTGTGGCACTTAGAAGAACAGCCAATAAAGGACACTGAAAGATCATACATCTGTATGCAGGGGATTCTGGAGTGAATTATGCTCCCTTCTGCCAGGTTCCTCAGGGAAGCAGGTTCAAACGTCGGGCATTGGAAGCGGGTAAACTTGCAAGTGGCAGCATACCCTGAACGCACACCCCAGGCACCTGGGATGTGATAACATGCATTTGCTGGGAGGCTCCATTCTGCACGAATAGCTTCATTCTGCCATTACCAGTCGTGCAAACAGAGCAACAGATGCTTGCTCATGTGCAAAATAACTCTCTTGTTGCAACTGTGCCTGCCTCAAATAAACACTTTGTGATTCTTCATGCTCCCCTACACAGCCACCTTCAGCTTCACACTCCACCTCCTTGGAGCTTGTTGTGAGCGTGTCTGGGGCAGTGACACTCCAATGGCTGGGGGGGTTTCTCACCACTTCCCCAGTGCCTTCAAGTTGCTGCATCCCTCTTGGGGTCCCCTCCTGTCCTAACAAAGACCTCTGCTCTGCATAGTGTCACTTTTAGCTTGAGACTCTGGCCAGGAAGTTGTAAATCAAGGCAAATTATTAGGGTGCCTTGAAATAAAGGAATGTGCAGACCACCAGACCATCATGCTGTTTCAGGAGCTGTTTGTAAACTCGTGCTCATGGTCAAAACAGTTCAGCTCTTATTTTTTGCTTGGACCTTTTGATGATTCTATTCAGAACAAGGCTGCTCCCCAAATTTTTGCTTTAGATGACCCTTTTTCAGTGAAAGCTCTCAGTTTTCTTCTTCCTGAATGCCTCAGAAACTTGGGTTGAAGCAATACTTCACAACGGTGGTTAGAAAATGCATCCCCATCTATAGGCAGAATGCACTCAAAGCACAAGTCCAAATTCTCTTCTATCACGACACCAAATCTCTCTTCTCCAAATGATAGTTCTTCAAAGGAATTTCAGATGGCTCACAATGGATTGTCTCAAGTTTCAAGACTTTGACCTCTTCACATGCAACCCTCTGGGTATCCTCTAGGATCTCACAGGGTTGCTACAGAGATGAATTCATACCCACGTGCCTGCATTCAGTGCATAACCCATCACACCATCCTTTCTTCCTCATTCCCTAATTTGGAGGCAGGCGAGTTAGGCCTGGAGTTGGTTACTTCATGACTAATGTCTTCAGATTCAGTGTCAATACGTATCATGAATTCATAAGCCTTGAGGAAGAGGAGCTTTTGCTTTCCCGTGGTGCCTTGAAGCTCACCTTTCCTAGCAGAAGAGTCAAAAGCAGAGCTCTCCACTGCAGTCACACACTAAATCATTTAGTGGTCTGGGCTGTGGGAACGAAGTGTATTGCATATTAAAAAGCCCTTGAAGCAATGAGTCATGATGAGACACTCAGAAAGCAACTGGTTGTGAATATAAAAAGCGTTACCACACAAAACACCTCTAAGAGAAGAACATGGAAGGCAGATACTTTCAACACAGATAGTCAGAAATACTCAGAGGTTTTTGCATGATAGTATAGAACGCAGTGAAACCAGCTGCTGGCTGGTTCATTTTGTAAGGCATGGGTTGGTGCTTGGACCAGGTGATCTTTGTGGTCTTTCCAGTGTTGGTTCTGTGATTCTGTGATAAACGTGGGGAGTTGTGCACACCAATGGCAGAACAGCAAAGGAGTGTGAACTCCCCAGATTTGGCCAAGGTGGTGCTCTTTGAGGTGCATGGGCAGCTCAAACACAGCATAGCCAAGCCACCAATGGTCAGCAGTGTGACTGCACTGTCATGGGAAGCCAAAACCAGGGGGATTTACCTGGCAATGAATTGCTCAAAGAGTAAAAATGCCAGGCAGGCAGAAGATATGTTTCATCAGGGTGAGAAAGCACAGTCATCATTCAAAGGATGGACGTAGGTCCATTATGCTTGAACATTCACACATGGCAGTGAAAGGCAAGGTTATATTTTTGGAGTGTATTTGGGGATGTCAGTGGCTTAATTAAGTAAGCCAAGGGCTGTCAGCTTTCATCTGTATTCATCCTAAAGCCAAGCTGTCCTCCAGACCTCAATACATATACTTAAAATAAGTTTGTAGTCTAACACCATTTTTTTCTTCTGCAGTTGTTGAACATATCAAGAAGATCAGTTCTGCTCACTGGTATTTTCTGTCCCATATCTTCAGTTTAGTTAATAAAAGAGATTAATCAATATACAAATGGTGCATTCAAGAGACATTCCTGGCTTTTTAAATTATTCCCATGTTTACAGACAGGTAAACTGAGCTTTTGGTTTGAAAAAAGCCTTGTCCAGAGGCTACTTAGCAAGTTATGGTCAGTGTGTGAACTGATGCTGCTCCTCTGTGTTCTGAAGTTTGCAGATCTACTATACTGTATTATCAGTAGAAGTCACAAATGGAAGAGCTGACCAATGACTTTTGCCATATCCACGGATGCTTTTTCACTCAACACCCCCTAACACACATGAATATATATGGAGGCCTTCAGTCCTACAGAACTAAGCCTATTTTTTGTTGTTGTTGTTGTTATATTGGCTTTTAAATTGCTGCCACTGACGTTTGTGGGAGGTGCCTTTGTTCTTATCTCCTTCACAGAGAGGAGGTCTCTCTTCACAAGGAACATTTCTTTTGCTCTGCCTGTAGATCTGTGTTCTCCGTTAGCCCATCTAGATGTGCGGAAGAGGGTAACAGGAAACAAGCTACAAATTAAGATAAGAAATTAACATCCCAAACGATAGCCCAAAATATAAAAGCTGAGATAGTTGTGCTTAGAAAGTTTCCACTGAGATTATCTAAACCCATAATGGCAGAATTCTACAGTATATGAAACAGCACAGAAGTACTATGAGGCTTAAAAATGATTGGGTCACACTGCAGCGTTAATGACAACAACAAACTGCGTTCTGATTTTGTGTGACTTCACCACACTCCCATCAAAATCATGATGAAAGTGGTGTGCTCTCTCAAAACACAAACACCTTGCAGAGAAATAGGCATTTCTACAAGTTTTCATCCGGCCTACTAATGGCATAGAAATATTAGTCAAACGTTTTGTTGCTCGCCCTAATTATTGAGCAGCGTGTGTAAAGGGCCAAGATTAATTTAGTTGAATGAATTCTCTGATGATTTAAACAGGGAGGAAAAGCTTCTGCTGTTTGTGACTTCGCAGCTCTGTAGCTGGTCTTTGCCCATAGAATGTGCTTTTCTGAAGTGAAGCCAAGTGAATCGATGTCATTAACTCAATTCACAGACAGGGAAACTGAGGCACGTGGCATATACTGACTTTCCCTAAGGCTACCCAGTAAGTGAGCAGCTGTAATCACTCAGGAGCCTTGCCCTCATTTACACAGACCGCTATCACTTTGCAAATGCTGCTGGGGAAAAGACTGAGTCTTTCTGCAGATCCCTGTATGAGCAGGCTTTTCTCATGCCTTGTGCTGCAGACAAGAGTGCTTCATGCAACCCCTACATTAACACAATTCAAGCAGTAGGACATCTCTCGTTTCCTTTGGGGGAAACAGTTCTGTAGTCAAATAGATTACAGCATTAGAAGATGTTTCCTAATGTCCAGCCTCTGCCATAGCTTCTAGAATCTGTTGATATATTATTAATAGAAAGGAAAATAAATATAGGTATTAATGCCAGCAGACAGCGTCTACTACTAATAGCTGCTACAGTAATATATTCTCCTTGTTTTTAGCTTTTATTAGTCTTTTTGCAAAGGGTTACAAGACCCTTATGCATCCATTAGCCAGTCAGCCATGTGAAATTAATGTGCAACAATTTTCATAGGCATTACTCAGAACTAATAATAATTAAGCATTATTTTCTGCTCAGATAACACAGAAAATGAAGTCTGACTTTTATGCCAAGATGGGTTTGCATTAGCTTAAGGTAGATGAATAAATTCTCATTTACAAGCCTTCTCCATCAGCTAGCCAGAAAATATCAAGGTAATTAAAACCAATTTGTGAGGTTCTGTCCCATTGCACAGTCACTGAGTTTTATCACTCATGCAAATTACAGGTGCTTTTATGCTGTTGCAAAGGTGGGACATGAAGGAGACCTTGCTGCTTGCCTTCTTCCCCACCACTTTTAAGAAGAGCAATCTCCTTGTGAAAAGAGTTTTGCAACACGTATGGTTCCTGAGGAGTGTAGGGCAGCATTCCATGAAGAACCAGCTCAGTCCCAGTTCAAACTAGGAAGCAGATATCTCAGAAATGCATGTAACAGGCCTTTAGCAGAGAAAAAAAGAGGGCAATTTCCTTTTGATTTTTACTATTATTATTATTATTATTATTATTATTATTATTATTATTTGTAAGGGATGTGTTTTGAGTTATTACTAAAACAAGGGACTTCTGAAGTCAGCACTTTTTGGACACTCAGGAGCAGTTCCTTCCAGCCAGCCAGATTCTTTCTCCAGTGTCTTTAGAAACACAAACACAAAGGTACCGTTTGCGACCCATAGCAATAGGACCAACCAGTTAGATGAAGCTACAGCTTCCAACACTGCCCAATGGCTTTCTTGTCCTTTTTCTAGCTTAAGGAGATATAGATGAGTTTGACACGTAGTCACTTCCCAGCAGCTCAACGCACCACCCTGATCGGGAAGTCTTAGTTTGGTCCAACTTGAAGACAGAAGACATATTAGCCCTCTCAGCCACATGGTTTGATTTTTGGGTGGTGCTGAGTGGAGCAGACTCAATGAGCTTTATGGGTCCCTTCCAACTCAAGGTATTCTATGATTCTATGAACAGATAGTTAGCTGTAGGATATATTAACCCAGAGTTATCTCGTAGCTAAACTAATTTGCAACCGAGTGAGCTAAGATCTTTCTTAAGGTTTCAGCTCTCCTTGAGGTGCTGCATCTTGACATTTCTTCTGAGTTAGCAAACGATTGAGCCAGATGTAACCCTCTTAGTTTGGAAAATCTGGATCCTTGCTCTCTCCTTTCAAGTCTCCAGCCCTATATCACTCTCTAGTCTGAACGCAGCATCTCACTTGGCTGTCTGTATCCACCTCAGTGAGATGGAGCATGCTGACCTGAGATACTACTTTATGGTTCTGAAGCAAAAGAAGAAGACAGTCATTCTGACTTTTATTATGTTTTGAAAAAATTGCTCTAGAATAATCCAATTGCCACTTGAGAAGCAAATAAAAGGACAGCAGACTCAAGAAACACCAGCTGAGCTTTGGCCTCAGAATGAACCTCTGTGGTACTCACAACATGTTTAGCTATGCCTTCGATTAAGAAAGGTTTCCCCGTCATGGCTGTCTCAGTCTTGATCCACTCATAGTAGTTATAGACAGAAGTGTAGAACTGATAATATGGCCTTGCTGCACAATTGTCTCCCCAGCTGATGACGCCGACCTGAAACCACTTCATGGTGTTCCAGTAACTGCAAACCAGGGGTCCCCCACTGTCCACCTACAGCATAAGAAAGGCATTAGAGCAGAAGCAAACCTCAGGTCTGTCAGAACATCTGCATCTTAGGCGCTGATTGGGAAAATCAAACTCCATTCCAAACTCATGAGGACTTGGGGGAACAGGGACTCAAAATATCACAGCTTAGATCTGAGATTCCTTGTGGCATTTACAAGATCTCAAATGCCCTTTGCAGCCACCCTATAAGAGGAATACCCTATGAATATGGCCTCTGAATGCAACCTATTAGGGAAGAGAAACCAGCACAAAATGTACCCAGCCACACACAGCACTCCTCTTGACAATTATGTACTGTACAGCCATGCTCTACATAAAGTAGTTTCATTCTACAGTGGGTTCAAATATTTTTTCTATCCTGTCTCCAGTACTTTGTGTGTGGCCAATAAGAAACTCAATGCAAACATGTTTCCCAAGACAGCCAACTTTCCTGGGGAATGTTGCCCTTCCAAATTTGTTCCCTAGTTTGAGAATTATCTCTAACACCCATGTATGGACTCCCTTGCCACAGCAGCTACAGTAAGCTAATCTGTATCAATTAATAGAGAATTGGCAGTATTGCCCAGTGCAATAGGGCAATATTGCGTTGGATATTGGAAAAAATTATTCTCAGAAATAGTGAGATCAAGTATTGGCACAAGCTGCCCAGAAGGGTGGTGGAGTCACTGTCCCTGGAGGTGGCCAAGAACCATGGAAATCAGAATCACAGAACAGTGGGAATTGAAAGAGACCTCAAGAAATCAAGTCCAACCTCCTGCTAAAGCAGGTTCCCTACAGTAGGTGTGGCACTGAGGGACGTGGTCCCTCAGTGGGCATCATGGTGATGGGTTGATGATTGGATTAGGTGACCCTAGAAGTCTATTCCAGCCTTCTTGATTCTACGACTCCATGATTCCATGCAACTCATCAGCACTAACTAAAGTTTGTGGCAGAATTCCTGCTCATTTTATCAAATGGATGATCAAGGCTCATCATGCATTTATCTTCCTTTTTTTTTTTTTTTTTTTTTTTTTTTTTTTTAATTCAACATGTGAACAGGAGAGGAAAAAAGCAAAGATAAAGGCAGAGCACATGTTTCTTCAGCATCCAACACTGTTTGCTTTGAAGTGCTGTTCTTACAGCTATGTTTCTGTACCTCAAATGGCGGTGTTGGGCCCTTTGCAAAGTCAGAATCTAAAGGTGTTTCTCAACTCTGTTTTGGCCAAGAACTGATGTGATTCACAGTGACCCTACAGTGACCCTGGACCCAAGCATTATCAGTGCTCTGGGTGACGCCATCCTGTTTGAATGAATGAGCATCTTCTAAGCTGTGTGAGCAATTAAATTACTGGGAATGTTACTGCTAATTCCCTCAGGGTAGGAACAGGCCAAACTTATATGGTAGCAAAAGGAAGGCACTTTGAGCCTCCTACAGGAAGATGAATGAAGACAGAAGAGTGAGTGTGACACAGTCGTGGCTGGAGAGCTCTCATCAGTGACACGTTGGGGTGCACCATGTTGGTATCTCTTAGTATGAGAGACGTGAGTACTGGCAGAGCCCCTGCACACGGAGCCCCAGGATGACAGAATCACCAAATGGTTGGGGCTGGATGCACCTCTGGATCCCTCTGGTCCCTCCCTGCCACCAGCTAGGTCACCCAGATCGGGGTGCCCAGCACCACAGCCAGGGGCTTTGGAAGATCCCCATGGAGGAGACCCCACAGCTCTCTGCTCCCTGTGCCAGAGCTCTGTCATCTGCACAGCAGTGCTTCCACCATCTGCAGAATGGATCCATCTCACACTGCCAGTTTTGGAGGGCATCCACACTTGCAATGGATCTTTCTCCCAGGGCACTTACACAGTTTGACACCACTTAATTCCTGACACCTTGTGAGTATCCCTAGGGGAAAATATCACACTTTATAGAGGCAGAGAAGGGATGGGATTTGCAAAAGGCAATGGCAGAACCAGGAGCCAGAGCCAGGAATCCCTATTCAAAGCTATTGATCATGCAGTTTTCCTTTCAAATGAGATGATTTCCCGTTTCCCTTCTTAGCTGTATTTGCTTTGTTCTCCACCCAGTTGGTGAGGAAAGGGAGAGCTGTCAGCTGTGAAGAGTGATTTAAAAGCTTCCCAGAGAAAGAACTAGGCAGTGCAAATCCACTTCTCTAATCCACACACTTTAGAACCCAAATCCTAATTCAGACACCTTTCCATGTGGACTGAGATGGTCTGTGCCGTGTGTGCAAGAGGAGGTGCCACTTCTCTCAACTTCAGCTATTTAACTTACATGTCCATCAAAAAGAGGGATAAATCATCCTTTCTACTTAATTATAGCAGTACCCCATTTGAATCAGGAGCCTGATTTTTACTGGGCTGAAGACAGAGAAAAAAGTGCCCAGCTCTTGGGCATTTCTGAATAGCCCTCTATCCACCTTAAGCTCTCAACAAATTTTGACCTCGCATTTTCTCTCCTTGTGTAGGAGATAATGGCACAAAGGAATGTTGAGTGCTGCTACAATTATCTCACCTCCTTGATGTCTCCAGTAGCACTAATTTAATGAATGTTCAGGTTAATTACCCTGAAGACTGAAGAATGTATTGAATCCCGGTGGTGAAATGGTTCTGGTCAGCAACGGGCCAGATAACTACTCCTGCTCTTCAGGCCCACAGGCAAGTTTCTGGACAGCAAAATAACTGCAAATAGCATCTTCACTTCTGTTGCATGTTTCTTATCAACTGGTGAACTAAGTGAAAGGCAACACTGTCAAATCAGATGCTGCTGAACACATGCCTTCCACAACAATGTGTTAATCCTCCCATTAGGAGAGGTGAGAACAAAGATATAGCAGCTGGTAAATAATTCTGGGTTGTGTCAAAATTGTCACAGACTAACAAGGCACTTTGTTCACTGAGGCTGATAAAAAGTTTTATCCTTTCAACCACAGCCAAAGTCTTCTTGTGAACATAAAGAGCCTTTCTGCTGACTTTAGTGGGCTTTGGAGCAAGAGCTTAATCTTCCCTTCGTATTTGTATTTGTGTCTGCAAAATGGTAATTGATCAGAACAAACATATTCAGCCACATAAATTGTCTGAGCTGGGAGAAGCTCTGGGGGAGGGAGATCAACCCATCTGATACTCATTAGATTGATGCACAACCCTTGCGATTCATTGCTGGTTTCATTTTCATACTGTAAGCTCTGCGTAAATTGGAGAGAATCAGCATGTGAATAAGAAGATTTGCCATTAGAGCTGCCCTGGCTGCAGGAAGTAAAGGCTGTAGCAAAGAGAGAATTTCTTCAGCTGCTTCTCTGTGAACAGACAATCTTTAAGGGAATGCAGAAGAAAGGATGCTATGGCCATTTTTTATCATGCAGGTGTCAAAGATAAATCAGGTAACACAGGGCACCTGGACTTCTCTCATGGGATCCCTCTGAGATCCCAGATGAGAGCCTCCACCTGCTCCGTCCCTCCATTTCCTCATTGGAAAATGGGGGAAGAAGAAGGCCTTACTCTCCACAGGGATGTTCATTAGCAGCCATGGAGGCAGTGAGTAAAGGTGGCCATAATGCATCTGACCAAAGACCCATGGGACTCAGACTCCTGTCTCTGACTGATGTCTGTAGCAAGTGCTTGGGAAGGAGAATGAGAAGCAGGGCAAGTGCTTACAGAGTTGTATTTACATCACAGTGGTTAATAGCCTTTAGAGAGATCTTTGTCCAGGAAGTTATCTAATTGCTTTTTGAATTCATTTATCCCTTAGGATGAATACCCACAACATCCTGGTCAGTGAGCTCCATAGTTTAATTATCTGCTGGATGAAAAAGCACTTCCCTCTCCTTGCTTTGAGTCTGCCGCCTGACACAGTCACTGGATTCCCCATCCTTCACATGGTTTGAACGACAGTGACAAGAGAACAGCCTGTGCTGTTCATGACTTTAGAAATCTGTGTCATACTCTCATGTGACATCTGACAAGCCTCCGAGTCGAGCTCTGCTGTCTCCCTTCCTGCAAGAAGCTGTTTCATGTCTCTGCTCTTCCCACTCTACTCTCCTTTCTAACACTACCTTCCTTCTCAGATGAAGTGGATGGGAACTGCAATCAGCACATGATGTAGGCCTCCAAGATTACTGCCCTAGTATAATACGTGTTTGTTTCACTACCTGTTCCTTTCCTAATAACTCATTATGCTCTTGTTGCCTCTTTGACCTCTATAGAACCTCGTGCTGATGCTTTTGAAGGACTATCCAGAGTCACTCTGAGATCTTCCTACATGGTAATAGGTAATTTAGAGCCCATTATTGTATGTGTACAGCTGGAGTTGCTTTCCCTGTATTCATTACCTTGCCCTTATCAACAATGAACTGCATCTACTTTTTTAACCTCCAGACACTGAGAATAATGAGCTCCTCCTGCACCTCTGCACAGTCCATTTTAATCTTGACCACTCTGATTAGTGTTGTGGCATCATCCAGCTTTGCCTTCTCAGTCCTCCCTGAACAGCACAAATCCTTGCACAGATCCCAGTGGGACCCACCTCCAGAGCCCTTTCTCCTAACAAACCTTTCCTCCATGCTGCTTCCCTTTCAAACCAAAGACCTTCCACTTAATGACAGCTCACTTTCTGCATGAGCCATGGGTGAGAAATCTCGTTAAAAGAATTTTGGGTATCTCGGTTCGTTATATCAGCTAGATCACCCTCTGCCACATGCTTGTCAACTCCTTCAAAGAATTGGAATCTATCTGTGAGTCATGTCTTCCCCTGAAAGCTGCTTGACTCACATTGCATAATTGAATGAGAAGAGGCTGCTCTGAGTCATTGCACCTGTCACCTCACTCCAAGGACAAGTGCTCACTGGGTTTTCTGTTCAGTTGGATCCAGAGATGTTATCTCCACCAACCCCCCCCCCCTCCTCTCCCCAGATCTCCATCCAAATAATGCCGGATCCCATTCATGCAAACCAAGCAGCTTCAGTTTGAGGGACAAAAGACCAAAACTCTAGTAGAGGTGTGGGGCACCATGAGCACCTTTTGCCATAGGAAGGAACAGCTTTCACAGATGGAAGAAATAAGTCACTACAGCTTGCATGTGTTCACTTGCCTGCCCATACGATAAAATGATCAGTTGATGAAAGCTCTACCAAGCCATGGGACACAAGAAAATATTCTAATTCTTAAAAGCTGCACATCAAAGCACCCTTTAGAAGCAAATGTAACAGATTGTAAAAGCAAAAATGTCTTTCAACTGCTTTGTTCTGCTTTTTTTTTTTTTTCATAACACCATCCTATTTAAAATCATCATACTCTGTGGAAAAAAGAAAAACTACCCTACACCTTGACATGATAGCAATTGTCCTGTGGTGGAGAATCTATCATGAAACATGTGAGTGGGTAACTCTCTTCAATATTAAGGTGCAACTGTAAAGCAGTACTGCCTTGTCAGTAACAACTTAGAGTTGAAATATGGCTAGCTTCCAAAGCCAGACCCCAGGAGACCTTTTATTGATAGAAAAAAAAGCCTATGACCTCAGACCTCACACAGATACTCTCCACATCTACAGACCACAATCACACCATCATCCATCCACCTCTGTGTGTATATTTTTAACAGCTGCAGGATTTGAGCAAGTTTTCTTGGTTTGTGGCCTTTGCCTCGTTTCTGTGACCATTTACCTGCATGAAGCCAAGTTTCATTTGCAGACCTCCTTTTTAAAAAATCCTGTTTCACAAGTTTTCCTTCACAGTTCTTGAGCCTCGTTAGCACAAGTAAAAGGATAAAAAGGCTTGTAAAATGATGCAAGAGTTCTGGTCACTACTACATGGGTTTATCTCTCACTCTTAGGCACAGTGGGAGGGCAGCTCCAGACAAATATCACAACTCCAAGGGGATTCCAGAGCAAATGTCAAGCTCCCTGCCCAATCATGTTTTCACCACTGGGGTACGATTCAAAATGGGGACAGCTGGATGCCGTGAGGATATCACAGAATCACAGAATGAATCACACAATGACTTGGTTTGAAAGGGATCTCAAAGATCATCAAATTCCAACCCCGCTGCTTTGGGCAGGGTTGCCAACCAGTAAATCAGGCAGCAGGTCAGGCTGCCCATGGCCCCATCCAACCCGGCCTTGAGCACCTCCAGGGTCTGGGTAACAACATGGGGCACCCTGTGCCAGGGTCTTACTGTCCTCTCTGTGAAAAACTTCCCCATGGATCCTGGAATATCTAAGACTATGTTGGAGACTTCCTTGTAGGGAACTGTCCTACCTTGGAGCCGTGTCTTCACCTGTGAACTTGAATGATCAGTGCTCCTACAGGGATTTAGCTCATTTTAAAACAGATGTTTGAAACAATTCAAATGAATCACACATTCAAAATCATTTTTTTAAATCCCCATTAATAGAAATATGACTGGCTAGTTGCAAATAGCTGTAGAAGAGACATTTCATGTTATCAGATAAATCTCACCAAAGAACTACTGTTATGGCTATAGCTACATGGTGCAGGAGGCCTTAGCATCCCAAAAGCTACAGAGCCATTCAGAGAATCCCAGAATGGTTGGTATCAGGGCACCCCTGCATCCCTCTGCTCCCCACTGCCCCAGCAGGACCACCCAGAGCAGGGTGCCCAGCACCACAGCCAGCTGTTTTGGCAGATCCCCAAGGAGGAGACCCCAGAGCTCTCTGCTCCCTGTGCCAGGGCTCTGGCACCTGCCCAACACAGCATGGGAGGAGGGAACAGCGAAGATGAATTGGAATAATTCTACAGCCTGCTTCTGGTCCCACAGTGGTTCACTCTCCTGCAAGTCTGTCCTGGGTCTGAAATGTACATTAAATGTGACATCCAGCAAGACAAGTGCCATCCTAATCACCACATCTCTGAGCAACCTCCACAGAACCTCCCTTGCAGAAGCTCTCTGAAACATAATTGGGTCATTTAATGAATTTTGTCTGGGTAGGCAAGACATTGAAGAGGCATTTGCTTTGCAAGTCCTTTAAACTCTAATTATCACTCAAGTTACTATTGCATCAGGGCCTAACAAAAGGTGCTTGAGGAAGCAAGGAATTAGACATCAATTAAGGTTCATGAGGTCATGGAAGAAACATAGCATACAAAAAAATAACACATGGGCCACCTCTAGTATCTGTTCTTTAGCACTTGTACTCCATGAACATCCGTTAACGCTAATGATTATGACTAAATAGAACTATAAGTCAATTATAGATCCTGTTAGTGTTAATTCATGGTCAATCTATATATTTGTCTGAAGAACCGCTTGGAAATTGGTATACTGTAGATTTTTCTTTTTTAAGTGAATAGATTTTTTTTAAGTACAAATACTCAGGAGCTCTTCTATTTTATCTCCTTGGATTACTATTGGAATACAGTCAGTGATCCACAAATTAGTTATGCTCTAGTAATACTATGATGGCAGCTAATGAAACAGTCTGAGCCTTTCGATTCATGACCTGTGCCACATATCAAGGAGTATACCAAGTTTTATCAGTAGAACAAAACTTTCACATGACACTTTGGTGAAGATATCTGTGTGGCTCTGGTTGCTCATACAAAATCATACAAAATCCATCACACAAGTGGTATACAGAGTAAAGGTCAAGCATGGTAATCCTCTGGATCCAGGTCAGATCATGCAGACTTACAGCCTGTGGTCTAAATGCAACTTTCCCATCTTAGTCTAACTCTGGGTGTGAACAAAGGCACCCTTCTCCCTTCTATGCCTTTTTCCAGGTACATGGGCAGGATCTACACTTAGAAGCATGGACAGGAGACTAAAATATAAAAGGTGTTCTTCTTCTATCACCCCATCTCCCAGTGTTTATCCAATCCCATCCAACAACCTCAAACCCCAAACCACAAGCAATGCTACTAATCCCATCTGGGTTCCCCAAAATACAGATGTATGTTGGTGTGATAAAGTAAGGCTTCCCACAGAGCTGTCCAGAGAAGTCCCTCTCACTTTGTAAAGAACTTAGGCATTTTGAGATTTGGACTCTTCTTCATTTGAAACAAAACCCAGTCTATGGAAAAGAATAGCTCGATAAATTGGACTTGGAGCAGTACGACTTCCTGCAGAGCATCATCATGTTGGGACCTACTCTACCACTTCCTTATTCAGCAGTCTACTGTGAGCAAAACACTAGACTTCTGCACCAGCCTAGCAAGGCCAAAATCACAGAATCATAGTCACAGAGCCATAAAATCATAGTCAAAGAACCATAGCATAGTTTGGGTTGGAAAGATCATTTAGTTCCAACTCCTCTGCCATCTGGTTCCAACCTTCCCCACCCAAACCCTATCAATGGAAACCATCTACCACCAAATACTTCCCCTCCAGAAAATTAGAAAACCCTGATGAGAAGTCATGTCACTGTTTCACCCCTGAACAGCCCTACTTCTAGCTTAGCATATATTCTAGTCTTGTTTTCATTATTTCAGGTTGCAAGTCATTTCTATCTGGCCAAACTTCTGCTAAAGTGGGCACTTGCTGGGTTATGAGCATTATTATACATCCAATCACTCTGTTCTTTGACTGCTTGGAAAGCTCACATTTCTAGTTCATTTCTCAGACTACTCTAACATTACTGTAGATCAAAATAGCACCCTTGTCAGTTTTCTGAATGCAGCAGATTAGTTTTGCTGGGTACAAGTGCTCTTGCAGTTTCACCAGCATAATTCAAATGCAGAACTTAAGGATGGGCTGGAAAGTGCATTCTTTAATCACGTTAATGTTATCCTGTGGCAGTTTTCTTCTTATGTTTTTGATTGAATTTAATGGAGGTGAAAGTCACTAGATGAATGGCTTCACAGGCAAACATTCTCTGGCTAATCAACAAAAATTATTTTCCAAAGTAAAAAAAAAAAATCAAAAATATAGATTTTGCAAAGCAAAGCTTCTCCTTCTCTACCCAGCTATGAGCAATCCACACCCCTGTTCCTGCTGCCTGTACCTTAAAGTCAAGAATCTCTTTGAGTCCTGGGTGTTATTTCCCTTAGTAAAGGATTCCTACAGGATGAAGTTGTACAAGTTCAAGTGTCTGACTGTCTGTCCCTTTCCAAACACAGGCACATATCTAAGAAAACCCTTGCTCAGTAGAGGAGAAAGGTCTTAGCCCTGTTCCTATCATGGTAGAAGCTACAGGGAGAGCACTCAGAGAAGGGGCTGGAGGTCAGACAGTGTGAAAGCAAGGGGGTTTTTTTTGGCTCTCAGATTTTGACATCATTACAGCCATTCTGTGTGTGAAGCATGTTCTGACAGCACATTATTCTGTGTGAGGTTTCCCCATTTCTAGACATTCCACAGAATCACAGAAAGGATGAGGTTGAAAAGGATCTCTGGAGGTCATCTGATCCAGCCAACGTTTGTTTCAGCTCTCTCCCCTTAGTAGTCCCTTATATCAAATACTACTCGAGCTCCATAATTTAGCTTCAAAACTCCACCATCCCATATCACTAACCTACTGTAATATGTAAACTAGTTAGCTTTGGAACTCACAGACAAACCTGCCATGCTATCTAAGGACATTCCTGTCAGCACAAAGACCAGCCTTTGAAAGATTTCTAACATTCATAGAATCATTAAGGTTGGAAAGACCAACAAGATCACCTAATCCAACCATCAACCCATACCTATGACCACTCTAGACCATGTGTCTTGGTGTGACATCCACACTTGAACACTTTGACTCCACACCTTGCTGGGCAGCCTGTGCCAATACCTCACAAGAGAAAAACTAAACACTCCTGGACTCATTTTATCGCCCACTCTTTTTGCTTTGGCCCTCCTGGATAGACCTGCCTGTCTTCTTTCTGTATTTAACCTGATAACAGAACAGTGCTGCCTGTACCAAGGAGAAAGCAGACCACACTTTGTTGAGCTCCCACCTGCATACAACCACCACTGACCTCCAGGAGTACCACAGTGTTTGGGTCTATGTGCACTTGCTGTACATCAGATAGGCAGGTCCTTGGCCTTTCAGCTTCTTGCCCTGGCCTAATGCAAAGAAACCTATGAAACCACAGGAAGCATGGATGTCCCTGTGCCCCCACTGGCAGCATGGCCATCCTGGGGGATGGTTTACCTGGCAGGATCCTTGCTCCAGCTCAATGCATAACATATCCTTTGGTAGCTTTGGTATCTGGTCCAAGCACTCCTCCCGGCTGATAAGCTTCATCCTCGCTTTCTGCAGCACGTGGGATGATGACACTGCAGATGTTAAGCAAGTGAGAAGAGAAGGCTCATCAAACTTTACACAACCTTAAGGAAGATAGGACTCAAAGGTAACTTCTTAGAAGACAGAAATTATTCATGCTCTTCTTCCAGCTAACATGGAACCCTTTCATAGAAGCAGACAGAAATTAAAATGATTTAATACAGGAATCTCCAGGGAGGTGGCTATATATCTAGTTGAAGTCTAATTGACAGCAATCAAAAGGGAGTCAGGCTGGTGACAGTCAAGGTGACATTTCAGTGATGTCTACCTACAAAAGTCAAGAAAGCAACCATGCTTCCATCCATGCTAGAACAATAGGTTATATTTTTTGTATGACCCATGCCACACCAATGCATGTCCCACTTGCCAGTCTCAGCTTTTCCAGTTTTTCCTCTGAAACGTCTCCCAGGCAGAAGGGCTGGGTGCCAGGGTTGGGTGCACTAACTTCCCACTGGGTGCAGTTTGGATGGCAGAGGCAAACTCAGCCTGACACATAGCAAAATAAGTCACACCATGCACCTGGCAAAGAGAACTTCACTGCAGGTGGAATCCTGCCAGAACAATTCCACAGAATTGCCCCTGCTTTTCTGTTTCTTAAGAGCATGTTACCTTAGTGAAATCGAAGACCCTCACAATTAAAACACAGCTTTGTGTTCTGATCTACAGTTATACGAAGTGAATGAAGCATAAGAAAGAAAATGCAGAGGTTCAGAGAAGAGACAGTAACTCCACAGAGCAGAATAGCAAGGATAAAATGGGACATGAGCTTCCTGCATCAGGGAAGGACTGTTAAAGCCCCAAGGCACCACTCTACCCACTCTGTCCTGATTACTTCTTTCCAATAATGAAATAGCTCATTAGCTATTTGGTGGTATTTGCTCAGGATAGGCATTTTGGGTCACAATCAGTGCTGGAGCTACTTTATTAGGGCTTGAATGGAACAATTAGTAATGGCAATCTACTTTTCCAAATATAGTACAAGAAGGGGTGGTCAGAACCATTGAATAACGTGTTTAATAAAGGCATCTTGCCAAAGGCAACCTTGAATCTTCATTTCTCTTATTCAACACCACTTTAGACCCAACATAAATTTCCCAGCGTGGTTGGAAATTGCCTTACTTTGAGTGCTCAGAAAGTCAAGGAAGAAGGTTGAGTTCTTGCAAAGCAATGGTGGGTTCTAAGCTTTCAGCTGGAGCATACATGCTCATTGTGGGTAACCCCTCCCAGAGGGAGAACATCTGCTTCAAGTGGATGAAAACCTCCATTAGCAAATACATCTCCCTGCACCATCTCACCTGCACCTGTCATTCCCCATCCAGCAACCCAGCAGTGTTGCCATGAACTGATGTCATCCATGTAGGGAAAGCAGATGGGGATTTTCTCATTGCTGAATTCAATGGGATAGTTGAGCATGATCAGAGCAATATCGTGCTTCAAGGTTATTCGGTCAAAGTCTTCATGGAGGATCAACTTGCTTGGCTCACGTACTTCCAGTGGGAGGTCAAGGTCAACTGCTCCCATTACAATCTTAATATCTGGTGGCCTTATAAACATACAAAAAAAAAAAAAAGTATATGTATGAGCATAAAAATATGCATAAAAATAGTATATGCATAAGCAAATGGAAAGGTGTTGTGTTATAGAGGTTGATGCCTCCTTTCCCTGAGCAGGGTACCATAGTTCTCTGCAAATAGCAGGGGTGGGTTAGCTATAAATATCACAGAAATCACACCTCATTTCCAGGCAAAGCTAATTTTCAGGTGAAGTGGAAGAAGAGGTAGAAAGTAAATGCAAGCAAGTTCTAAGTAGCCTAGCTAATGAACAGATGGGGAGATCTAGATGTTCAGGATAGCTGGGCCCAGGGCTGGCTGCTCCGTGATCACAGTGTCCCTTGTCAGTTGCTCCAGGCTGTGGTGCCACAGGTCATTTGTCACTGAACAGTCCTGGCTCTTGAACCTGCCTTATTTTGGAGGGCTGGAGTCTGCTCCATTGGACACTGCATGAGTTAATGTGTCCAGAAACTGCTGCATTAATGTCAGACTACCCATAAGGTAAAGGTGTTTGCTATATGATACCAGTGTAATTTGGGACTTATGATAAATTGCAGTGGAATATATCTCTTTTTACAAGGTACCCCAACATGTGCTGATGTACAGTTTGGGGGGGCAGCAGAACAACTTCATGACCATTTGCAGAAGGATGCTCACACCATCCTTCAATATACTCGCCTTCTAGATCTCCTGGATTTTTGCAAATTTCTGTTGTAATGCCACCTGTGATCAATAGCTGGTCTTTTTTTCTTTCTCCAAAGAAAGAAAAACTCTCAGTGTTCTTTTCCTGGCTCCACCACATATATTTTGCACTTGATCCCAAGGACATCCTGAAGAGCAGTGTTATCATTCCATCATGCCTGAGCAGTTCTTTTTGATCCCAAGTAGAGCAGAGAGAACAGAATAGAGTAGAAAGAAAGGATAGGACAGGACAGGACAGGACAGGACAGGATAGGATAGGATAGGGTAGGGTAGGGTAGGGTAGGGCAATACAATGCAGTACAATACAATATTTGAGTTGGAATCGACCTACAATCATCTAGTTCAACTGTCTGATTTCTTCAGGACTAACAAAAAGTTGAAGCACATTATGGACCAGCATCTCCCTACCCAATTCCCCTCCTCAGGAAGTTGAAGAGATCAGCGAGGTGTCCACACAGCCTTCTCTACTCCAAGCCAGACAACTTATATGCCCTAATCCTCTCCCCTAAGCCTCTACCCTCCAGCCCTTTTGCTAACTTTACAGCCCTCCTCTGGGCACAGAAGTACTCACACTTCATCTGCAAAGCAATGGGCCGCAGTCAGGATCCACAACGCACTGATTATGCTGCCTCCACAGATGTGTTTCCCATTGCTCTGGATGCTCACTTGCCATGGGAACTCTCCAGCCTTGGCATATCTCCCACCTGTGATCCTCTTGCCAGTCCACAGAAAGGACTCAAAAGATGGTCGAAGGCCACACTCTGGGTACAAAATAAGACGTACTGCTCACATATGCCTGCAGCACTGCCTGTGCTACTAAATTAGAAGGGAAAGATGTAGGTGAAAGCACTGATCCTTGATCATCCTTACAACTTGTTCAAGGAATGAGACAGGAGAGCTGCATTTACCATTGTGTGAGTATGCAGACTGGGTAGCAGCCATTTTGATCGGCTGGTGACTTCTGAAGAACACATAAGCTCTGGAAAGACCTTCTGCATGGATGCTGCTGATTAGAGAAGTTAACACCCAGAAAGTAAAGAGAAGCATTTTCATCCCACTCTTGGACCAATGCTCTTCACAATATTCAGGACAGTGATGCTTCCACAGCCACATCCCTCTGACAGGGGCAACTGGGCTGTGATATCACACTATTCATTTGTTCTGCTGACATCACAGTTGGATGCTACGCTTCTGTGACGATCACAGAATCACAAGGTTGGAAAGGACCTACAATATCTAGTCCAACTGCCAATGAGGGAAAGCTCACACAGTTGCTTTAGTTATGATAGAGATTAGTCAGTACTCCATTCCTGGACTGAATTTCATGGAGTATCACAACAATGGATTTCTTGGGCTGGGTGCTGTAAGCCTTCATTCTCAAACCATCTTTTTCTCTCCAAAGACTTTATTTGTTGGTCCTGCTTTGGTTTTCATCTTTGAGAAGTGCTGGAGCCTATCAAAAGTTGAATGAATTTTCCCCTATGTTCAGACCACCTCTACATTATCAGAAGTAAGCAGCAGCTTTGTGGTAGGGCCAGATTCAAACAGTGTGAATTCACAGAGTCATAGAATCATAGAATGGCCTGGGCTGAAAAGGATCACAATGATCATCGAGTTTCAACCCCCCTGCCATGTGCAAGGTCTCCAACCACCAGACCAGGCTGCCCAGAGCCACATCCAGCCTGGCCTTGAATGCCTCCAGGGAATTACAGAGCCAAAGATGCTGAGGCACCCACTCCCATCCTTCCAGAAAACTGTGTACAAGAGTGGCTTACAAAACAACACCCAGCTTAGAAAACCAATCCATGAAACTGCATCATTTCTCCTTAACTAATTTTATCCTCCCTACTGTTTGTACCTCCAACAGCAACTGCAAGAGTTCAAGGCCAAAATTCCTCTGTAGAAAATCTTCACTAAATAAGGAGAGAGGACTTAAAAGAAGTCAAATTCAGACCTGAGCTCAGTATTAAGGACAGAATGGTGTTTTCTCCGAACACTTTAATGATACAATAACTGCACCAGTGAGTGGGGGGCAAGGGAGGGGAAAGGACAAAGGAAACCAGGTAACATCTTATGAGCATCAGAATGATTCAAAATATGACATGTTTTGCCCTGTACAATGGAGCAAACCAAGAGTTATCCCGCTGAAGCCTGAAATGCACCAGGGTTAAAAATGCATAGGAAGAAAGTCAGACTTTATTTTCCTTTTTTTTTTCTTTTATGTCACCCCATGCCTAGGAAATTGGGCACAAGTGCTGGTTTCCTTGACAGTGAGCAACAAAACGATTCAGAGGTAAACACTAACAACAAATAGGTGACCAGTTCCTATGGCAACTGGAAATTCCAACTGTGATACGGACACATTTTGGGGTCTCTCCAGAAGGAGCCTAACATGGCAATCCTGCCAGAAGCAGCTCCTTGCAAACTTGCCCCAGGCATAAGCCTCTTAAAAAGAATAGTTATCATTGAGCTATCCAGTGAAATGGTGTGGATGTGTGTCCCTGCATCCTCACTGTCTGGCCCTCAGAACAATCTTTACGTGTTCCTCTGCCCAGAATTGCCACATCAGAATGAGCTCCTGCCAATTTTCTCCAAAGAAAAGCAAAGTTGCTCCATTACACATCTCTGAGAACACACCAACGCCCTCCAAAAGTAGTGATTTGGGTAGCTTCCAAAATAGGAAACGAGAGGCTGAAGGCCACATCTCTCACCAGTCTGAGAAATATCATAAGCAACAAGCTGTGTAGGTGGAATTAACATATCCCCATCTTTCTCACTGAAGTTGTTTAACCTAAGAGGACATCCCATAGCACGTATATATGTCTCAAAAGATCCTGTACCCATATAGGATATCCCCTGCATTGCCTACATCCTTCATCTCCAGCTTTTGGTCTTTTGAGATCCCCCAAAATGAAAGGCTTTGTCTCTTTCTGGCTGCTCTGCGTTCTATACATGCAGATGTAGTCCCACATCTTATGTTTGCACAGCACCTACCATAATGAGCTCTGATCTTAGAATCATAGAATCACTGAGGTTGGAAAAGACCTCTTAGATCATCCAGCCCAACTGTCCACCTACGAATATTTCCCCACAAAATCCTGTCCCTTAGTACAACACCTAAATGTTTCTTGAACACCTCCAGGGACGGTGACTCAACCACCTCCCAGGGCAGCCCATTCCAGCACCTGACCACTATTTCAGATAAAATTTTTTTTGTAATATCCAACCTGAATCTCCCCTGATGCAAGGAGGTCATTCCCCTCACTAGTTACACAGGAGAAGAGTCCAAACCCCACCTTTCAGGTAGCTGTGGAGAGCTATAACGTCTCTTCTGAGCCTCCTCTTCTCCAGACAATCCTCAGCCATTTCCCGTAACACTTGTGCTCCAGACCCCTTACAGCTTCGTTGCCCTTCTTTGGACACATTCCATGGCCTCAATGTCTTTCTTGCAGTGAGGGGTGCTGCTGAGTACAGAGGGATGATCAGTTCCCTGCTCCTACTGGCAGCACTATTTCTGGTATAAGCCAGGACACCAATGGCCTTCTTGGCCACCTGGGCACACTGCTGGCTCATGTTCAGCCAAGCACTGACAAACCCCACCAGGCCCATTTCCTCCACGCAGTCTCCAGCCAGCTTCTCTGCCCCAAGCCTGTGGTGTTGCCTGGGGTTGTGGCCAAAGTTCCAGACCCAACACTTGGTCTTGTTGTTCTTCATCCCATTGGCTTCTGCCCACCTATCTAGCCTGTTCAGATCTCTCTGTAGGGCCTTCCTAATTTTCAGGCAGATCAATCCTTCCTCACAAGTTGGTGTCATCTGCAAACTTACTGAGGATGTGCTCAATGCCCTCATCCAAATCATCAGTAAAGATATCAAACAGAACAGACCCAAATACCAGTCCCTGGGGAACACCACTTGGACCAGCCACCAGCTGGATTTGACTTCACTCTATGGGCCTGGCCCTCCAGCCAGTTCCTTACCCAGAAAAGAGAGTACCTGTCTAAGCCATGAGTCTCTACGAGAGGCTGTATGAAGAAGCTCCAAGAGAACTGTGGGAGAGAGTGTCAAAGGCTTTGCTGCAGTCTAGGTAGATTACATCAGCAGCGGTCACTCCATCATAGAAGGAGATCAAGATGGCCAGGCAGGACCTGCCTTTCACTTTCAATCCATGCTGGCTGGACCTGATCACCCAGTTGTCCCGCACATGCCATGTGATCTCACTCAAAATTATCTTCTCCATAATTTTTCCTGGCTCCGAGGTCAGGCTGAGTGGCCTGCAGCTCCCCAGATCCTCTTTAGGAACCTTCTTGTAGATGGGAGTCACAGTGGCAAGTCTTCAACCCTTTGGGACCTCTCCAGTTGACCAGAAAATCTTGGCGGTGACATCACAAGCTACTGAAGTACAAATAGCTAATCATGGGAATAATTACGTTACAGTACACCTAGCATACTCCTCTGTAGTGTCATGCATAATAATACTGATTTTAAAAAGCCCTGGTGTTTAATTAGTAAGCTGCAGACTTTTCTAATATTTGATAACTTTTCCAGATCTACCCAGACATATATTTAGAGCCATGGAACACACTGGAGATAGCATTTTTCTTTCCTGTCTTTGTAATTTATTGTAGTGCAGGAAACCAAATTGATTTCTTTCTGTGTTTGTACATTTTTTGGAACTGTCAAAAGTATCACATCACAATTTTTACTTTTTCTTACTAAAATTGCTTCAGAAAATAGGCACTATAGGTGATATTACACGTTGCAGCAAAAGTGGAATTGTGAGAGAATTACTGATCTTCTAAATTCATCATTCTCAAAGACATCAAATTACAGGGTTGTGATAGCTAAGATGAGCTCAGCTATGTCTCCAGAAGTCAAAGCTAAAGCATGAACAAATTCATCAATCCAAGAAAATAAGTATGCCTATAGACATTAGCTATGCAAAGTGCTTAATGGGTGCAGCCACCCCACAATCCATCCCTTTAGCAGCGTTTCAAGCCAAACTTTAAGAAGTTTCTTTCCTCTCTAAATTTCAAGCTCATGAGGAAACCAGGGAACTGCACAGAGCAAGAAGCTGCATTGGCCAGCAAGCAAAATTTCCAAATCTCCTTGGCTTTTAATGTCAATGAACAGGAAGCTGCTCAGATTACAGCAAGCCATCCCAAATCTTGATGTGCTGATGCTGTGGGTACCGGAACACCTCTCATTGCTGTCGGCCTTTTCAGAACAACCCCCTAGAACAAAGCACTGGGGGTGCCATGAGCACAAGCTATTTCCTGATCCCGATGGGGCAGGAAATCCCCGTTCCCCCGAGGCCACAGTATCCGTTGGGGTTCTTGCTGAGGTACTGCTGATGGTAATCTTCAGCGTAATAAAACTCCGGAGCCTCCCGGATTTCTGTTGTGATGGCACCAAAACCGCTTTCTGTCAATACCTGTCAAGAGACAACATGGAGATCCATTAGTGGTTTGTTGGCTTCCCTGCTGATGAATGACATACGGTTTCCTCTCAGAAGGAACCACAGGCATCTCTCAGTGCCTGGACCACACTTACAGCACATCTCTGAGAGCCTTTTATCCTTGTAATTTCTCTAGAAGAGGTTGTGGGCACCAAAATACGTGTCGGAGAGAAGGGGCAGTGCACCCTTCATTTTTAATGGCTCATTTGTTTAATTTGCTATCGCCACACATTTGTTCTCTTTATGAGCAGTACCAGGGAGAGATGTGGTGCCATCAATACAAGTGGAAAAGAGATGTGCAAGGCTTTGCAGGTGTCCAAGGACTTCTCTTGGCCAATGTCTCAGTTCTGAAATACATTGTTCAGCCAATCGTGCCAAGAAAAATTTTGGGATGAAATTCGAGCCCCACTGACAACAGAGGGAAATAAGAACATTCAGGCTCTTTTCACTGTCTCTGCAAACCCTTCCTTCAAAATGAATGATTCCATCATGAACAGAAAGGTATTTTTCAGACAAATTGTGTCTCACTTCTGAAAGAAGATCTGCCAGTGAGTGGACCAGTAGCAGCAATCACTTTGCAGGGACAGGAGAAGGAACGTGGGTGGGAATTTCAAATTAGACTTAAATTTCTTTCTGATATCCCTAGCTGAATTCAAAACTCCTGGAGGTTTTCTGATAGAGGAAACTTCTTTTTCATATGAATTGCCATGTCATTTTACCTACTGAATTTTTCATTTCTAAGGAAATTGCTAAGCACCAACCTTTTGGAGCCAGTTCTCATCTCATCTCAGTGGGGACTGCTCACTGCAGTCCATGATAATCTTATAAGCACTTTAATTGGTGTCAGGCTAGTGTTTACTGTTGTAAAGTATACTTCTAAAGCCCTGGACATTGGTACATCTGTGTTGCTGTCAGCCAGAATTGACAGCAAGATGGGCTTTAAGAAGAAAGCATTAGCAGATAAGCTGATTACCTGACAAATCTCGTCATATTGGCAATAAAAACAATAAAAGGAAGCCACCACGTCATAAAAGCAGACCTGGAAGGACCTGCAAGAAGTCATCCAATCCAACTTCCTTCATCACAATACAACTCACAACAGCCAGCAGACCTTTGTCTAACTGCTTCTCAGAGATCTTCAGAGATGGACATCCTTCTGGTTACTCAGTATTCCAGTATTTTCCATCCTGGCCTAGCCAGGATTAAGCCCACAGCTTTCATTTAAACCCACTATTTTGGTCAGACTCATCATGAACATGGAAAGGAAATCATTCCTTTTCTTTTTCCAGTGGTCTCCTACATCCCTGGTCACTGCTCAAAGAGAAGGATGACAAGTCAAGAAAGTATGTAAATGAAGCATTAGCAAGTATTTAAACATTAAAAGGTGATTATTTGGGGCCAAAGAGCCTTAAAATACCATACAATAGGGTTTCTTAGCTCTTGCCTCAGTATAGCAGAGTACTGATACCATTCAGGAGTTAGCTGCCAGACAAGGCTGACACCAGTCCAATGCACTCCGGTAATTCCACTTCCTGGAGACACATTTGGCTGTATTCAGCTTTCTATCAGGGCTTAAGTAATAAGATTACAAAATCCGTGATGGACTTGCGTGGGGAGCCCTTTGATTCAAAGCCTGACATCTAAATTCTAAGTGCAGATAAGGAAGTTGTGGACTAGCTAAGCAATGTTGTGATCCCACATTTGAGCACAGAGATAACAAGCCCTATTTCACAGGATTCCAATCTTGTTTTCCCACATAAAATCACTGAACAATATTTCTCATCTTCGGGACAGGTTTTGTCCCAAGGGAACCAGGCTATTACGTGCCAGATGTATTAGCAAAGAAGATAAAAACACGAAGTCCTGTATCACAACAGATTGGCAACAACCGACACAAAGAGATGTCAACACAACTGCTCTAAGGAAGCTATGTTTCACTGGTTTCCTAACATTTCTAGCAAAGAAAAGCACTTTTGACATTATCTTCACCGCAGAAAGATGGCACAGGCTCTGCCATCACGGGCATTAGTCATTTACTTGCTGCTGAAAATGCTGCAAAATTGGCTTCCTCCTTGTCTGAGTCATGAGGATGCTGCTGGAGGGATGGGTATTTTTCTGCTTGTTACAGATTTTTACCTGGGACTTTTCCATCATTGGCCTCCTTTTTTTTTTCATTTTTTTTTTCCAGCTAGAAAATCCATTCCGTTCAGTAACACACCACGAGGGGGCATAAACATCATTTATCCCTTTCAGAATTACTAACAGCCTATTAAAACGCTGCACGCTGAATAGAGCAGAAGCCCAAGACAACTCATTATGTTGCTCTTTGGTCATTAGCAAAAGATACCGGCACTGTTGTCAGAAACAGCAGGAACCCCAGGCTCCAGTGCTTTGCCAAACACTACCTTGAATGTTTTGATTTTAAATGGGAAAATATTTTCCTCTCACTGACTGTGTCAGTGCAAAGATAAAAACATCACCGGGAAAGATGATGAAGTTCATGATGTGTTGGCTCTGGCAGGTGTAAATCAGCACACTCTTGATTGATTTCCTGCCGCCAAGGCAGATGTAATTTGACAATAATCCTGTTCTAGCAGACTTTTTGGTCCTTGCTTTTTAGTCCACACAATTCCCAAGCTATCCAGTGTGAGCTCCCAGCACCATGCGGCAGCCAAAAGGGCAGCTGCAGCTTTTGCATGCAGAAATGGGAAGAATCGAGTGAAAGAGAATGTAATTCTCTTATAATATCTCCAGGGAGCTCATAGATGCCTCCTCCTTGGAGGCATTTAAGGCCAGGCTGGACGGGGCTGTGAGCAACCTGGTCTGATGGGAGGTGTTCCTGCCTACATCAGGGGGTTGGAAGTAGATGCCTTTAAAGGTCCCTTCCAACCCAAACCATTCTATGATTCCATGATAGGATTCTATAATCCACCATTGGGACCTTTCACAGAGTGCAGGAAATTGCTGAAGTACTCTTGGATCATTTTTCCCCCAGATATCCCACTACAGTTAAAATAGACCTAACTCATTAATATATTCAAGGGACTTCTGTGGCTTTCACAACTCAAGAGACCACAGTGGAAGAGCACAACCATCCCCTATCTGATTACAACCCAGCCCCAAAAAACCTCGCAGGTTTTAGAACAGAAGCCAAACCAAACCAGAACCCAAGCCCTGCCCAACCAAAATGGATGAAGAGAACACAGTCATTTTGATGTTTGGGGTCGGTCGTGGAAGACAAAAGCCTTGGAGCCTGCACTGGGAACCTCAGCACTACCACTTTTTTAAGCAACTTGTACTTCTGGAATGTGAAAGGTTTTGTTTGATGAGTTTTGTAATTTATTAGAGCCTGCAAAAGTTTGCTTAAAACTTGTTGCCTGGCCATGTCATTACACAGAACAGCCTCTGCCACAAAAAATAATTCTTACTTGCTCTTTGCATAGGGATCTTGATTCTCTGCCTTCATTCCGTTCATTCATTTCTTCTGCAGGCTTCAGGGGCTGAGGCTGTTTAGACTCCCCACCCATAACTCAGGTCAGCCTTCTTGCCCTCTTCTGCATCCTCTCTGGCTCTATTTTACCGCCTCATTGAGATGGGGTGACTGGAATTGCACTCTATACAAAATCACCACGGATTTACTCAGTGCTGCACTTACATTTTCTCTTTCATTCCCCGTCTCTTTCCCAGAAATTCTTTGCATTCCACTTGCCTTTCTGACCTCTGCTCAGCTCTGAGCAGACGTTTTCAAAGAACCATCTGCAATGGCACCAGGACTTATTTCGCGGGTTAATTTAAACCCTATCATTGTGCCTGCACTTGACTTTCATCAACATGGAATTTCAGCAGCTATTTTATTGCACAGACATTTGATATCGTCAGGTTCTTCTGTGGCTTTTTGTCGCAATGTCTACTTTTGCTTACTTGGAATAACTCTATGCCATCAGCAGATTTCAGTCCATCACTGATGACCGTCTCCTTTTTTCAGCTCTTTTACGAGGATATTGAACTGCACCAGTTCCCAGGACAGATACCTGGTAATCTCCTTTCATTGTGAAAACTGCCCTGTTATTTGTATCTTTTATTTCCTATCTATAACCAGTTATTCAAAAGAAAAACTTTCCTCTTAATCCTCAGCAGCTGTCTGCCTTTTTCTCAGCTCATCTCTTCAAAAAAGCGTATCTGCAAGACACAAGTTGCCTCTTCTAAAGTCACATGGACTCTTCTCTGAAATGCCACATTCTGTGCACGTCCATCAACTTCTGATACCCAGCCTGCAGCATAAAATGTCTTTAATTCTGCTGGATCATCTCAGAGATGCCCACCCTCCAGCCCTTTGCTAGCAGATCTAAGTTAGATCACTGTTTACCCACGATGCTGGTGTGGAAGCCCCTTCTAATTTATGTTCTTTTCCTACCTGTAGCCAACCACCACACATCCATGTGTGTGCACTGATCTGCCACCCTTGAGCAGCTCTACCATGAATCTCTTTTGTAGCTTGTACTTGAGACAGCTTCTCCAAATTGTAACCATGACGCAGTGTGGGAAACCCCACATTCCTCAGTTGTGAATACGGGTGTGAGTAATTTGGCTTTCTGCTACGGTGTTATCTGTGTCATATCTTCTATAGACAGCTAAAGCATCCACAAGCATAGTCAGTCTCCAGAACTGAGATGTAAAATACTCAACTTTCATAAGGAAAACACATGAGTGAATTAGCAGTAGTTTTGGACTCATAGGCTCAAAACCACAATGGACTGCAGCAATCAAACCCTATTATTTTCCCATTTGCACTATGCCAGTTGGCTCTCCAACCATCTGCCACCCAATCCAGTACTCACAGTCCCATCTCAGCTGCAGTGTGAGGTACCCACGATGTGCAAACACAGTTAGACAGATTTTAAGGGACCTCCTACTCTTTGGCATAGGAAGTGTCATCTTCCACATGTTCTTACTGCCTCACACAAGGCCTAGCACTGGTCACTGGGGTGCACTGCAGACTGCAGTGAAATCAGTTTGTTTCACTGGCAGCACTGCTGCTCAGTTATGCCTTGTGATGGGCTGTCCTTCAGCCAGGGAGATTGTATGGTAGTCTGCCAAGGAATAAACCAAACTAGTGCAACCAGAGGGTTGTTCTTCACTTATTCCCAAGCAACAATATTTAGCATACGATACTTCTCCATTTGGATTTGCTGCTGCCCTCCGAATTGACATTAATTGCTGCTTCATCTTTTGGTAGCCAGCTGACTACAGTGAGCCAAAGTATGTCAAAATATTTAATCATTTGACATATACCAGCATGGCAACAACACATTCAAGGTGTGTGGCTCCTTGTTTATATTCAGATGGGAGCAGCTAATACTTACAGAGTGCTTTAAGAATTTAGGATGAACTGTGCCATAAAGGCCAGATACTCTTGCACCTCCAAATACTTGAAGGAATAGACTTCAGTCACTCATGCTTTGGTATGTTGTGCTGAAACTGCATGGCTCATGGAAGTTTATAGGATGGGTTGAACCCACTTGTAATTTTGACAGAAAAAGCTTTAAAATAGGTTTTGTTAAGTGAAACCATTTAATTTTCTGAGCAGAAGCATTAGTGAAGCAGTGGAGTATATTAATTGGTTTCTAGCATTCTGTGGCTTTTAATAAAAATAGCATCATCCTTGTGTGATTCACTATGCTCTTTAGAAGCAAGCACACACTCAGCTTCAACATGCAGGTTGTCTGCTGCCTCAACAAGTTACATGACACCTCTGTATTTCCAATGGGCCCTCTAAAATCTCTGCTCTGGGGTTGAGGTTGGTGATGTCAGAGGTCTTCTCCAACCTTCATGATTTTGTCATCCTATGAATATTGAAATTCACTTCTCCTGCAAGGCAGACTTGCAGTGAGGATCAGCTTGAGGAATTAACACAACAAGTAGTGCAAAGCTTCAGCACTGTGCAATTGAAAGAGGATGTTTCATCTTTTCTTTCATTTGCCAAGTATCATGTAGCTATACCTCTTGTCTTCCCTTAGACAGCCTCTCTGCAGAGATATATCTGATATATCATGTTAAATTGTTTCCTTTGTGCTGCCTTCATTTGGCTGGAGCACTGCACCGGTAAACATTCGCCTGCTATTCTAGCTAACATTATAATTCATTTTGTTGTGCCTGTCCCAGTCTTCTCTATGTCACTTACTGAGGTTGGTTTTTCCAATCTAATCAATGTCAATGACCTCTGCAGAGCCCTGCAATTGGCTGAAATCGTGCCTAGCTGGTAAAATCTGCATTTCCATCTGTGGAGGTGACCTCTTTTTGAAAATCAAGTTTTTACCCACAGCAAGCCAGCTGGGCAGAACAATGCTGCCAAGGATCCTTTCCTCTGGTTCCATTTACCTCTCTGTATAGGGAACTGAGAGGCACTGATGCATCCGATAGGTGCTGCAAGAATTGATTCACTCATGTTTTGCACAGGGCTTTGGAGTGCTGCACAATTAGCTAATGCTTGCACAGGGCTTTGGAGTGCTATGTAATTTCTAAGTATTATTAATACCCTTGCAGGGAAGCTGTCTAGCCTTGAGAACTTACTTTGCAATTGCAAACTGGGCAAGATTGAGGCTGGGAAAGATTTAGCTGGGCTAGCACAAATTCTGCATCCTTCATAGCGTGGGCATATGGATTGAACAGCAGAAACGGTGAAACTCAATGGCTTCATATCTTTGGACTTTGCTGTGAGAGAAAACTAGCTGGTATGTGACTACAGGATAAATCTGGAGGCAAATCATCCTACAGGGACCACACATAACCTGGTCAAAGAGGAAAAATGCTGTTACATGGCTCTGTTGTAATTGTTTATATGACTGTATTCTAGGGCAGCACAGGGAAAATGCAGATAAGAAAGAAATACAACAGACACTTAGAAAGATGATGGTGCAAAGTGCTAAGCAGTAGAATCTTGATTCTAATCTATAAAACTGCAAAACCGACTCTGTAGGAGCTGTAAGCCTATTGGAAAAAAAAAAAACAACCAGACACAACAGAGCACATCTGAACCTAGATGGAGACACAGCCTCACAAGCCTTAGGGGAAAACAGTACGTATATAAATATATATATATATGTAGTCTGTTTTCTTGGTTTGAGGATCTGCTCTCTCTGATAAATACTTAGCTTGAAGGAAGCTGTTGGTCAGTCATCCCTGCCAGAGGGGAAGGAATTGCTGGGCCTGGATATATGTCAGACCTGCCAAGGTAAATCACTGCTGGCCGATAGCCTGGATATTAACACAGCGCAGGTGCCAAGTGGATATGCTCTGAAGCTGCATGAAGGATCAGAGGTGCAGTTACTCTGATATTTCCTCCTCTTTTACATTTGAATATGCTTCCTCGTTGCCCACAAGAATCAGCTACGCCAGCTGAAATGGCACATTTGTACAGGCAGACCTCTTTGCATCTTCTAGCACTGCAAAAAGATAAATGGTGAAATTGTCCTACATCGTATGAAATGAAGCTGACAGGGACATAAAATCTGCAGTTCTATTATTTTCCTTCTGGAAATGAAAAGGAAGTTGTGTCCTGCTCTCTATCGTATCAGTCTAATTCTGGATTAAAAGTTTTTGCTCCTGATACTGACTGGTATAACAGGATCAGCTTGACCTGCAGTCTTTACAAGCTTGACCTGCAGCACAGAGCTTCCTGAACACCCACCTTGCCTTCTCTTGAGGGATGGAAAATGAAAGTGAAGAAAGGCAGCAGAGGGCATTTAGGAGGCATAGGAAGGCAACATCAGCAAAGATAAAAGACATTCTTGCTCAACTAGCGTCTGGGAACTAATTGGGTGTTGAAGGAGACATTGAGAGAGTTGGAAGTTCTGTTTGTCTAGACAATTTTAACGTAGCCAAATAGCCTTTTACTGCACATCCCCCATGGATAATTGATGATGGCTAAGAAAAGATATGCCCTGTTCTGACTTGTGGGGATCTAAAGGTAAAATCTATTCCATGGTTTGAGATGGCAGACTGCTCTTCACTGAACATTCATCCGTTACCTCATATTCCTGAAGTGAAAAATAGCCAGTCAAAACCAAGATGTGGACACTGGTTACAACCCACATACGGAGCACTGAAGCTCAGTGCAGAATCTTCTAACCAGTGCAAACATGAGATGGTATCTCCATGTAGAGCAACCCTGAAGGATGCTGAGAGGCTAACTTGGTTCCAACAGCAGCATAAAGCTAAGAAGAGGCCAATTCAAGTTCTCCATGAGCAAAGGAAAACTCCACATCAACATGCTCTGTTGACAAGACTTTTCCACCTCCATTAGGTCAGTTATCTCTGCACCATGCTACACTGCAAACCTGCATGACACAAATATCCTCTGCAATAAATGGAAGTCACTGCAATTATTTTTCATTCCAGGGATTTGCAATGTGAAAGTAAAAATGTTCATTAGAGATATGGCTTAGTGAAAACTATTGGTGATTGGTGGACAGTTAGACTGGATGATCTTGTAGATCGTTTCCAACCTTGGTGATTCTATGATTCTATGACCCCATGATTTAATATACTTAAGGTTGAGGGCTCTATTTAGCTCCTACACTGCAATCATTCTATTTTTTTTAACAGGAGTTAACACTGGATTTATATCAAGTTTTTCTTCCACAGTGCATTGGCATGACAGCTTCTCAGGAAAGATAAATTTTTAAGATGAATAAACAATTTATCTCTTCCTAAACTTACACGGAGAGATACAGAGAAAACTTCTGCTGTAACTGTGGGGGAAAACCTTCAGACATCAAGCACAAAAACTTATTTCTGAAATCACAAAAATTGGCACCTCAGAGTATCTGAAAGATACTTACGGTAGAGATTGATGCAACCTGCATCTCTACCACTTACTGTGCCTCTAATAACAAGCCCTGTTTTTCTATTCAGCCTCTCACAGCCACTAGCACGTAATGCCAAACCATATAATCCTTGGAAGGCTGGGAGATTATTTGGGTGGTATTGTTCACCCTCTGTAGAAGTTAAAGTTGTTTGTGGTGGAAGCCCAGAGCCTGCTTTCTAGAGCAGCAGGACTATTACCCACCTCACCTCTGACCATCCCTGATTAAGGGTTTCAACCAATACCATCTTCTGCCCCAAACAAACACATCTAAATTGACATTCTGATTCAACCTGCCTAAACTGTTCTGGGCTGTATGTTAAATATTCCACTTAAATGAGCTCCTCAGAAATCTCTTCTACGCTCAAATGCATCGTAAGGGGTTGGGATCATGAGAGAGTATCATTTGGAAAAGTCAGCGTGGCTCTTCTCCAATTCTCTTGAAATGATTTCATCTCTGATACATGTATAGGTCAGGATTGTATGCAGTCTGGCCCATTGCATATCCAGTGCAACATAAAACTGAGGTCCTATCCCATGGTAAAAAAATGTCCAGGTCTGGGGCCACCAACATAGGAAAGATGTGGAGCTGCTGGAGAAGTTCAGAGGAGAGCCACAAAGATGATCAGGGTGCTGGAGCACCTCTCCTACGAAGACAGACTGAAGGAGCTGGGCTTGTTCAGCTTGGAGAAGAAAAGGCTGTGGGGTGACCTCACTGCAGCCTTCCAGTATTTAAAAGAGGATTATAAACAATGGGGGTATCAATTTTTTACAAGGGTAGGCAGTGACAGGATAAGGGGGAATGGTTTTAAGCTCAAGGAGGGAAGGATTTGATTGTGTGTCAGGGAAGTTCTTTCCTATGAGAGTGGTGAGGTGCTGGAACAGCTGCCCAGAGAGGCTGTGGATGCCCCGTCCACCCCTGGAGGTGTTCAAGGCCAGGTTGGATGGGGCCCTGGACCCTGGGCTGGTACCAGATCTGGAGATTGGTGGCCCTGGCTGTGGCAGAGAGGTTGTAACTTGATGATTCTTGGGGTTCCTTCCAACCCAAGCCCTTCTGTGATTGTAAAGGCTGGGGAGAACTCTTGGTGGTGGAGGTGTGATGTTCCCATGCTGCTTCATTTCTGTGAAATTTCCAGCTGAATCCTGGTTCAAAATGGGAATCATCCCATCCTATTCTGTGTGCTGCCACATTTCCAGCCCAGGTCAGCTGCCCTTTCTGACTGACCAGCTGAGTTCACTGGGTCTTTATACAGATTTTCCTCTCTATACCAAACCACAGACAGGTTGACCACTCTAAAGCAATCTGAATCTTTCATGATGACAAATTGCTTCAGTTATTGAATATGTGCATAACTGCTACTAAAATTATATTCAAAGTAGTTGCAAGGAATACAATTTTAATCCCATAGCAAGGACTGAAAAGTCAAGGGAAAAATTTTAAGGAGAAAATAAGGAGTTTTCCAGCTACTATAAATAGGAAAGGATAGAAGAACACATCCAACAAGCAGAAGAAAGTGTGAGGAGGGTAAAATTGCACAGTGTTTTGGCTTTGGACTCCGCAAGGTAGTGAAGTATGAGATAGTGTGAAATACAAAGAAGCCTTTGTTGTTTACATCTGAAGTTTAAAAGTGGCACAGTGTGAATAAACAAAGGATGTTCCATGAAACACTGCAGCAGTGACGTGCGCACTCCGTCTGAGTTCCAGAAACGGCATGCAAGCAGAGGCGTCGCCTTCTCCTTTCAGAAAAGGAGGAGGTAAACTTTAAAGCTCGCCTTCCAGAAAATCTCATTTTCCCAGATCTTTAGGCTTTTGATAGACTTTTAAGTGGCAGGAAACATACAGGCTTAATAAGACTAAGATCTGGATCGTTTAGCGTTTGCTTTCAGGTTGGTTAAGCTGCTTACTAACGATAATTGCAAACGCACTTTTGGAAGCCTGAATTAGCTTTTTGTCTCCCAAGCACCTGAATTATATCAAACCGACTGCTTTTCGTTTGTCCCGACATAAATATGCCATGCTGCCGCAATAGCTCTGCAGCTTAGCTGATTATTATACAGGAGGACATGTTTTGATGGCACAACGATATGATAAGGACAGCATCTAAAGCTATATATGATATAGATTCACAATGATACTTCACTTTGAGCAGTTACATAGCATCAGACGTAATTCAAGCTTGGTACCAGCATCTACGCCTCACAATGCAGAGATTTCCCCAGCCTGACAAATCATTGATCAAATCTGATTTAAATTTAAAATATCCTTATCTATTACTACAGCATGGATAGAAGGGCACTTTTGATAACGTTACAAAAGTTGTTATGGGTTGCATTTACTCTTTACGAGATCTAAATGGAGCCAGCAGATGAAATCACCACTCAATCAGCATGTTCAACCCTGAATTTCCATACAGATCGGTTTTGCTGTTGTGGCACTGAAATCAACTGATCTTGGAACAGAAGGCAAAATAATGCTGTTATGTATACACCTCGTTTTTCCTGCAGTGAGCTCTGTGTACCACAGCCATGCTCAGGAGGTTGGCAGATCTGATGAGAAATGATGATGACCTCCTAAATATGGTGCTGCTCACGGCATTATCTTACTAGGGCCACATCCAAACATGTATCCCTCTGAAACCAGCTCCATACAAGCTAGCTAGGAAGATAAAACTGCTGGTGAGTTGCAGTTGACAAAATAAGACACAATTAATTCCGTTTCTCTAGTCTTTACTCAGCTATGGACTCTCTGGTGAAGATTTTGACGTGGGCTGTGGGAATTAGACTTAGTTTATATAGCAAGCTGGTCCACCCAAGACATCCTAAAAGATCTGAGTCACTTTTCAAGCATTAATATCCAATTCTCTGAGTACCCTCAAAAGCAGATGGCTTCTGCTTAAAGCCCGCTGACCGAGAGCACAGTGCTCCTGGAGCCTGCAAAATACGTGGCAAAGAAGTTCAACTTTGGAGGCTAACTGGAAAAGTAGAAATAAAACTTGAACCCTTTGCAAAGCAAATTCATCCCAACGGCCCCGGCTTTGCTTGGGCATATTCAGTTTTGCAAAGTGGTTACTGTGCCTGCAGCAGAAGTAATTTACCAGAAGAGGTGGAGAAACACACTTGGCCACAATACCAGCTGCAAAAACTGGGGCAGTTGTTTCTTTCACACCCTCTGGCAGCTGCCAAGAAGTGCTGAGAGTACAGCAGCACACAGGGATGAGTGAAAATGAGAACTCTACATAAGGAAGCAGGGTAAATCATGCAGCTCAGCTCCTTCACGCATCATCCCAGAATGAGCTTCGCCTGAGTCGCTGGGATCAAACTGTTCCTGAGAGCAATAAAAAGCAATGTATTATGGGGAGCCCTGCAAGCTCTCTTCCAATTCCATGCACCTTCGATTAGTGACAGACTTCTTTCACATGCTACAATGATTTTTTTCACAAGCTATAGTGATTTCCTACTAAAGAGATGTAGAATCATGTGATTCTCCGTGCACTGTGATGAAGGTGGAAAGGATCACTCAGATCCCTAAGTCATAGAATCATAGAATCATAAAATCTTTAGAGTTCAAAAGGATCCTTAAAGGCCATCCAGTCCACCTCTCCTGCAATGAACAGACACATTCAATAGGGACTTTTTATAAGGGCAGGTAGTGACAGGATGAGGGGAAATGGCTTTAAACTGGAATAGGGCAGATTTAGACTAGATATCAGGAAGAAATTCTTCACAGCAAGGGTGGTGAGACACTGAACAGGTTGCCCAGAGAAGCTGTGGATGTTCCCACCCTGGAAGCATTCCAGGCCAGTCTGGATGGGGCTGTGAGCAACCTGGGCTAGAGGGAGGTGTCCCTGCCTACAGCAGGGGGCTGGAACTGGATGATCTTAAAGGTCCCTTCCAACCCAAACCATCCTGACACTATGATTCAAAGCTAGATCAGGTTGCACAGGACCTGATCCAGCCCACCATACCCACTGACCATGTCCCTCAGTGTCACATCTCCATGGTTCTTGAACACCTCCAGGGACACTGAGTCCATCATCTCCCTGGGCAGCCTGTGCTAGTGCATGGCTGCCTGTTTGATGAATAATTTTTCCCAATATAAAGAGATGCAGCTTAGAGAAAAAGAGTAGTGAAAGAGACCTCCAGAGCTACTCCAGCTTATCCACCTGCCTGAGGAGTTTAGATACAAGCTGCTCTCCTATCTGCACAAATGTACCCTACAGGAAAGGATTGGATGTTTGAACGAAGGCAGCTGAGATTTTAAGTCAACAAGTTAATTTGTCAGCAAGCTACAGAAATGTGAGACCATCTCTGACTTCAGGGTCAAATTCCACTTGTTGTATAAGCCCTCTAGAATTGATGAAGTGGATTTATGCCCCTGGAAAGGAGATTTGGATTTGGCTATTAGTAAAACAAAATATCGAACCGTTTGTGGCTGGAAAGGAAGCAAAGAAAATGCAGGGAATGCACTTTGTGTTTCAGCGAGAAGCTGGCATTTGCAGCACAGCATCTCCCTGCCAGCTACAGAACAGCAGTGACTTGGCAGAGGTTTGATAGCCAGATGTCACCCTCATCTGGTTGCCTTGGCTCGGGCTGTCTGTTTGAAATGAGCAGCAAAACAGAGCGAGCATGGGGTCTTCCTGGTGCTGCTTATATGGGCTTGGAAAGAGCTTTGGACCGACACCGCAGCCCTCCGAATCTGGCACAGCTCTGCACCATTTTGTTGAGCTTACAGCCCTCACCAGGCAGAATCAGAGCTATCGGGTCGAGGAGGAGCTGGGATGTGAGGATCTGTCTGACAGCTGTCTCTCTTCGGGTGAGGAACGTGGAACAAATGCTCTCCCCCTACACTTCCCCGAGGCAGCGTGGAGCGCACTGAGCACTCCAAACCCCGGTGCGTCTCCTGGCGATAAGACACTGCTGTTGTGTTTCTTTGTTCGAGTTCATTGCTGCATCTCCGCTGTCAGTTTTCAGTCGGTTGCTTTATTTAAGGAGAGAGAGAATTTGCTTTCTGTATTGCTGCTATGTTACCCTTAACAATGGCACAGAGAAAACCATCAGGGCTGTCTCTATCTCAAACCTGCCGGCTTTCTAGCTCACCGTTATTTAAGCCAGCACAAGACTGATACATATAGAGGTACGCAGTCAAACACTGCACATCCCTCCGACCACATGGGCTTTCAGATACAGCAGAAGACTCGATCGAATGGGCAAATTTTTGCCGGGTTGTGCTGTGGCAGCTCAGCCACAAATGCCTCCAGATCCATGCAGCAAAAGCCAAGAGCACGCGCCGTCCCTTCTAAGCCCCCACGTGACTGCCCTTAAATCAGAAGGAGAATTACTTTTTAACTGAAAGCCTGATAGTGTGTGTGTATGTTTGTATACACATCAATATGTGCGATAAGAAGGCTGCTTTGTGGTGAAACCTGCCAACAAACCCATTTTTCTGTCGCCATCTGCTAGGAAGAGAGCGAGCACCTGTTAGGAGCAGCTGCTTGAATGCAGAATGTAGGTAAGAGAAAAATCAGTTTCATTTTGGAGTTGGCTTGCTGCAGGTAGCACTTGGCTCTCACCCAGGATGTCAAGTGGGCCTTTATGAGCTTGCCCTCATCAGGAAGTGGCTAGTGGTGTAAAATCCCCAACCTCACTGTCACCGAGGCTAAAGGCACCGGCAGATGCCACTCAGGCTGCCATTTCCCCAGGGGAAGCCATGGGGATCCCCCATCTGGGCAGCTCCAAGTGGACAGGGGAGACATCAGGAAGGATTTCCCATGCTCTTTCAAGCAATACGTTGAGGACCACAGGTCAGCACGGCCTCTCCCATCACGCCTGACACTACAGATGGACTCAAAGTGACTACCCATAGTCTTTGCTTGTGCTGACTGTGCTTCTGCTGAAGGAATAGTAATAGAAGCATAGAATCATAGAATCGCAAGGTTGGAAAGGACCTACAAGATCATCTAGTCCAACCGTCCTCCTAGCACCATTACCACCACAAGCACTAAACCATATCTCGTAGCACATCACCCAGATGCCTCTTGAAAACTGCCAGGGATGGCGACTCCACCACTTCCCTGGGCAGCCATTCCAGTGCCTGACCACTCTTTGAAAGAAAGATCCCCTTACCACACAGGCCTATAAGTAATAACTGCGAGAGATACAACAGCACTATAAGGAGTTGCATCTATGTAATGGGAGCAGCAGGAGGTCAATGGATGAGTTTTCTTTGCACAAGGAAAACTTGCAATAAACACTGATACTCAGGGGTTCCTCCAGGTCAGAATGTCTTCCCTGTCCCTCTTTTCCTCTTTGCCCTGCTTCTTTACTTTCTCCTCTAGCCTCCTTCTTCCCTTCCAAGGACTTCTTTCCTTGTTTCAGACCTCCTGATTTGTCCCATATCACCACCCTGTGCTATGAGAGTAACAAGTATTTGGCTCGCATAACACCTTTACAAATAGCGTGCCTAGGTTGAAAAGGCCCACAATGCTCATCCACTTCCAACCCCCTGCTATGTGCAGGGTTGCCAACCAGCAGCCCAGGCTGCCCAGAGCCACATCCAGAGCCTTGAATGCCTGCAGGGATGGGGCATCCACAGCCTCCTTGGGCAACCTGTTCCAGTGCCTCACCACCTTCTGTGTGAAAAACTTCCATCCCAACATCCAACCTAAACCTCCCCCGTCTCAATTTAAAACCATTCCGCCTTGTCCTATCATAGGAAAACAATGAATATTCCCAAAGTGTTTTTGAAGCCTCAGCCTTAATTGCCCATTACCTCTGCAGTCCGCATTACAGTTCAGCTGCATCAAATGCTGATTAAAAAACCCTGATTCCTGGGTAGGTAACCAGCGTGGCTCAGGGAAAGCAGAACAAGTGCGTGAGGCTGACAGAGGAATAACATTTCCTGTGCTTGTAAAGGAGCAAATTTGATCCTGACGCAGTGAAACAAACATAAAATCACATGCAGCCATCCCACAGAGTCACTCAGTGGTATAAATCTGCACTCTAAATTGTGTTTTACAACAAATACCTTCGGTCAAGCAGGTTTTGTTCTTCTCTTAATGCAGACTTAAATCTGTAAGCACATCTGTAAGCATATAGATTCGTGCCTCCTGGGATATGCCTAATGGGCTCTGAATTCACTCTGGCTCATTTCTTTGTAAAGAACTGGCTGTACAGTGGGAAAACTGAACAGGGGCTTTCACTGATGGATGATTTTTCATTCTGAATTTAAATGTACAAACCGAGATCGTGGGTTATTATTGCCATGAGAAAGAACAACAGAAAAGGCAAGAGTCATAGATTAGGGAGTCAGTGACACAGAAACAGTCAAGGACAGGATGAGCTAATTAATGTTACCCTCTGCCCTCTAAATTACCCATATATTTACTTAAGTGCTTCTGCTCAGCATCAGCTGAAGGGAGCTTGGAGGCAGCAAAGCCTGTCTGCCAGCCAGGTACACCTCCTCCTGGTTCATATGATGTGCTGTACCATGAAGATGCCAGAGAGAAAGCATGAGAAAGAAGGGTGCTGAGCTCAGGAATAGGACTGATGGGAGCAGAAATCAAAGGTGTCAATGACCTATGTTGAGAGCACCCCACTAGGAAATCTTTCCCATCTTTTCCTTTAAATCCACCCTTGAGAGCAGCTGGAGTTCCACCACAGTGTGAACTCTCTTGGGACACTCTTAAATATGAAAACATTCACGTATTCCACATTTTTGCCACTGATAGGCACCCTCAGACGAAGAAGGAATTGCTCCATCTTTGAAAGAAGACAGCAGAAAGTCCTAACTGCATTTGAATAAAATGCCAGCCAGTGGGAAAATATATATTAAAAAAAATAATAATACTAATAAAAAGAAAAACTAAAAAAAAAAAAAAAAAGCTTTGTTCATGCTGTTACAATTTAGGAACTGCTGGCATCCCTGCCTCCAAAAGGAAGGGAGCAGAGAGCGGAGTGCTCAGCAGCTGAGGACGTGTGTTCTGGAAGCAGTACGTCGGAGCAGATGGTGAAATGATTACTGCCAGTAAATGTTAGAGTCCTCTTTTTTTCTTTTCATTTTTTTTTTTTTTAAACTTGAATTCTGAACAACAGGAGAAAAATAATTACGAGGGCTACATGAAAGCAGCTTGATTTCCTTTCTTTTTCTGTTCGGAAGGCATGCGTGTCTTGTTCCCTTCCAATACCTAAGAATGTGGATGCTTACTGGGTTTGCTGGATTCCAGTCCAGCAACAAGAACTTTGCTGTGCTGAGCTTAACATGGCTCTTATTTTTAAAGCTTTGTTCATGTGGGAAATTAGGAGGTGCAGGACCCCATCAAATCTCTCCAAGTAAACAGGCCTCCTCCATCCCATTTCCCCTCCTTGGAGTTTACAGCCCTCTCTATGGATGCAGTCATTACTGCCAGGTTTATGGGGTCTGGAGGTCAAAGGGTCTGAGGAGTGGCCGAGGCCCCTGGGTCTGGACAGGGCAAGGGGAAACGCTAAAAGATGGAAGATTTATACTGGATATAAGGAAAAAGTTTTTTAATATAAGGGTAGTGAAGCACTGGCACTGGTTGACCAGTGATGTGGTGGATGCCCTGTCCCTGCAGACAGCCAAGGTCAGGCTGGATGGGCTCTGAGCACTGATGGAGCTGTGGGTGTCCCTGCTCAGTGCAGGGAGTGGGACAGATGGCCTTGAAGGTCCCTTCCAATTCAATTCTATGATCTCTATTGATGAGGGGTGGAAAGGTTCTTGTAAACATTTGTAAATTAAGAAAGCCAAGGGAAGTTTCCACGGGGAGATCAAAAATGCACAGAAGACATCTTCTCATTGAGTTTCAGATCCCTGATCCACTGCAGGGAGACACCAGAATTGCTTGCAGATAGGTCAGGAGAAATATTTTAGTGCTGAAAACGTGTTTTTTCTTCAGCTTCCTCCTCTGAGCAATTTTGGCTGGATCCTTAAAAAAATATCACTTTGAGGAGGCAGAAAAGTGGCATGAAATAATCCACCCCTCCCTCCCCCCTCCTCAAAATTGATGCCTGCTGAAATATCAATCAGGCGAGGAAGAGAAGAACTGTCAGACATCCCTAAAATGGGGAACATCTAGCTTCACCTGCAAGGCTGAGGTTGGAAGGAACTTCTCTTTCACCCATTCACTAGTTTAGCAGTCAACTTCTGCTTATGTGAAGATATTTTTTTTATGCCTATCTGAGCTGTCAGTACAGGGTGACTGGTTGGGGACGGCTCCATCTAAAATCTCTGCGAGAACCGTAGCAGCAGCTCCATGCTGAGAACCTCCCACAGAACTGGAATTCGTCAGCATGGTTCCTCTCCAGTTCAAATCAAGAGAAATTCATCCCAAGAAAGGAGCTTGGTACGGTGGATACCCCATCCCTGGTGGTTTTCAAGGCCAGGTTGGATGGGGCCCTGGGCAGCCTGGTCTAGAATTAGATGTGGAAGCTGGTGGCCTTGCCTGCAGCAGGGAGGTTGGAGCTTCATGATCCTTGAGGTCCCTTCCAACCCAACCATTCTATGATTCTATGATTCTGTGATTCCTAAAATTTGCCTGGCAATCCAGAAGTGCCTGTACTTCTCCAATGACTGTAGAAGAACCCACTATTTCCACACTCTTGCATCTTGTACCAAAATTTCTGACAGTGATTACAAGCCAAAGCAAATGAAATCTGCAGCTAAAAGACTCAGAATTCCTTTCTTCTTCTTCTTCTTCTTCTTCTTCTTCTTCTTCTTCTTCTTCTT
>NW_024962287.1:4133309-4162689 GCF_019238085.1 Lagopus leucura
TTCTTCTTCTTCTTCTTCTTCTTCTTCTTCTTCTTCTTCTTCTTCTTCTTCTTCTTCTTCTTCTTCTTCTTCTTCTTCTTCTTCTTCTTCTTCTTCTTCTTCTTCTGTGGCCATATAGGAAAATGAGTGGTCCAAATCTTGCATATAAGGAAAAAGTCTTTTACAGTGAGGGTGGTGAAGCACTGGCACAGGCTGCTCAGAGAGCTGGTGGTGCCCCATCCCTGGAGATTTTCAAGACTGGGCTGGATGGGGCTCAAAGCACTGATGGAGCTGTGGATGTCCCTGTACATTGCAGGGGAGTTGGACAGGATGACTTTTAAAAGGTCCCTTCCAACTCTAAGGACTCTATAAATATTCTATATTTGCCAAAATTCTCGAAGATTATTCATAGCCATTGACACATCATTCTTTGGAAGTCGGGCATGAATTTTCAAGGTGAAGCCCAGTGGTAGTAAAATAATATGATTTTAATTTCAATTGTAATCGTTTTGAGGCTTTGGAGTGATATTTTCAATTACAATCACAGCTCTTATCCCTTGACAATTTCTAAAAAAGAAAAGAGATGAGTAATTGAAATGTTGCATCTTCATTCAAAGACTCCACCACTTACCGAACAAAACTGGAATGAACGGTGCCAAGAAAGTCAGCAGAGGATGACTGCATGAATACTCCTTGAGATACAGCACTTGTATCAAGGACGTATACCATCAATAATGACAATAGCAGCATTTGTCTTTGCAATTTAACTGCATTCAGAGCTTGCTGCTTAAATGCTTACTTAAATAGTAATAACATAAATAGAGCTGCACAGACACTGGTCCTTGTAGTTAGGTGATACTAGCTTTGGAGTTCAAAGGCTGCATGATGGTGGACAGTATTACCAAGTATTGTGTTGAAAAGCAAATACTCCTATACACAAAAACACGCTGTTCCCACAAAGCATGAACCTGTCTTTCTATTTCTTATGTACTGTATCATTGTGATATGAAGAAAAACACTTGTAGGATAGCACTTCACGCTAAGTTACTAGGGAACAGGACAGGTTTGGGTTGGTTTGATATTTATTTCTTTTTTCAGGTAACTGAAGATGTTTAGATTTAAGACTGGCAGCACAAAACCTGATGACGTGGGAATACCTGAAGTATCTAAGCATTTCTTGGCAAATCAATAACATTAAAATCAATAGCAACTGAGGAATTGCGCAGGGAATTTCATTCCGTTTGAGAACAACATAATTTAAAGGTGATTTCCACATTCACCAAGAATGGCACAGAACTTGCCAGGCCCAGCAACAGCTCTGAACATCCATTTTGTTCTCCTATCTTAAAGTACCTTGACTGAAACCCACTTCTGCCTGCCCACTGAGAGTATTTACCTCCAGCTACCAAAGCTTTCTTATTATCTTCTCTGATCTGAAAAGCGAACTCCCCTCAGTTTCTTCTTTATAGAGTTTATAGAGCACTAACATGTTCATCAGGAACAAAGCCACACTGTACTCCAAGATCTATGCACAGCCCCAGTGGTGCCACAGCACTGCCTGACCTACTGAGGAGTCTCAGGAGATGAAAGTGAGAAGACCACACACCTTTTGGCTTGAAAAAGCGGCATTTCTCATCACAGCCTTTCCTTCCCTCTAGGTAGAATCCATCCCATCCCTCATCATGACGGGAAACCCAGAAAGGCTGAAGCTGAGTTGGCTGAACACTACGTAGGAGATAATCCTGTTGCCTCTGCAGCGAGGTCTCCAAAGCAGCAGCTCCTGGGAACTTACAGAGACATTTCAACTTTCATCACAGCTTTGCTCTTCACTTTTATCTAGTTAGTGCTTCTAAAGTGCTTCGAGAACCCGGGGCAAAAAATACAATACGAGGCTTAGACTAATTCCACGTTGGCCTATTGTGTCTGGCCTCTTAACGAGCGTAATTGATAGAATTCCGCTACCATAAATGCATCCCAACCACCTCTGCCCCCCAAAAAGGAATCAATTGAGGGAAAATGGTTCATGACAGGAAAGAACAAGAGATCGATTAAATATTTAAAGCGTTACTGTAAATGAACAAGGCTCACAAGCCAGGCCAGTAATGAGCTTCCCTCTAAGCCGCTGGGAACCTGCATTAACGCTGCACTTGACTCCTTCAGGTCTCTCCCATGTGCCAGCAATACTCTCACAAGTTGCCAAGCAGACACACTGTGTAAAGTGGTGGTTGCTCTTACGTGTGTGCATCTTCAAGATGGGAAGGGAGAGATTTAACCACTTCTGTTCTCCCAGTGCAGTGAAACAGGAAAGGACATGAAACAGAAAGAAGCTTCCTTTAGATTTTGGACTGATTTCTAGCAACAAGATAAACAAGTTCCCATAGGAGATGCCCATTCTGTTCAAGAAATTTCACAAAGTAAAGAATGAATGGGTTATATAGGCCTGCCTCCTCAGCACTCAGAAAGAAGAATGTTGGAATTAACATTCTACTTGATCATTTGTTTCCACAGGAATTTTTCATGTTACGTGTGTTAGCTACGTCCTGCATTCATTATAGCCCATCTAAAGAGGGAAAGCCACAGCAAATACAAAATCCCTACCATATTACAAATGACTACCATAACTGCCATGCCTACTCCAACACTTAAGTTCAATTTGCACTAACAAACACAGGAGTTGAGCCCCTGTGTATTCAGCATACGTAACAGAAGCAGACATAACACCTACATCTGACAGATTGGCACAAAACACCACTTCAAGCAATATTAGCACCCATGGGAGTTTCCCTAGAAGGGACAGAACCTTCTGAATTTTCTGGAAAACCTAAACTGAACATCTCTGTGATGACTTTTAATACTAAAAATACGTATGTGTTTGATTTTGTGTCAGATGGGAAAACATTAATGATGAAAGTGAAGATGCTAATTAGCACAAGGACTCTGGCTAAAGGAAAGATGGCAGAAAAACATCCTAAATTGAAGTGAAATGGTAGAGGGAGAAGATCAGAACTCAAGTTATTCAAGGAACATCCTTAGGACTAACCCTGTTTCATATTCTCACTCATTACTTTGACCCAGAACAGCAGAAATGAGTTGATAAAACACATTCATGTCAACAAAGACGAGAGCTACCATAGTATCAAATTGTTTACATGGGCTTTTCAGGTCATCCTACTGTCCCATAACAGCAACAGACACATCTCCATTTGTTCTGATGCACACTTGACCAATATCTTCCAGCCTCTGATCATCCTTATTGCTTTCCCCTACATCACATGCCAGCTGATCTAGGTTTTTGTTGACGGGCATCACCCAGAACCATGTATGGCAAGCCAGCTATGGCTTTTGTGAGAGCTGAATAAAGCAGGATTATGAAACACAGCCTGCAGGCTAATCTTGTAAATATACATCCCAGGATGTATTTGCACAGTTTTCTCCACAAAGGACATTGGTGGGTCCCACTTATCATACTCATCCTAAATATGTTCCTACAAAATATCACCTTAGCCTTCTGTTTTCAACTCCAGCTAACAATGCTTGCCTAAACCAGCACTCTGTATAATTCCATTCAATGCATCTTTCTACTTTGACATGGAATAAATGTCAAAACTATTGTTCTCTGACTACAGCTTTCAAGCAAATTTCATACAGATTTTATTGTCATTTCATATAGATCTTGTTGCCTTGACTTGCTTACAAGAATGTCATGAAGGACAGTGTCAAAAGCTTTCTTGCACAAAGGCATTTGACACTGACTGCTCCTCTTCTGTCCACAAGGCTTTTTGTTCTCTCACAGAAGGAAATCAGATCAGTACGATGTCATTTGTTCTTGACAAGTCCATGTTCACTGTTACTCAGCTCCTTGTTATCACTGGCATTCTTGCAAAGGCTCTGATGATTTGATCCAGTGTATTTCTAGGAACTAACCTGGACTGTCTGATCTATGTTTTATCTATGATAAAATGCCATTCCATTTTATCCACAAAGCCATAAACCATAACGTGGCTACAGCCATTCTAGTAAAGTAAACTATGCTAAGGCACAGGCAGAGGAGCTCAATCGTGAGAACCAGGAAGCCTATATTGCAGCCCATGGCATGCTTCTAGCCCATGCCAACTAACACACTTGCCCTTGCTTTCCAAACACAGTTTGAGAGCCTGGGCCAGGGACCATTCCCAAAAGACAGTGTGCAAGTGACTACCTTGCTTCAGAAGGACTACTAATACGGATGAGGTCACACTCTGCTATTCCAGATTTGCACCTCTGACACAATGCAACTATTAATGTCAAACACAACCCAGGGATGCAACCGTTCAGTACAGCTCTAGGAGAGATTGATAAAGGTTAATCACTGCCCCCCATGATAATATATACCATAACAGCCTGCTTGCCTGCCTGCCTGCCTGCCTAGAGTATTTCCTATGTGGTTTATTCACATTACAGAACTTTCATACAGTGTAATTACAAAGACTACTTTTGGGCATCTCTTATGTTGTCCCACATTACCAGCCTTTTGTTTTGCTTTTTTGTTTGTTTTTTCCCACTTGCACATCACCAAGTGGCCTACACCATTACTCCACTAACTTATATGTGAACACTAACTTATATGTGCTGATGACATGAGCTTGAGTAAGCAATCTTAAGTCATTTTTCATTTTGATGACACTTTGTGTCATCTTTGTTACATACATTGTCTGCCATTAAACGATATGAGAAGCTAAAGCCTCAGAATTCTATTTTCTACCTCCATGATATTTTTCTGCTTCTCTACGTCTTAAGAGCTGGTCTTCTGTGTTAATGTGTGCTAACAAACCACAAAACTCATCAGAGCACCTTAAAGCTCCTGCTGGCAGGCTGCTGAATCACCAGGAGCCCAGAATAACACTGGCCATCAAAGGCAGCCTTGTTGACAGGCCAGCTGGACTCCTAGGCACCTTGCATTCACTGTCTTCCCACATATACATACACTTCACTCTAGGCCTATTTGTCCCGTCTTCTCAGAAAGAGTGGTTAAGCATTGGAACAGGCTGCCCAGCAAAGCAGTGGATTCATCATCCCTGTAGGCATTCAAAGAAAAGGCAGATGTAGTACTGAGGGACATGGGTTAGTGGGCAACACTGGTGGCAGATGGATGGTTGGACCAGATCACAGAATCACAGAATTGTAGGGGTTGGAAGGGACCTCCAGAGATCATCGTGTCCAACCCCCCAATGATGATCTTAGAGGTCTTTTCCAACCTTTATGACTCTATGATTCCATGATTCCTTTCTATGAGGTCATGTTAGTCAAAGTATCAACACAGATGAGAAGCTCACTCATGCTCCCAGTGTAACTACATCGCTAACCCTCCTTGATTTCAATCTCCCAAGCCTTCTACAGTCATCTTAGTTGTGTCACGATTTTGTAGCAGTTGGCAAAAACTCCAATAAGCAGAGACTGACAGCTTTCTTCTGAAAAAAAAAAAAAAAATAAAATAAAATAAAAATGCACTATCTAACAACAAAGAATTGCCATCCCATGTTATCCTTGCCCTCTAAAGCACTTTTGTGTACTCTCTGAGGCCATCGAGAAACCAGCAGATGTGGACAGAGTTGGTGAGAGAATCTGAATCACAGATGTGGCTAAAGTTGCCATGAAGAAACACAGGAGGTAGGTATAAGAATATATAAATTCTTTAACCCTCAGATAAATGAGGAAACAGCCTCCCAGTGGGACCAGCAGAGAGAAAAAAAATCTCACAGTGTTAAATGGGACTTGATTCATTTACGCATTTCATCCATACAATGAAATGGATGTCCAGAACAGCAAGGGATAGGATTCAATGACCTAAGGAACACTTTCCAGATTCAGATCTCTGTTCTTTTTAAACCACGTGCATGAAAAACGCTGTGCTCATTTCTGAAAGTAAAACGAGTATTTCTGTAGCTTTGACCTGCATACAGGACTCTTTTTTTACCCATCCAGAGCAGTACAGAGAGCTACTTAATGCATTAATGCTGCTAAACTATGTCACTTATGGCATCTTTCTGCTTCTGTTGGAAAAGAAAAACTGCAGTATGTGCTGCATGAAATGCCAACTGGGGGTGAAAGAAGAGAACACAGCGATGGCAGGTACTTGATTTAGCTCTGCGTCAATAAAACATCCAGATTTATAAAAGCGAACGTGACGAAAAATGTCTTAATGGAACTACATTTCTAAGAGTGCATTGGTCCATTCACCTGTAATTACTTCAGGGTTGCTCTGCTGTATTCCTTGCAATACCAGCCAGTTTTATGTGGCAGTCTCAGACTTTTTCATTTAGATACTAGTGAAAGGGACGGCGAGCTCATATGCATACAGGTCATACACCAGCTCTTCAACATACCAACAGTTTCTTGAAGATACACCTTGTGAAGCACCACAGTCTCAATGCATGAGCTCTTTCTGAATTTTCATCTTAAAAAAAAAAAAGGAAATTTTCATTTACAAGGAAGGACTGATGTTTATAGTGCTGGATAGGATATATTCTTACAAACAAAGAATTAAGGGCCAAGTCTTGAATTCGGACTTAGATCTCACCCATTCAAAGCTGTCACTGAAATCAGTGTGCCAAATAATGCATTTAATGGCTTTTAGGCAAACTTCCATTGGCTTCAAATCGGAGATTCTGCATAAGACTCGTGTTTGGCACAGAAACTGTTTTACACAGCAAAAGCCTGTCAAGATCTAAGTAGAGACTCTGATATCTGGCCCTATTAACTGGGTCGATTTTTCAAAATCTACTCATGCTTCTGGTTTCATCTCATTCATGCTCTTGTACTGAAGTTAATGTGATTGCTTCTTTCCAGACTCAAAGCACAGATAGAAGTGGGACACATTCAGCTTGGTTTTTGATTATTTGCTTGTGTGGTTTTAATCAATAGCAAATATCACTGGGTCATTTGAGTAGACTTAGTGTACCCTATCAGTAATGTGGAATTCTTCCCTTTTGAACTATTCCTTTGCGTGGTCACAAGAAAAGATTGTTTCTGCTCACTATGGTATCTCAGCAAAGAAAATAACTACTTACAGAAACTCAAGATCCATGAAAAGTAGTGAAGCATCAATTGAAACAAAATTGCTCGAAAAAATACAAGTATCTAAAACAGGCTGTGGTGCTTAGCATCAGCTAAGCATCAGCTGAACAAACGAGGAGGTGGTGCTGCAATGGACAATCTATCACTCCTGGCCATGCATTCCTGCCCTTTTCCTTGGGCTGATGCTTCTGCTTCTCTCACCTCGCAGTCAATATGGCAGGGGAACTCCTTTGGGGGAAAACTAACCCACAACACAGTACAACGTTTTCTGCCAATTTAGGTCTTTCAAGTGGCTCAACAACTCACATGAGTGCTGGTGAAAAAGAAGGGGAGGAAATGCACCACAGAAGGGGGCAGAAGTCAGGATCACCTCTTCCAATAGCAAGCAGCTCCATGATTTGCTGCAATGTGCAACTGCACCTGAATCACAGAATCACAGAATCAGCAAGGTTGGAAAAGACACACAAGATCATCCAGTCCAACCATCCACCTATCACAACAGTTCTCACTAAACCATGTCCCTCGACACAGTGCTTCTATTCCTCTTCCTCCTCCTTTCTGCGCTGCAACACAGACGTAAAGACTTTGATGTCAGCTGAGTTATTTTGGTGCAAACGAGGCATGAAGGGAAAACAAGCCGTGGTGTCCTACATAGCAGTCTGCTGGCAGAGTTAGAGATAGTACTGATGAGTCCTGACTCAGAGCCTTGATGTCTCACATTCATAGAAAATTCTTCTCCAAAGTTTACATCACACGACAGCTTTTTGGCCTTGTTATTTTGATACCTGGCAATCAGAATTCACAGCTGCTGCAGCTCTTATCTTTATCAGGAGTATAAATATAGCAGAAGACAATATCCAAGATACTACTACCTATGCCCAGAAATTAAGTATTGCTTTATTAGATAAATTAAATAAATTAGATAAATTATTAGTTTGTTCTTATTGTACTTTAATGGAAGGAAGTTGCTAACAGTGGGGTATTTTATTTGTACTCACTGCAAGGTATTTTAAGTTGATAATAGGCTAGACTCTCAACCGACCATTAAAGGTTTGTGGTAGCAAAGTAGACCTAAAGCCTGCCTTTTTCTGGCCCCAGCCATTTCATAGAAGGATTCGGGGCAAATATTCCTTCCCCAGCCTGCCCAAGTTTCCATATGGCACCTGAATCCTTCTCCATCCCAAGCCACCAGCCACACTGACGCCTTGGAAACTCTGCTGAGGTGGGACACTGGGCTCTGGGTCCTCAGATCTTGAAGGTTCCCGATCTTCACCAGAAGCCCTGACGTTCCAGAACAGGCAAGAAGAGAACAAGCCAAATTTCTCAGTGGCTGGGATTTGCTGTTGGTGGGACCTTGAGCACAGGGTTTCCAGGATCTGAGTAAGAATTCTCCAACATGTTCTGGTCAACCAAGTGGGTCCTCAAAGCCTGTCCCAGTGTGTCTGAGAAGTGCTGGGTTCAATGACTTCACCACTCCTTCTTGACTCTGTTCCAAATCTCAAACAGACCAAATTCTCTTCTGGAAAGCAGGCACCACATTTCCCAAGGCTGCTTTTCTTTTCTGAGGTGTGCCAGGAGCACAGTTTATGACTCACCTCCTGAAGGAATGGAATATGTGATTTATTGAAGAAAGAACAAAGATAATCCAAACAGCACAACCTTGCAGAACCTGCAGCTCATCCCTTCCCTCCTAACACCTATGGGAAAGGAAGGATTGGGGCATCCTATCTCCCTTCCTAACTTGAAGATCTCATCTGCTCCAGTCACCTTACCCCTGGAAATGTTTAAGGAAAGGGTAGATGAAGTACTCATGGATGTGGCTTAGTGGACAATATTGGTGGTGGGTGAACAGCTGGACTAGATCTGAGAGGTCTTTTCCAACTTGAATGACTCTATGATTCCATTATCTCCATGCTTGTCTATTGCCTGGCTCTCTTTGGCCACAGCAAAAGATCTGATTTTGATCTGATTCCTGCTTGGCTTCAATCTCCATCTATTAAGAGCCTTATTTCAGACATAGGTGTGTAAAGCCTGGAACCAAAAAAATGCATTAAATATCTAGTAAAACCCATCTGTGATCATCCTCCACAACTACCCAGACATTTCATTGGTCTGATAAGAAAACTCATTACATGGAGCAGTCTTGGGAGAAAGATGTAGATATATTTTTTCTGGGCATGTGATTTTTGTGCAAATTCCAATGCAAAATAATGCAGTAGCCTTACATCTGGTAAAGGTCCCCAGAAACCATCTCTCAAACATATTTTGCCATGAGAAAAGGTGCTTCAATCTCTTGGTCAGCACTGTTTGGTAATAAAGGGTCAGTAATCAGATTGCTTCATATGTATTTGATATACAAAGGCCATGGGGCAAGGAAAATAACCTGGTTCTCTCATGCTAAGCATGAAGATGTGAACATGTTTTCCCTATTCAAAAAGGAAAAGAGCTCCTGCTATTGTCCACGGTCTCCACCAGCCCTCCCAAGTGAAGCAGAGAGTTGCCCATACAGCACTGAGATGGCTCACACCCCAAAACACAGCCTTACAACACAGGGTAAGGGGCACCGAGAGCGGCACTCGTGTCGTTATTTGCAGCAACACCTCGGTGCTCCACCTGAGCCAAGTGCCGTGCATTGATTTGGGGCTGTATTATTCAACGTGGCTCTCCCATCTGCTCAGCTGTGCAGACTTGTGACTTTGACACCGGAGGTGCCGGAGCCGGGAGCCAGCAGCACAGCCAGCACAGAAGGTGAAAGAGCAAACGGGTGACACTCCACCTAGGACGCTTGCTGTGAATTCACTCTTTTTTTTTTCTTCTTCTTTTCAAGAGTTCAGGAACATTTGCAGTACACCTCAGTGACATTTCTGGGAATAATCCCCACTGAGCCTTGTCCCCACCAAGGCTCAGGAAGTCGCTACCTTGCCTTATGTTTGGAAATCTGTGGCTAAGCAGCTTTACTTCGCATAAGACTTGCATTAAGTGAGCTCCAACATCCCCAGAAGCAAATTTATTAATACATTCTAGGTCGCTTCCCCAGACCATGTTTTCTTCCTCAGTCCTAACCAGTTGCTCTATGTAACAACGTGTTGCAGAGCAGCAAAACAGCCTTGGCCTCTTTTTGTTTCCAATCAGAACAACTCTCTCAATTTCCTACTTAGCTCATGTCTGCCAAAAATGCAGCATGTACTCCAATGCTGGATAGAATAATACATGACCCAATTTACTAATACGATAGTTCAAATTAGAATTATAAATGTGGATCATAGCTGATGTCACTTCAATTCATGTTGTTCAGATATCATCAAAACAATGCATCTTCCGTGAAATAATTCAATATCCTCAAGTAGCATGAAAGGGACTATTTGCTTACAGCGTGCACCTCTCCTTTATTTTAATATGACATTAAATATGCACAGTTAAGCACTCAAAAGTCAGGAAATGAGAAATGCAAGGCTCATAAAGCTTTAACTCTGCCTCCTCGAGGATATTAATTATGTTGTCATCTTTTATCAGATCATTGCATACTGTTTCTTAAATATTGTTTTTCTGCAACCTTTTGTATGTTTATGCATTCCAGAACAGCCCGAGATCGCGCTGTGAAAGACCACAGCAATTCAGAATGATAAGAGGACAGATTGAGGGATTCGTGTTTAAATTCTGCCTTTGACTTCCTTGGCTTCCCAGAGTTAAAACGTACAACTCAAAATGCTAAAACACAGCTTCATTTCGCTGTTGCTCATCTTGAGGTAGAAGCAGCATACACCATGCATGCAATCTGTCACTGCCTGATCTAAAACAATCCAGGCGCTGCTAGAGCTCAAGGAGCATTTGGACAGTGCTCTCAGACATAGGGTTTGAGTTGCCATGTGTGGGACTGGGGCTGGACTCCATCCTTGTGGGCTCCTTCCAACTTGGAACAGTCCACGACTCTATGAAGAGTCGCTTCCAGGTTTCCCTGAAAACAGAATTCAGTCATCTCAGAACCAGCTATGACCTCACCTTCTCTTTCACTGTTACAGCGGAAGGACAAGACAGTAAAGAGAGTTCTCATAAGTTATTGGACTCTTAACTCTCTTGCTGACAATCTTTTTAGTGACTGCTCTGCAGCTTCTTTTTTGCTGCGGTGCTGTTTGGCTCACAGCTTGAGGCAAAATAATTTCTTACTTCATCTAGGTTGATCTTTTTCTTTTAGGAAAACTAATGGAACTGAAAATAGGCCTCCAACCATACTCACACTGCATCTAAATTGTCCCACAGAAACATGTAGCTTAGTGGGTAGTAACACTGATAGGAGAGTGGTTGGACTAAATCTTGTAGGTCCTTTGCAACCTTGATTCTATGACCCTTGGAAACATCTACGAGACAACATACCCCAACCGCGCAAACTAAGACAATTTTGTTTTCCTTTAAGAATGCAGAAGCAACTTCCTCACTTTTTACTCTGGGGACAAGGGGTCTCAGACAGAAAAGCATTCCTCAGAGAATTCGCCTGAACCAAACTGCTGGCTGGAGCCCACCTGAAGAACCATTGAATCACAGAATGGTTGGGTTGGAAGGGACCTCAAGGATCACGAAGCTCCAACCCCCTGCCACACGCAGGGCCATCAACCTCCCCATTTAATACCTGCCCAGGCTGCCCAGGGCCCCATCCAACCTGGCCTTGAACACCTCCAGGGATGGACGGGGCATCCACAGCCCCTCTAGGCAGCTGTTCCAGCACCTCACCACTCTCATAGGAAAGAAATTCCCCCTGACATCCAACCTAATCTTCCCTCCTTCAACTTACGACCATTTCCCCTTGTCCTGCCATTATCTACCCTTGTAAAGAGTTGAGGCTGAAGCATCCAGGCTATCCTAGAATAGCAAATCAGGTTGGTTATGGAATGTCCTAAGAAACCCTCAGTCACTTCCGGCTGCTCATGAATGAGACCACAGACTATGGATCTGGTAGCCTGCACAGTGTGGACACTTGTAACTTTGAAAGCTGACTCCAGAAAAGATGAAAGTTCAAAGTCTACAGTTGGCCTTCGCTTGTAGCTGGCAGGACTCTGATCTGGGGGGTTGACTTATCAGCTAAGAGACCACCAACCAACTCAGTTAGATTCATCACCTAACAGCAAGGGGTCCATTCCAGGCTGGATTGGGTGTTTCCCCATGATAGAGATATTCTCTGATAAACAGACTGTCCCACAAACTACTATCTGGATCTTTGCCATCTTCTCTGCTCTGTGGAGGCACTATAAATCTGAACATGCAGACACTGAAAGAGCCTTCCCATTCCCTAATTATTACTAGCAGAACTTTCTATCAGCAGAGGGGTGGCCAGCAGGGACAGGGAGGTGATTGTCCCTCTCTACTCTGCTCTTGTGAGCATCTTGTGAGAGTATCTGGAGTACTGTGTCCAGGTCTGGAGTCCCCAGTACAAGAAATACAGGGAGCTGTTGGAGAGGGTCAAGAGGAGCCACAAAGATGATCAGGGGGCTGGAGCACCTCCCCTACAAAGACAGGCTGAGTTGGGAGCTGGAATTGTTCAGCCTGGAGAAAATGCTGCAGGGTGACCTCATTGCAACCTTTCAGTACCTAAAGGGAGCCTACAAACAGGAGGGGAATCAACTCTTTGAAAGGGTTGATTACTGCAGGACAAGGGGAAATGGTTTGAAGTTGAGGGAGGGAAGATTTAGGTTGGATGTCAGGGGGAAGTTCTTTCCCATGAGAGTGGTGAGGTGCTGGAACAGCTGCCCAGAGAGGCTATGGATGCCCCGTCCATCCCTGGAGGTGTTCAAGGCCAGGTTGGATGGGGCCCTGGGCAGCCTTGGGCTGCTGTGAAATGGGGAGGTTGGTGGCCCTGCATGTGGCAGGGGGTTGGAACTTCATGATCCTTGAGGTCCCTTCTAACCCTGGCCATTTGTGATTCTGTAATAGATCAATCTAAATAACAAGTCCATTGGAGACCACCCTCCTTGTCATCCTAAATATGACATTGTACAAACGGTACCCAAATACAGTGTTACTGGTGACATGTGCCCAGCAGAATCACTCGCAGCAAGCTAGGCTGGAAGTACCCAAGGTGATGCATCTCAGCAAGATAACAGTGTTATTTTCTCCTATGGCAAGGCTGCCTGCTTTTGACCTTGTCTGAGGTTCCTGCTGCTTTTTCTTTCTTTTTTTGGCTTCTCACTCCTTGCATGCAACTTGGCAAAACGTGCCAAGGCAGTAAGACCAGAGTGCACACGGAGGAATCCCAGCAGATGACTCTACTTCTCTAGGACAACACCTGGGTTTGAGGGTCATGTATAGCACAGAAACATATGGAAATAGGGTAAGAAGTGGCTGCTGAGTTCCCCCAGAAGAGTTTGTGGCAACAGGTCAGACACTGCATGAGTACTTTTTCATGCTTGTGTCTCTAGGATGGGCCAGGCAGAGGATTCAGCCTTTGGGTCTCTACTGTGAAAGCAGAGGTGCCTCTGGCTAACACCATCCCATAGGCAGTTCCTAGGAGTTCTTGAAAAAAGCAGAGATCCCCTAAAGCCACCACTGACTGCTGTTCAAGCTAATAAGGGCCAGCCCTATTAGTAGGAACAGATTTTCACTTTCTAGAACAAAGATGATGATGAATCTGAATCCACAGACAAGGCAACCTTTAGAGAACAGCAATTACAAGTAAGCACTTTCCTGTTTCCTAAGAGCACATACTCATAATGAACCTCACTCTATGAGATTAATAAGCCAGAGGCATGTGTCTGTCAGACTCAATACTAAGTAACAGCAAAAGCACTTAGCTCGTCAAGAAATAAAGGTACTGCATGAAAGCTTTTCAGTTGAGAAATACTGTGTATATATATAGTAACAAGTGTTAGCAAGCAACAAGCATAGCACAAAGGAGAGGAAGACGAAGGGACAAGAAGACATGCTGGCGAACAAAAAATAAGAAATGTAAAGCACAATCAAAAGAATGGAGAAGGAATAGAGTAGAACACATCTGAGTCCTTGTATCACACTTCCCCCATAGCTAATCCCTCAAGAGCAAAGAGAGCTAGGTACATCAGGAGGAAACTCTCTTTCAAATTAGAAAAAGAAAGAGAAGTGAACAAGAAGTTCTCATTCGGATGTTTTTTCATTCATTTAATCCCTTCCATGTCCTCAGAAGAGAAGCAGAGCTTGTCGGCCCACAGTTCAGCACTGTGCCCCTATGGTAGCCAACAGCTCAACCTCTGACACACACAGAAAAAACAACAGGATCCATCATGTGTACGCCCACTTGAGCTCCCCTGGATACCTTTTGTTCTCCTTCCCAAACCACCAGTGTCATTGTCAGAGTTACAGGGCTATTTCTGAATCTAAGGATTCCCTCACCACACTTTGGCCTGATGCTGCATGCCTTGCTTTTTTTTTTTTTTTTCTTTTCTTTCCTTCTCTTTCCCCTTTTTATTTTTTTTTTTGAAGATGATTAAGAGAAGCACTGCTAACTCTCTTGTGTTATTAAAAGAGGAATAAAATCTGCTTCTTTAGTTCCTTATGCATCACTGATGCTTCAGGTCACCAGAGAAAGAAGCTAAGCCCCATTTGACCTGGGCACTACACCATGCCCAGCCATAAGACTGGAAGCACAACGCTGGAAGGAGCCATAAACAAAAATCACCCACAGATACACAGCTCCCAATGTACTGTGTGCCACCCATTGAAATGGATCCTTCTCATCGCCAAAGCAGACCAAGATAAATCATGAAACATTTCATAATGATGTGTTTGGTGGTAAGAAGCAATGGCTGTAGATTAAAGGAACCACTGGTAGATCAGCACAGCAAGAAAAGCTCCATTTCACACCAAGAAAAGGTGTGAGATGGATGGAGTGCTTCTCGGTCTTTAACCAGGAGATGGAAGGGTGATCCACCTTCAGTCTGGGTAAGAGAAGAGCAGTATGGGCTCAGCAGCCCCATGGGAAGGCAGTAAATAGGAGGGCCAGAGCATTATAGGTAATTGTTCACAGTGCTGCTAACTGCCTCCAAACACGAGCACAGTACAACTTCCATCTGAAGCAAGTGCTCCAGATTAACTATTATTCACTATCACCCAATTACCATTTGAGAAGCTAATTGGTGCTGCACACATGGTTTAAATGAAATGGCTGAGACAGAGATCCCTCCATTAACAGAGCAGTAAAACAAACCAGATAAAGAACTGTAAGCCTGACTTCTTCACAGTGTTTGGGGAGTTCAGCATGCATTAGATGCAATGGCTGCATAAAAAGAATGAGACTACAGTACAGGTGCTCTTAGGATGAAGTCATAACTTCATTCTGTGATGGTACAAGATTTCACTGTGCAGTATGGGAACATCTCATCTTTATCCTCAGACTGAGTTTTTGTACAGACTGGGAAAGAACTGTATGCTTTACTCTTGCTGGGCACAGAAAGGGCTCTTTTCAGGAAAGCCATGTAACTTACAGTCTTTGAAAATTAAATATTAATACTTATCTTCTATCTCTGTTTTCTTCTTTAGTGACTACTCAAGGCATGATCCCATTCCCACTGACATGCATGGGAGCTGAGCTGCTCCTTACAAAGCACCTCTACAGGGTTGGCAAAATTAATCCATTTTTTTCCCCCTCCCTTTGGCTTTCTCCTCATTGAATATTTAAGGAAAATACCACATGGAGAAAGCAGCAGCTCCCCACCCTCATGTTGAACTTTGAGGTGCCATTAAGAATGATGCCCAAACGCTTCTGCAGCGTGAGCCCTGAACCCCGACAAAGAGCTGCGATTTATGGTTGGTAAATTATAAATGAGGGAAACTGCTTGCATGGTTGTAGGAATGGCTGTCGGCATCTGGCAGCCAGGTGAAGTCAAAAGCAGTTAGATGCTCCAAATATGACTTCCCTACAAGGCAGCTGCGTGGCCAATGCAAATGTTTGGCTCCTGAAGGGGTGGGCTGGGTGCCATCGCACATAAGGTGACCTGTCCTATGGTTGACTTTAAGTAAGCGTAGATATGTGCATTAAGATTAACTGCATTACAGCAAGCTTTCAGGGAGTTTAACATCACCATGACAACCCTGTTTTTATATGCAAGATGATGATATATATAGCAGCAAGGGTACGCGCGGCTCTCGTCAGGATAATGAGGAGTGATAGTTCTCTGCCCCGAGGAGCTTACAGACAGAACTGGGCACAACAGGGCAGATCATGAGCACCAAGGGCAGCTACGAGGGCACGCACAAGGGTGCAAAACAGACCACAAGCATTTTCTGCAACCATCTGAAAACTCAGCCAGACCAAACTGCGGTACGCAGATGTGATTTCTTATCTCTCACCAGGACAAAAAAAAAAAAAAAAAAAAAAAAAAGAGAAAAAATCCCCTCTTTCTTCCTCCAAATAGTGCTGATCAATGACATTTGTCTCCTCCAAGCAGCTGAGTCTTGCAGCACGCCCTGAAGCCTTCCCATTCCCAACAGCAAGGTCCGGATGGAGGATCTTGAAGCAAAGGGACTGCGTTGCCTGCAGCTCTCTTCCAAAAGATGCAAAGACATGGGAGTTCCATGGGGAGATGCTCCCATGGGAGCTGCTCTCTGCCCAGCTTCACAGCACAGTTCCAGGAGGTTATCTCCCAGGCAGGGAAAACCCTGGGCTATTCCAGTAATTTATACCTGAGCTCAGCTGAACGAAGTGGATCTGAAATTGTCACCGTCTGTTGAACAAACTGTGTTGAACTGTTGAACAAAGGGATATTTTCGCATCTGGCAATACACAACAGAGGCCCCATACGAGCATCTGTGCAAAGCTGGGATTTGTAATTGGGTTTCATAGCAAGCATTTCTCCTGCTATTTCACGGCTCCAAGTACATCTATTACCCAGTCGAATTTCAGCCAAAACACTACGCTTGCTAATACTACATGGAAAGGTAATTTAATAATATATCTTTTCTTTTGGCTGCAAAGGATTGTTACAAGAAACACCCTTCTGTGGGGAAATCACACTCTTTGCATTCACTCCTTCCTACATTTCACAAAATGCACCTGAGAGCACTCAATGGCTCAGAGGACAGATGATATGACACAGCTCGCATCCATCCTATTAACCTCTCTGAGGCCCTAATGACAGTTTTCCACGTATGCATCACATGCTGGGAATGGTTCTCGGCCTGGGGGTTGGATTGTACAGCCAACAAGTGCCCAGCATGGACAAAGGAGCTCCTGTGCCCACAAGCAGTACATGTGAGACGAGATCCTGGCTGTATTTATGCACTGATTTACACTGGGCTTACTTCACACTCCTCACACACCAACGGTTTCTGGATCCTGGAAATAATACTATCTTAACTCCTCCAGATGATGTCTTTTCTGGTGTTACTTATTCCAGTTGTGTTAAAGCACTGAACTATTACCCCACTGGGGGGAAAAAATGGGAGCAAAGCCATGTGAAAATGCAGCCATTGCTTTCACCTGTACTCAAGGATGTGGTCTGCTTTCCATTTCCACGTACATATCTCTGTATCCAGGCAGCTTTACTTCCCATCTGCCGTCAGGAGCTGTGCTTCAGAGAATGACTGCAGTTTAAGATGGCTGCATTCAGTGAAAGGAAAACACACACTGTGTCCTAACCTTCTCATTGGACTTTGTGTCCTTTTTCTCTCATCTGAAAGCAAAGTCCTTCGTTCTGAAATGATGCAGTTGCCATGGACTTGTGAACAGACGCACAGAGCTATGAAAGGAGTGTGCTCAAGCTCCACCAGAACTCCTTTTTTTTTGGATGAAGAAACTACAAAGGGGACTCTGAGCCCTGTGTTACAGAGCAACTGATTTCGGGGATGTTTGTGCACCTGCTTACTTTCTGTAAGAGAAAAGGAGAAAGCTTTTATTCCCCTCTGAGGTTCCCAACAACAAGCACAGAGACATCTGCCAAACCTCCCACATCCCTACTCATGATTGCTGTAAAACCTTGGGCTGCAAAGAGTTCTATAAGGTTCTCAGCCAGGTCTGCCCAGCCCTTCAACCCGATCATACGCACCACACTAAACTTAATACGTTTTACTGCACTGCAGGTGCAGGTTGAAGAGGCAGCGATTCAAAACGCACATCTGACTGCAACACGGAAACAGCTCCTGAGAGAGGGAGAAAGTCTTCAGAACGGCTTCTTGATTCATTAGAAACAACACCAAGGTTGACACAACCCGCACATTTCATCCCACCCGTAGATTCATTTCCAGCAGAAAAGAGATGTGGGCTCTGAGGAGCTGGATTCCTGCCCCCACCTCCGTTCCTTCCCCACAAAGCCTCTTGCTGGATTGTATCTGTAACTTCAGCAACAGCTTGAATTACCGTGTGACTTGACAAGGTGATTTATCATTGCTTGTTGCATTTCTTCTCTGAACATCCCAAGTAGATGATATTATGATAAAAAGGGGAAAGAATAAGATGCAGTCGTCGTACATGACAAAAGCTCATTACTGGGGCATTGCAAAAAAAAGGAAGACGATTTGGGGCAGATAATGACATCCAGTGCTAAAGATGTTAAAAAAAAAAAAAAAGAGAGAAACAAGAAATCCAGGCAACTGGATAAACAGAGTCCTCATTATACAAATAAGCCTGGAAAGGACCTCTAAGCCATCCTTCCATCCACGGGCAGGCTCAGCTTTACCTATGTCAGTTCCAACAGATGTTTGTAAATGATCGTCCGCAGTAACAACAGAGCGCCGCGCTAAGGAACCGTTTGCAGAAACATCCCCAGAATTACGAAGAGCCACACACTGTGCCCTAACTGCTGATTAAACTAAATTTAAGGAGGAAGGAACAGCTTGCCATATTCCAAAGGAATAAAAACCCCTTGGTGAAAAAGAAAGAGCTGACTACATGCATTCGGGGGCTTGGGAAGGGGGACGAGGAGAGAACACATTTGCTTTCTCTCCAGAAGTGTCTCTGCATTGGAATGTTATCCTCCTCTGAGCTTGCTTTGAGACAGCATATGCTCATTACACCAGCTTGCAGCGGTGCTTGAAGATAATAATACTGAATAACTGAGTCCTATATACAATATTAAAATATTTCCCTGTCTTACACATCCCTTTAGAAGAACTTCAAAATACCAGGTATAAATACAAGAATTCTGGAAATGTATTTTGTTAGAATAATAGGAGTTGGAAGGAAAGGCGGATTTGATCTTAGATTTCTGTGGTTTGACTTATTTATAGAATCATAGAATCCTTGGAGATGGAAGAGACCTCTAAAGGCCATTTAGTCCAACTGCCCTGCAATGAACAAGGGCACCACAGCTAGATCAGGTTGCCCAGGGCCTGATCCAGCCTCACCTTGAAAGACTCCAGGGATGGGGCACCAAACACATCTGTGGGCAACCTGTGCCAGCGCCTCACCACCCTCACTGTAAAAGGCTTCTTCCTTGTATCTAGCTTAAAGGAAAAAATACACACACACACATATATATAATACCCACCTATCTATCTATCTATCTATCTATCTATCTATCTATCTATCTATCTATATCTATATCTATATCTATATCTATATCTATCTAACATTTATTTTAGGCATCGGTGTGAAAGCAAGTTCCAGCTTTATCCATTAGATCAGAAACAAGTACAATGGCCTTCCTATTACGACCCTGACAGACAACTTGTGTCTATCTATTATGAAAGGCTGGGAGATTATTATAGAGTTCCATGTGAAGAAGATGTTTAAAACCTGTACAGAAGAAGAGTGGGTATAGACTCTTCTTTTAGTGCTTAGCGCATAGACCAGTAGGGAGAGAAAAATAGTACTTTTCTGAGCCAGTGGTGAGCTGGAATGAAAGAAAACTAGCCCACAGCCCCACAAGCTAACCACAAGGCATGATGCACACGAATCACAGAACTATAGAATTATTAGGGTTGGAAAAGACCACTGTCAACCCATCACCACCATTCCCATGAGCAGCGGCACCTCCTGAAGGCAAAGAAACTGAGCCACCAACATTTCCTGCAGTCAGCAGGTGTTTAGGCAGTTCTGCTGCAGAGAAAACAATTTTCTGCGATTTGAGTCAGCAAAGAGCTGCAGTACAGTGAATGCTGTGTCCCAGTCACTACAAAAATACATGCTTTGTAATAGGTACTCAGAAGCACAGAAATTTCAGTAGTCATTTATGGCCCTACATCTAGAAAACACTTCTAGTGCAATGTTGGGTTAATACAGAATATATATGTGTATATAAACTTCCTCCTGCATTTTACTTATCCATCTGGCCCTAAGTGATCTTATTTTGGAGCATTTCAAAAAGGGGCAAAGACCTAGTCTACACATTGGAGATGAACTGCCACAGCCCCCATAACCAACAATATACCCCAAGAGGAAAGGATATCAGGGGGAAGTTCTCTCCTATGAGAGTGCTGGAACTGCTGCCCAGAGAGGTTGCGGATGCCCCATCCCTGGAGGTTTTCAAGGCCAGGTTGGATTGGGCCCTGGGCAGCCTGGTCTAGTATTAAATGTGGAGGTTGGGGGGTTGAGGCTTGTTGATCCTTGAGGTCCCTTCCAACTCAAGCCACTCTATGATTCTATGAGAAGCCATTTCCAAACGTCAGCTTGGTCCCTGGCTCTCAGACCGCATCCGGGGCAGCAGTGAGAACACCAATTAAACTGGCCAGAACTGTGTCAAAGACTCTGCTAAAAACCTCAGGCCAACATCTGAGCCCATGTTCTGGCTGTACTTAGCGTACTAATAGAGACGTCAGTTATCAGGCTCCAGCTAAAGCTGACCAAAGTGCTGTGCATTTGTGAACGCCAGCTCTGCCGGGATGTGCTGCTGGGGTTGGTTCACACATGGGCTCAGCTCATCGCAGTTGGAAGTCGCTGATCCTTCTCACCAGCTAGCTCGGCTCATTCAGGTCTTCATGCTCGTTTCATTGAAAGTGGATTGCCAGCATGTTCCACATATGCTAATCATAATTAAAGCCTTTTTTTTTTTTTTTTTTTTTTTTTTGCCAATTAAACCGTTTGTCTTTGTTTAATATGCCAGAATCTGGTCAAATCTCAGCGTACTGCAGAGAGATACATCTGCAATTGGTCGGTACACTTCCTGTGTGAATGCAGCTCTCACGAGTTTGATTTCTTTTCTTTGCATTACATTCAAGGGAGTGTCAGGATGGATATTAGGAAACATTTATTCACAGAAAGAGTGGTGATGCAGTGGCACAGGTGCCCAGGGAGGTGGAGGGGTCACCATCCCTGAAGGTGTTCCAGAACCGTGAGGATGTGGCACTGAGGGATGTGGGCAGTGGGCATGGTGAGGTATGCTGGGGTTGGATCTGAGGATCTTAGAGGTCACGTCCTCAGGCTTTTCTCCACTGTTTAACTGCAGGTGACTTGAGTTCTTATCCCTGTTAATAGGAATGGAATCAAAATGTCTTAATTACATAATGTGCCTAAATTAAAATACCAAAGTCATGAACAAAACCAGTTTTGGAAAAGCCAGAGGGAACCGTGTCCTTTAATCAGCTGTTTTATTAATAATGCAATAAATTCTCTCTAAGTCCTCTCAGTGCTCATGACTCTTTGATAGAAGATTTTGCTGGAGGGGTGTGAAAGGATCTTGTGCTCAGCAATCCAAACTAGGCTTTGGGCACTAAATGGACTCTAACAGGAAAACAGTAAAACCAGGCTTTGTGTCACCTTCAGGATAGAGATTGTTAAGCCAAACATAAATAAATAATCACAAAAAAAAACCATGTGAAACAAAATCATAACATAAATGCATCATGGGAGTTAGATTTTGTTTTGCTTTCTGAGCAGCATATTTCCAGGGGCACTCACAGAGCACTTCTGATTTGCCCTAATTAGAGTGAGATTAGGATGCGGCCATGTCTAAGTCTGTTTGGTCAGGATCATGTAGGAAAGGAAATGGAAAAAAGTATGAAGAAAGCACTCATCTAAAAGCTTACTATGCATACACCTGCTTATCAATAGGTTTACTATAGCAACCATTAGAGCAACAGCATCACTGCACAGAACTGTGAGAATTCGTGGTGTTTTCTTTGGAAAATGAATTTTGTCAGAAAATCAAAACTCAATGTGAAACCTGCATTTTATTAAACTATTCTAGCTTTCCTAAGAAATCACTGATTTTAACTGCATTTTAGGATTCTTCTGGCCTCCTGTATGCATGAGAATAAAGTGCACCTTTGCTTATCTCTTCTTCCGCACCATTTTTTTCTCCTTTACAATTAAAAATTAATGCCAAAGAAATAAAGTTAACAGTGAAACACTGACAAAATCGTCCAAGAACTACATTATGATAAATTACGGGGCAAAATGGGGAGAAAAAGAAGTTAAAGGCATGATGAAATGCAGAAAATGACGTTGCAACATTTTAATGGAAAAAACCGCAATAAGATTTCACTGCTGTAAAAACATAAATTTAGAATTCCAACCTTCTCAGAACTTCTCCCTCCTTTGTTTTTCCCAAATAACTTAACTGAGAGCTCATGGATCAAAACACTTATATTTAAGAATGTACTGAACATATACAGAAATACCGAACATTTCTGATCATTTCTGATTATTTCCAATCATCCTCAGGTTTTTGGCTGAGAATGGTCTCTTCCTACTGTTAAACTGATGAATTTACTTTGCTTCAGAAATGCAATGGCCTCAGAAGTGTAGCATAATCATAGAATCATAGAATGGTTTGCCTTGGAAGGGACCTTTAAGATCACCCAGTCCCAACCCCCTGCTACAGGCATGGACACCTCCCTCTAGACCAGGTTGCTCACAGCCCCATCCAGGCTGGTCTTAAATGCCTCCAGGAAGGGGGCATCCACAACCTTGCTGGGCAAATGTGCCATAATTCTGTTTAAACCTTACAAAGCAGGTTCTCCAGAAGAATTATCTGGTCTTCTGTTGAAAATTTCTAACAAATCCAACATTTCTCCTCAGAAATTGCCTTGAGGGCCACCACCATCATTGGGGGCTTGGGGTGCACAAGAAGGGGTAGAGAACTGGGATCATTCAACCTCAGGAATGGCTGATGGGAGATCTTACTGTTTTCTTGAACTACCTAAGAAGGGTAGACAGAAGATGAAAGAACTCCTTCACAGGTACAAAGTGGAAGGATAAGAGGCAACGGGCAAAAGCTGCAAGATGGGAAATTCCATTTAGGCATAAAGAAAGGAGCATTTTCACCACGAAAGTGAAACGGCACCAGAGAGGCTGTGGAACATCCAAGTTTGGAGACCTTCCAAATTGAACTGAACACAGCCATGAGCAACATGATCTAAGGTGAACCTGTTCTGAGCACGAGATTGGATCAGAGATCTCTTTCCAGACTGAATTATTCCGGGTTTCTACAGTCTTAATGTTCAGCTGTCTTTGCTATCAGGAAATACCACGTTAGATATTGCCCAATGAGGACTTCCTACCATTGTCTCTTCCCACATCTTTCTCAAAAGGCTGAAATGTCCCATGTGTGAGATCTAATCCATGGTTAAGCATTTGAGAATAATGATAAAATTACCTATTTTCTCAGCTCTCCTTTTTGGTAAGTTGGAACAACGACCTTCAAAACCTTTGGTTTATAATCATTGACTGCTCTTTGTTTCTCTCTACCAAACCACTGCCATTACTTTCACACCCACATAGGATATCAGCAACTGCTTTAAAACCACATGAAAAGATGAGAACTTTTATCTTCCTCTACTTGAAACACCTCTCACACTCCATCCATTACCCTTGTATAAGACATAAGTTTGCTGCACTAAAGCAGCATTTTTTAGCTTATTTTTTTCCAGGAGATTGTCTCCATAGCCTGCCTTCCTCATCAAAGCAAACTTTATATGACATCTGCTCTACTCGTTCAGAGAAGGTCAAGCTCTGTCAGGTATGAACAGCGCAGAACCTCTTAGAACCAAGGTGAAATTTAGTCCACAGCCCTTGTTTGCAGCACGAGTTGAACATTTTCTGAATTCCATCCGTCCCACAGACAGCATGTTGAACAGTATGCAGTCTCTCAGACTATGCATTTCTCAGAGGGAGATGAACTAATGGCTCTTTTCAGTCTTCAGAACATTTTCTTCTACAGATAGCAGAAATGCCGCCTAAGGTGAGGAAGGTAAGCAAGTTTGCATCAGGCATGAAAATACATGCTGGGAAAGTTCTCAACTGCCTTCTCACTGGGAAATGGTGAGAAGTCAAAAAGTCACATTGAACTCTTCAGAAAGCAATTTCAGTCACCCCCCTGATTTCTACAGCCACCTTTCTGCCCAGTTTTCAGATGCAAACACACACGGTGACTACAGGAGTCATGGTGCAGGTCATCCCACCTCTGCCTGGTGCAGGTTGTTGTTTGACTTTTTGTCCTTCACTGATCCTTTCTCAATCATTTTTATGAACATTTCTACTGACTGCTTCTCAGCACTACTGCTGCTCCCATGCCTAAATCTGATCTCCTTGCTCACTTGCTTCACTGTTCCTTGCTCAAGTATTTTCTATTTTAGGCGTATAAATGGGCAATATAAGGACCTCAAATTAATTCTGATGGCTTTTTCTTTTTCTTTTCTTTTCTTTTTTTTTTTTCCCACAGAATGGAAGAGTCCATTTATATCAAGATAGAAATGATCTTCCTAATAATTACATCCTTTGATGCTCTTCCTTCAAAAATGATATAATACTGATGACAACACAGTCTGAACATCTTCTATGAACTAATTTGGGCACAACACCAAGCACAGAATGTTTGCTCACTCTGCGTTTTCTTCAGGATATTTCATTTCATCCACCTACCATTCCTGTGTTTCCTTGGTTTCCTATAAATAAACAGCACAGAGATTACGGCCACTAATATTTATATCTCAAATATTTTTGTTTATAAATTTCTTGGGGCTTTAAACACTTGAAGATATTTAAAGAAAGAACTGAAAATTTGATGTCTAATCTTCTGTGAATATTTCAGTCCCTCAAGCCAAAAAATGCTACGAAAATACACTCACTCGCACAATTTTTTGCCATATAAATGATTCCTTAAAGGAGAGAAATCAAAGACATTAAAAGTCAAAAAGAAATTGTCCAAAAAACTTGGAGGTAGTCGTGTTCAGTTTACCCTAAAAAATCCAGAACAAGTGAATCACTGACCCCCTCAAAAAAACTTAGTTTTTGCTAGGTGCCATTGGAGCACCTCCTTCTTTTTCTGCAGGGCTGCATGATGCCTGACAATTCCCATGGCTTCCTGGAGGCTTTCAATAAAAGGACAGATGCAGCACATAAGGACATGGCTTAGTGAGCATGGCGGTGATGAGCGGACGGTTGGACTAGATGACCCTAACAATCTTTTCCAACCTTAATGATTCCATGATTCTATGATTTCTGGGAGCAGCATTTTGTAGTGGTCAAACACCAACTTAGAAGAAACCACAAGATTTGCCAATACGGTTTACCTGTAAATGCAAATCACAGAACATGCACCTGTATGAAGGCACCTTAAATAGCTTTAAACTAGCTGCTTTTCCTACTAGAAGCAGGCTGGATGTGCAGGCATGAAGTTCAAGTCAGCAATTTTTCCTCTTCAGAATCATTCTGAATGTCATTTGGGTATCAACATGCTGCACTATTCTTTCTGGAGCTCCTGTAAAGACCTATCTACCAGCTTGAACCTCACCATGCTCAAGTCCTGACTGAGGGTATTTTCTTGAGTTTTATTAGCAGTTTTATCATACGCTATACTTGGTGTGACCTTCAGGAGACAAAGCAATGAAGAAAATTCACTGAATACCTCTACTAATGGATCTCTTTGTTATCCTGTGTTCCCACCATCTGTTTCTTGAAAACACTTCTTCTCTCTCATCTTATTCATGAATCATAAGTGGCTTTGGAGACAGGACAATCTTGCTGTTACACATCAGCACAACACTTTCCTTAAGTGGCTTTGGGGCTTATAGTGGCTACTAAAATACAAGTACATAAATAATGCAGAAAGCTCCCAAACCAGAGTCTGGGTCCTTGCCCAGTTCTGAGCAAACCACCATGTGTGAGATTCAGGCTGCTTCAAGCTCCAGCCTTGACTGTACAACGCCTAAAATGCAGGTGCCTGGCACCAATTCAGTGTATTGCAATTAAGCACTCTACAGATAATGCAGAGACCCATGCTACCATCTATACCAGCACACAAAATATGCCAGGTACCGTTTTCTGGCCCTGAAGCCTCATTGATGCCACTGTCATACTTCCCAGACATATTGGTGGCAACCCAGCTGCCAACTGCCAACTTGCCTGCCCAAGCTATGTAACCATGTTCAACCACTGTTAGCAGAGTTTCAGTTGGACTAAAATAGGCCAGCTGCACCAGGAACCCTTACAACATCTTGGTGGTGTGAAGCTGAACGTTCCAACGCAAGCACCCATGTCATAATTCTACTTGCCTCTTCAACAAAATAGCACCAACCTATCCTTTGGTGCTTCTACAGAATTATTTGTAGTTACCATATTGGACACTCCATGCACAAAGTTGGGTCTATCCACCTGACTTAAAGCTTAAGCATTTGAATGAGATCTTCACATGACCAATGTCCAACCTGAGAACAAATATCTTTACTGAAGGTTGGGCTCTGGCAGAAGAAAAATCTACTTTGCAGTTTCTGCTCCATGTTATAGGCTTAAGCATTTTGCACGGGAAACCAGATGGAGAAAAAATAAACAACAAACAGGAACCCAAAATAGCAGGTGAAATATATTCCAGTAGGATTAATCTAAAATGCAGACGTGTAGTTTTAGCTAGCTCTTGAGGTTCAGGAGGGAGAAAGATAGGAAAATTTGTCATTGAGGTATTCTGAGTACAGATCTCTTCTAAAATGGGTTGAGTTGTCCTTGGAGATCTGGTCTCTCTCCATTGATAATACAGAACCTACATGCCAAGTATAGGTTAAGGCTGTTAATTTTGCTAAAGCAAAATAAGGGTAATCTCCCTCTGAGTGCTTAAGTAATCAAGCTGACATGCTTCTGGCCCCAAACATATGTTCCATCTGAGTTTACAGATCCTGGAGGAGATGCTGCTGGAAAGAATTCCTTCTCGGTATTTAGCATGTATTAGGCACTGCAGATAAGCAGTCTGACTCTCACTGGGCGCCTTGGGTCTGCATGCAGACATGTCAGTTTTGTGATGATTCCATTTGAAGGAATTAATTTACTATTAAAGGGTGGATATTGCTCCAAGTACTCCTTTCCGAGAGACACATCACTCATGGAAGATGAGAAGACTGAGACTGCTATTACAATCCATGCTTGAAAATGCACCCATAGTCCCCTTAATTAGGAACTACGTACATTGAAGATTCATCCCTTGGTCTGGAATTCCAATGCATTTATATGGAATCTATGCTCCTTTGCAATGAATTTATATGGAATCTGTGTTCCTTTACTTTCCACTGCTAAAGGCAACCCATGTGTTACTGTAAATGCATCTGCGTTACTCACAACTTCTTCAGCCATTTGTAAAATATTGACTAAAAGAAATCTTTATACCTTTTTTAGGGCTTGAGAGATCTTAGAACTGTGTGGAAGGTTTGTGGGAGAAGTGAGAAACAAGTTAAGGTCTTTTGGTGACATCCAAACCTTTCATAACAGCCTGTAGGCTGGCTATGCTTCTGGACTTCTGTAAGCAGAAATACAGCAGCCAGGAACAGAATCAAATGGATTCCTCTTTTATTGAGTAGGGTCTACAAGCAAGCATCACCTATGGAGACTTCCATTACATGTGTACAGCTGGAGGATTGCTTACGTTGTACAGAACTGCCAGATACCATGCATATCCCAAATCCTCCTAAGTGCTTAATATCAAATCACAGAACCATGGATGGAATCACAGAATCATATTCACAGAACTGTAGAATCAGAGAATGGCTTGGGTTGGAAGGGACCTTACCAATCCTCTAGTTCCAATGTCCTCGCCATGGGCAGGGCTGCTAACCACTAAATCAGTAGAACGTGTTCTGCAATTTCAGTAAATCTATTGGTTTTCCTCTTAATGAATGGGATTAAGGAGTCAGGCAAATTAGCTCTCCGCTAATTTAGCACTCTGACTACAGCTGACCCATTCATTTGCAGCTAGTCATGAAAACCACACACACAAAAGGCAGACCCAAGGCCAAAGTACTCCATGAACTTGGGAATACTTAGAAGTGTTTGAAGACATATCAGCTGAGGCCCAGGCAGCATTTGACTTGAGCAGAAGTAGCCGAGCACCACATGATGCAAAGAATCCTGTCCCAATCCCCCTGCTCCACTTTACCAGCCACCGTGAAATTGCTGCCATGTTAGGAAGATTGTATTTGCACGGCTCAAATTGTCAGTGTTATGGTCTCCATCCAGATCAGGTAAAGAGTAAATTAAAAACTCTACCTCTCCCCTCCTATCGCAGGCACATTTGGTATTTGTTTTTAATCCTGGCCGATTTTCAGTTCCCCAAAACCTGATGCAGAGAGTTACTTGATATTCCGAAGGCGTTATTTTAAGATGAAACAATGTAAATTCTGCTTCGGATGGCAGATGGCTGGCAGTTCACTGTTTGGCAAACCAACTGGTATGGTATGTTAGAAAGTCGGAGCAGCAGGTAGTACAGCTCAATTTGAAACGACCACAGATGCTCGGAGAGGCGCGGGGGAAGGGCGCAAGCTGGTCAGGAAATTAAGAACAGTAGTCAGAGCTCGGAGGGGAAAAAATAAAAAAAAAATTAAAAAATGTTGGTAATTAGCTGAAAGTTTTCTTCTTCCAATCAGCACTTTCTGGATGCGAGCTGTCAGAGACTGCAGTTCACACAAATACACTGCTCAGCACTCAGAGTGAGCTGGGTTTTGAGCTGTATCCAGACAACCTGGGAGCTTTAGCACTGCTCACAACCCACGTGAAGGGTGTGAGCGTATCAAAGCCTTGCACTGCTCTTTGCAGGGGGGATGAACTTTGTCCACATCATCCCTGTGAGCAACTATGGGATGTGGTGCTTGCAGCCTTGTTGAATGCTGATGGAGCACCCATCTCCTGCTAGCTCCCATAGACATTAACACTCACTCCATAACAGAGTAGCAGAATCCAAACTGTCACTTGGGAATTGTCTCTAGTGTGTGGCAACTCCCAAACTGAGCTTGGGAAGTGTCTGAGAAATTCATCAGGGCTAAAACTGTGCCAGGCAGGCAGGGGTGAGAACAGTAGCACTGTAGTGCCCATCTGTGCCCTGACATTGCTTATCAGCACAGACACTGGCACGAGCTACATCCCAATAAGCTGCTCCAGACAGCCTCAAATGCATCTTCATCTCCACCTTCATCTCCATCTTCACCTTCATCTCCATCTCCATCTCCACCTTCATCTCCATCTCCATCTCCATCTCCA